>NC_086446.1:555717019-556077019 GCF_028390025.1 Pseudophryne corroboree | reverse complement strand
ACTATGAGGCTGCCGCAGCTCACCGGCGGCGGTGCAAGAGGAGGGGATGCAACCGCCGGGCAGCGATTCAAGTGATCCGATCTTTGCTATCTGTGTGCTGCTGTAGTAGCACTGCTACAACAGCAGCACACAGACCGCGATGATTGGATCGCAGGTGTGACGTGCAGGGGGTGCCTGTGCGCACCAGGCACCCCCCGTGCGCACGCCTATGCTGTTTCTGATGTATTTCATGAAGCTAACATTGGACTGGTGCAAGTGCCAATACTAAACTAAGGGGTCTATTTACTAAGCCTTGGATGGCGATAAAGTCGCTGGAGATAAAGTACCAGCCAATCGGCTCCTAACTGCAATGTCATTGGCTGTTTGAAAAATGACAGTTAGGAGACGATTAGCTGGTAATTTATCTCCAGAGACTTTATCTCCATCCAAGGCTTAGTAAATAGACCCCTAAGACTGTTGTGGCCGCATAACACCAGGGGACTCGACATGCAAAATGTAGTAAATAAAACCTTGTGTGTGACTTAGAATCAGCAAATGTAAGTACAGCGTGCATGGGTCTTAAAATTGCACATTAGTTTACTGTGCATGTGCACCATAAAAGGGGTCTCTCTATTCTTTTCATTTTCTTGTGGTTCGGCTACAGTATATTGTTCTGGCATTTACTGGAAAGATCTTGGAATCTCAAATTTCTGCTGGCAGGTAACAGTGGAAATCTGAATCCTGTAATTTAAGGTTATTCAAAAGGTATATTTTGTTGGCTGTGGAAGTTTGTTTTGCCTTCTGTAGATTTGCATTGGTGCTGTATGCCATCTGTCCTCCTGTATGAGCAGTAGTATTAGTGACAGTGCCGGATGAAGAGGTCTATTCATGAAGCAGTGAAAAATGTGGAGAAGTGAACCAGTGGAGAAGTTGCCCATGGTAACCAATCAGTGTTGATGTAACATTTATAAAGTGCATTCTATAAAATTATATGTAGTAGCTGATTGGTTGCCATGGGCAACTTCTCCATTAGCTCACTTCTCTACACTTTTCACTTCTTCAAGAATAAACCCCCTAAGGCTTGTGGGAGCCTAGGACAACCAAGTTGTGGGAGCCCCCCACTAATATCGATGATGTAAAACAACAACCCACCTACCCCCCACCATGCACGCACAGTCATTACTCTGGTGCTACATAATAAGGGCAGTGGGTGATGCACGCAGCACAGCACAGTCCGCACACCACACACCTTCAGCCAGAGAGGGAGATGCCGGGAGAGTGCACTGAATCCCCTGCATGGTTCATAAAATTGCTGCAGTCGACTGTGGGACAGTGTCTTGCAGGAAGCCAAATACCACGAGACACTGTCCCACAGTTGACAACATCTACTTCATGAAGCATGAAAGGGATTCAGCGTGCTGTGTAGTGTGAGGATCCCCTCAGAGGCTGAAGAGGGGGGTAGGACAGAGACACAGTTAAATGCTGTGCTCCTATTTCATTAGCAGTGCCGGTGACTGATTTGGGAGACTACTGTGTGGGGGCCCCTGGAAACTGCCCCTTTTGCTCTTCCTATAATCCGGCCCTGATTAGTGATAACCAATGCTGGTGCTGAATGTTCATTTGGTGGTGGTGGTTGTAGGAGGTCGAGGAGCATTTTATTTTCATTTGTTTACAAAGAATTCAGGCCCAAATGTATTAAGCCTTAGAAAGTGATAAAGTGAAGAGTGATAAAGAGAGATAAACTACCAGCCAACCAGCTTCCTAACTGACATGTTACAGGTTGTGTTTGAAAGATGACAGGAGATGATTTGTTGGTTCTTTATCACTCTCCACTTTATCACTTTTTAATACATTTGGATCTCAGTTTTTTAAAAGAATAACTTCACAATGTAAGACTGCCAAGCGGCCACTATTGGAACAAAATACAAATCCGTAATACTGAATTAAATTATTGTACGACAAAGTAATAAATCAGAAATTGAAATTTAGGAATTTTGCAATGGTGTAAAATCCTGAAGTGCCATGTGGCAGTTTTACTCTTGTGCTATCTATAAATGTATATACTGTAAACAGAGCAGTATATTAGGAGTTGAAATTAATGAAGCCCTTAATTGGATGTAGGTTGGAAACTGATCAGATGTTACTGTTTCCATCATGTGCATTTTCAGAAGAATCGTCCAAGTTACAAACGTGCAGTAGATAGCAATTGTTTTTCCCAAAAGACCACATTGGGCGCAAGCAACTTGACATCTACTACTGTATGAGGAAAGTCGGCACTCTTTGTTGTTTGCAAATGACTCTTACTGACTGTACAGGTCCACATCTCTGTATTTAAGTTCTGATATATCTTTAATCATTAGGTCCACTTTCAAACTGGTGACATGGACAAAATGTTGACGGTGATTATGTCCCCATTCACAATGTCCACTTGAATATAATGTCAACATGGTCACTATGTAATAATGCCATTGTCATTAATCACAATTCCAACAGTACATGTCACAAGTAGGTTTGGCATTTGGATTTGGGTTAGAGTGTAGGTAGTGTAGGATTAGAGCTCTAACTCTGGAAAACACTACAGTATGTCGACTTTATGACCATGTAGACATGACCTAGGTGTCATCCTTGACTCTGATCTGTCCTTTGTTCCCCACATGCAATCTGTCTCAAGATCATGTTACATGCATCTAAAAAACATATCCAAAATACGACCATACCTTACACAAGACACTGCTAAAACTCTAATCCATGCTCTCATTATCTCCCGCATTGATTATTGCAATAGTCTCCTAACTGGTCTTCCCAAAACGAGACTCTCACCACTACAATCCATTCTGAATGCAGCGGCGAGGCTAATCTTCCTCGCTAGATGTTCATCATCTGCAGATCCACTCTGTCAGTCCCTCCATTGGTTACCTGTACTCTACCGCATTCAATATAAAATAGACAAGGCCATTAACCAAACTACACCAACGTACATCACTTCGCTTATCACAAAATATCTCCCAACCCGACCTCTTCGCTCTTCACAAGACCTGCATCTCTCATCCACACTCATTACTCGCTCCCACTCACGACTGCAGGGCTTTCATCGGGCTGCACCCACTCTGTGGAATGCCCTACCACGCACAATAAGACTCTCTTCTAGTCTCCAAACCTTCAAGCGTTCCCTGAAAACTCACCTCTTTAGGCAAGCGTATCAAATTCCAGAACCGCCCACATAACTTTCATAAACCTTCCTATCAAATTGCATCCACTCTGTACAGTCCACACATATCCTCACGTCTTCTCATTCTATGCAATAGATAGCACCTTTCCTTGTGTACATATGCCTATTTCCCTATAGATTGTAAGCTTGCGAGCAGGGCCTTCCTACCTCTGTCTGACTGTTATCACCCAGTTTGTTATTGTTATTTCAAATTGTAAAGCGCAACGGAATTTGCTGCGCTATATAAGAAACTGTTAATAAATAAATAAATAAATGACATCCATATTGACATTACGAATGATGACATTCAGATCCTGTTGATATCCTGAATGTGGACATCACATCACATGCCACCTCCCCAATGAGATTTGAAAAGTGGGATAAGCAATTGAGCATCTGAACACCAGAGTCAGTAGCATGTTACCATTATAGTTCCACTAATTGTGGAGAAGCTGGGGCTTTAGAAAAAACTGAGATATTTAGAGGTAAAGATAAATTATTAGAACTCAAGACTTGGCTATAGCACTTTTATCCACAAAATATACAGTTTAAGTAAATAGACTACCAACATTTAAAATAACATTGTTACCATCAACAGCTGCTACTGACCGTGGCATACATGCTGTAGCATAGGTGGGACCAGTTAACACAAAAAAAACATACTTGTAATGTGGTATTTAATATACAGTATGTGCTGGTTGCCTGACACCTGGGATCTGCAGCGCATTGGCGTTTCTATAATGGGTGCAGTGTGTGCGGTGCACACGGGCACCTGGATCCAGGGGGGGCCAACACCGCACACACTGCACCCATACATTACATTTACCCCTCCGGAGTCAAGCAATGGTGGCACTGCTATGCCGGCACAAATCACTCAGAAAAGGCCGCGCTGCCATTTCTGAGTGATTTGCGCATGCGTACTGAAGGTGTCCCCAGGAACAAGAATCCCAGAGACCTGCGCATGTGCAGTAGACCCTGGAATTATGCCAGAGTCTACTGCTGCCAGAGAGGAGGGTACCCACTATGGAAGCTGCACGAGGGTCCCCTCCTCTCTTAAAACACCCCTTCTGCAGCGCCATTGAGTATCACAGCCTCTGCCGCTGTACTCAGGACACAACACTCAGTTTGTCCTTTCTGTATAAGCCTGTCCCTAGACTCCTATGATACTAGCCAATGGGAGTCTGTGGGGGTGGGGTTATAATGAGCAGCAGCCACCACTGGTTACAGTGATCACTAAGTCATAACACCTCCACCCACTTCCCTCTTCAATTGCATTTAGGTGGATGTATCATTCCAGCAGCAATATAGAAAGCAATTCCGATGGAACTATCAGTAATATTTGCATTGCTCACATTTGTGGAATTGTGTATTTCACTTAAACCAATAAATCATGACTGGTATAATAATCTAACTTAGAAGTCTTGCATTTCTTGGAAAATACAGCTGGGAAATTTGCCTCAAACTATCAGAATATAGATATTTGTTGGTACTGTGTGATTGGGAACACTAACAGCAAGAATGTTTGTGTATCCACAGAACACTTAAATAAAGCATTATTTTAATGCATTTTCACAAGAAAATGTTTTATTAATGTCATTAAGACCAGTGTAGTGATTAATGATTACAGTGTAACTACAGTTCAAGATTAAGGTGCCTTTTTAATAGAGATGTGCGGCGGGCACTTTTTTCGTGTTTTGTGTTTTGGTTTTGGTTCTAATTCCCCGCTCGTGTTTTGGTTTTGGATTGGTTTTGCCAAAACCACCCTTTCATGTTTTGGTTTTGGTTCTGAATGATTAAAAAAAAAAACATAAAAACAGCTAAAATCACAGAATTTGGGGGTAATTTTGCTTCTACAGTATTATTAACCTCAATAACATTAATTTCCACTCATTTCCAGTCTATTCTGAACACTGAACACCTCACAATATTGTTTTTAGGCCTAAAAGTTGCACCGAGGTGGCTGTATGACTAAGCTAAGCAACACAAGTGTGCACCACAAACACCAGGCCCATCTAGGAGTAACACTGCAGTGGCAGACAGGATGGCATTTAAAAAACTAGGCCCCAAACAGCACATGATGCAAAGAAGAAAAAGAGGTGCATGATGGAATTGTCCTTGGGACCTCTCACCCACCCTTATGTTGTATAAACAGGACATGCACACTTTAACAAACCAGTCATTTCAGCGACAGGGTCTGCCACACGACTGTGGCTGAAATGACTGGTTTGTTTGGGCACCCTCATAAAAAAAAGCAATCAATCTCTCCTTGCACAAACTGGCTCTACAGAGGCAAGATGTCGACCTCATCCTCCAATTCCTCACCCCTTTCACTGTGTACATCCTTCTCCTCACAGAGTATTAATTTGTCCCCACTGGAATCCACCATCACAGGTCCCTTTGTACTTTCTGGAGGCAATTGCTGGTCAAGGTCTTCCCGGAGGAATTTATATTTCATTTTGATGAACATCATCTTCTCCACATTTTGTGGAAGTAACCTCCTACGCCGATCGCTGACAAGGTTACCGGCTGCACTAAACACTCTTTCAGAGTACACACTGGAAGGTGGGCCACTTAGGTAAAATAATGCCAGTTTGTGCAAGGGCATTCAGATTGCCTCTTTTTCTTGCCAGTATACGTACAGACTGTCTGACATGCCTACTTGGATGCTGTCACTCATATAATCCTCCACCATTCGTTCAATGGTGACTGAATCACATGCAGTGACAGTAGACATGTCAGTAATCGTTAGCAGGTTCTTCAGTCCGGACCAGATGTCAGCTTTTGCTCCTGACTGCCCTGCATCACCGCCAGCGGGTGGGCTAGGAAATCTTATCCTTTTCCTTGCAGCCCCAGTTGCTGGAGAAAGTGAAGGAGGAGCTGTTGACTGGTCAAGTTTCGCTTGAGTTGACCATTTACTCACCAGCAGGTCTTTGAACCTGTGCAGACTTGTGTCTGCCGGAAAGAGAGATACAACGTAGGCTTTAAACCTAGGATCGAGCAAGGTGGCCAAAATGTAGTGCTCTGATTTCAACAGAACACCCTTGAATCCTGGCAAAGCGAATGAAGGGCTGCATCCACAAGTCCCACATACTTTGCAGAATCACACTATCTTAGCTCCTCCCTCAATTTCTCCAGCTGCTTCTGCAAAAGCCTGATGAGGGGAATGACCTGACTCTAGCTGGCAGTGTATGAACTGACTTAACGTGTGGCAAGTTTGAAGGATTGGAGAATCTTGCACAAGACGGAAATCATTCTCCACTGCTCTTGAGTCAGATGCATTCCCCCTCCTTTGCCTATATCGTAGGTGGATGTATAGGCTTGAATGGCCTTTTGCTGCTCCTCCATCATCTGAAGCATATAGAGTGTTGAATTCCACCTCGTTACCACCTCTTGTTTCAGGTGATGACAGGGCAGGTACAGGAGTGTTTGATGGCGCTCCAGTCTTTGGCACACGGTGGCTGAATGCTGAAAGTGGCCCGCAATTTTGCGGGCCACCGACAGCATCTCCTGCACGCCCCTGTAATTTTTCAAAAAATTCTGCACCACAAAATTAATTGTGTGTGCAAAACATGGGACCTGCTGGAATTTGCCCAGATGCAATGCACGCACAATGGGGGTCATTCCGACCCGATAGCATGCTGCACTTCTTTGCAGCTGTGCAATCGGGTCGGCAATGCAAATGTGTGGCAGCTGCATTGCGCAGGTGCACGTCATTGCCCGGCAACACCTGTTGCCGGGCAGCAATGCCACAAATGAAGAAAGCGGTCGCAGCGACGACCGCAAGAAGATTGACAGGAGGAAGGCATTCTGGGGCGTCAACTGACCATTTTCTGGGAGTGGTGCAACAAACGCAGGTGTATCCAGGTGTTTGGATGGCGGATGTCTGACGTCAATTCCGGGACCTGTATTGCAGGATCGATCACACAGGGTAAGTAACTCTTACCCTGGTCTACTTCTACAAAAAACTTTTTTTGCATAGCAGGGCTGCACAAGTGTTCTCATCCTTGCTATGCAAAAAAGCCCTCCCCAATAGGCAGCGTCTGGTTGATCGCACGGGCAGTAAAAAGTTGCTACACGCGATCAACTCTGGGTAACCCCCAATATTGGTGGAGTTGTCCGATATCACAAATCCCCAGGAGAGTCTAATTGGTGTAAGCCATTGTGCAATGATGTCCCTCAGTTTCCATAAGAGGTAGTCAGCTGTGTGCCTCTCACGGAAAGCGGTGATACATAGCATAGCCTGCCTAGGAACGAGTTGGCGTTTGAGAGATGCTGCTACTGGTGCCGCTGCTGTTGTTTCTGTTGGAGGCCATACATCTACCCAGTGGGCTGTCACAGTCATATAGTCCTTAGTCTGCCCTGTTCCACTTGTCCACATGTCCGTGGTTAAGTGGACAGTGGGTACAACTGCATTTTTTTAGGACACTGAGGACACTTTTTCTGATGTCTCTGTACATTCTCGGTATCGCCTGCCTAGTGAAGTGGAACCTAGATGGGATTTGATACCAGGGACACAGTACCTCAAACAATTCTATAAGTCCCACTGAATTAATGGTGGATACCGGATGCACGTCTAACACCACCATAGCTGTCAAGGCCTCAGTTATCCGCTTTGCAAAAGGATGACTGCTGTCATATTTCATCTTCCTCACAAAGTACTGTTGGACAGTCAATTGCTTAGTCGATGTAGAACAAGTGGTCTTCGGACTTATACGCCCGTACCACTGGAATTATACGGCAGGATCACTGGAATTATACGGCAGGATCACTGGATTTATATGGCAGTACCGCTGAACATATACGGCAGTACCGCTGAACATATACGGCAGTACCACTGGACATATATACGCCAGTATCAATGGACATATACGGCAGTATCACTGGACATATACGGCAGTATCACTGGACATATACGGCAGTATCACTGGACATATATGGCAGTATCACTGGACTGGTCTTATACGCCAGTACCACTGTAATTATACGGCAGGTTCACTGGACTTATACGCCAGTACCACTGGAATTATACGGCAGGATCACTGGTATTATACGACAGGATCACTGGAATTATACAGCAGGATCAGTGGATTTATACGGCAGTGCCGCTGGACATATACGGCAGTATAAATGGACATATACGACAGGATCACTGCACATATACGCAGGCCCGAAACTAGGATTTTTGTTACCCAGGGCAAGGCAGTAACTTGGTGCCCCTACATTAACTCTCCTACATTAAACCTTTGCACGGCATACCAAGGATTGTGAAACTAAAAGCTTCCTTATGTTCTTTCTATGACAAAAGTATCCAATGCAGTCCCGTAGTGAAACAATGTCCCAATACTAAAAACTTCCTTGTATCTCTTCTATAAAGATAACTAATGCAGGCCAGCAATTTAAAAGCACACAAAAAATGTATTTAAAAATACAAAAAAACACTTTTTTAAAAAGACATCAAAAATCTCCTTCTTAAACATTCACTACACAGTTTAGCGTATGGGATTTCAGCTTTACAGTCGTCTTTCATTGAAACAGGAGTTTGTCTCACTGGATCTCCAGGACGCCAAAATAATACATGGTTCCGCCTCTACCACCTGGATTCTCTTAGCTGAGGCTGTGCACAAAAAACAGGCTCACTTTACTCCACAGACTCCTTTCCCCGTACCGCTCCTGTGCTTCTGATCCTCCCATGCCATGATTAAGACCCTAGACGGGTAGAAACGTGTCAGCGGCAACAGGTGGATCTGGTCACGATCGTAATTACATTCACATGCTCACAGTGTATAGAGTAGCGGGAGGATCAGCAGAATCCCGGTGGTAGAGGCGGAACCGTGTATTATTTTGGCATCCTGGAGGTGTGGTGAGACAAACCCCTGTTTCAATGATAGATGACTGTAAAGCTGAAATCCCATATGCGAGACACAAGGGGCTTCCATTGTCTTCCATAACTGGTTGCTATTCTTTAGATGAAAGCTGAAATAAGAACAGCGCTGTAAAGTTTTTTAGGAGTCCTTTACCTTTTTTGTCCATATTGCTGCACTGATTGGCTGATCAGTGATTTCTAAAGAACACAGCTGCAGTTCTTTTGCTGAGTGCTTGGAAAGTTTTTTTAGCATCCCCATATAATGCCACACAGCGTCCCCACATTATGGCACACAGCGTCCCTACATTATGACACACAGAATCCCCACATTATGTCACACTGCATCCCCAAATTACGGCACACAGCATCCCCACATTATGGCACACAACGTCCCCATATAATGCCACACAGTATCCCCACATTATGCCACAGAGCGTCCACAACGTATGGCACACAGCGTCCCCACATAATGCCAAACAGCATCCCCATATAATGCCACACAGCGTCCCCACATTATGGCACACAGCGTCCCTACATTATGACACACAGAATCCCCACATTATGTCACACTGCATCCCCAAATTATGGCACACTGCATCCCCACATTATGGCACACAACGTCCCCATATAATGCCACACAGTATCCCCACATTATGCCACAGAGCGTCCACAACGTATGGCACACAGCGTCCCCACATAATGCCAAACAGTGTCCCCATATAATGCCACACAGTGTCCTCACATTATGTCACACAGCATCCCCAAATAATGCCACACAGTGTCCCCACATATAATGCCACACAGCATCCCCATATAATGTCACACAGTGTCCCCACATATAATGCCACACAGCATCCCCATATTATGGCACACAGTGTCCCACATATAATGCAACACAGCATCCCCACATTGTGGCAAACAGCGTCCCCATATAATGTCACACAGTGTCCACACATATAATGCCACACAGCATCCCCACATTGTGGCAAACTGCATCCCCATATAATGCCACACAGTGTCCACACATATAATGCCACACAGCATCCCCATATTATGGCACACAGTGCCCCACATATAATGTCACACAGTGTCCCCATATAATGCCACACAGTGTCCCCACACACAATGCCATGCAGTGTCCCCACATATAATGTCACACAGCATCCCCATATTATGGCACACAGGGGGTCATTCCGAGTTGTTCGCTCGTTATTTTGTTTCACAACGGAGCGATTAGTCGCTAATGTGCATGCGCAATGTCCGCAGTGCGACTGCGCCAAGTAAATTTGCTATGCAGTTAGGTTTTTTACTCACGGCATTACGAGGTTTTTTCTTCGTTCTGGTGATCGTAATGTGATTGACAGGAAGTGGGTGTTTCTGGGCGGTAACTGGCCGTTTTATGGGTGTGTGAAAAAACGTTGCCGTTTCTGGGAAAAACGCGGGAGTGGCTGGAGAAACGGGAGGAGTGTCTGGGCAAACACTGGGTGTGTTTGTGACGTCAAACCAGGAACGAAACTGACTGAACTGATCGCAGTTGCCGAGTAAGTGTGGAGCTACTCAGGAACTGCTAAGAAGTGTCTATTCACAATTCTGCTAATCTTTCGTTCGCAATTTTGATAAGCTAAGATTCACTCCCAGTAGGCGGCGGCTTAGCGTGTGCAAAGCTGCTAAAAGCAGCTTGCGAGCGAACAACTCGGAATGAGGGCCACAGTCCCCACATATAATGCCACAGAACATCCCCATATTAAGCAGCCCATTATTTAAGTATAAAAGCGATTTTAGAAGCAGCTCATAATAATGCAATTCACATCATTATCCACATTGCTCCACTTACTCATCGACACAAAAGGTTACTTCAAGTCCCAGCCATCTTACCTAGGGTGGCCATAATATTACTTTAATCTGGGGCACAGATGATTTTCACATGTTCTGTAGCTGATTAAAACCAGGTGAAATGCAGGCTTGAATTTAGCTAGTCAAATAACCTGTTTAAATTATACGTATCCCTGATTATATGAAATTGGACCTTTTTTTTATGTAAACTATCCAAATATTTTAATAAAGAGTTAACCTGCTTTTATTTTTTAAGTATATATATTTTTTTTTATAAATAAGTAAATAGCAAAATTTTGCAGGTAAGCAGTCTCATTGCACTTTGCTTGTATGTTTGTTCTGTGAAAGCTGTTTTCAAGTACAGTTCAGGCAATTATGGAATAGTAAAATGTACACATGCCGAGACTGAAAGAAGCTTTGCTCTTAGCTGGAAATCAGCTTTGCTACTAATTGACAAATAAAGCAGTGAAGGACATTGTGTGCTAGTAGGAACCTAGCCCTGCCGAGGTGAAAGTTGCTGGCGCACATATTACACACGGACAGTAAAGCCACCCTGCCTGCAATTGTTCCAAATGCCTGCTGCCCATTAATGGATGTCTTGTTTATTTCTTCATGCATTAAAAAAATCAAATATTCACTTAAATCTAAATAAAAATGTACTGCATTTATTGTTTTCATTTAGTTTTTAATAAAACGTCTCCAGTATATACTGTATGGTAATAGCAAAATGAAACAACATCACCTGCATACTGTATGGTCCTCCAGTTCATCACAGCATGCAAGGTAATTGGTGTGAGCAAGTTATTTGCCATCTGTAAATGTTATTTGCAGTAAGGTTGTATCAGAAAGCATAATGCACTCTTTGCAATGGTCTTAAATGTTTCAATGCCCTGAGTTTTAAAGGATCATAAAGTTTCAACTGTATTTTGAATTTCAGAATCAAAACAGCCATAAAAGTAAATATTCCAAGTGAATTAGTTATGTTCAGTTATCGGAATGCACACATACTTTAGCAGCATTGCACTGGTGCAGGGGCATTCTTTCCATGAAGAAGGTTGGGTTCTTCACATCACATGGCAAATTGTATTAGGAAGTGCTGGAGGTGATTCACATTTGTGTTAATAAAAACTAAAAGAAGCCCCCCCAAAAATCTAGCATGGGTCACACTATTGACACCCAACCTGCTTATATCTTCTGTGGCAATGTAAGGGACTTACCACAGGTTTCTGGAGGAAAATCTGCTCTCAGTCCTACTGGCCCACTTCAGGGTGGGGCTGAATTCAAACAGAACACCAGGATTAGTTATTTTTTACATATATTTATCTCATACTTGCCTACCTGACCCTCTCTGTGAAGGAGAAAATGCTCTGTTCCTGGACTTTCCAGGTAATGTATGATTGCCATCACCTATGGTGAAACACCTATCTTATCAATTAACTAGCTCATCATAGGTGATGGCAATCATACATTACCAGGAAAGTTTAGGAACAGAGCATTTTCTCCCTCATGGAGAGGGTCAGGTAGGCAAATATGATTTATCTACCATCCTGATATATGAAGCATACTGTTTTCTTAAGGAATTACTTTGTGAGCATCATCTGGAAGGTGTTTGTGCTACACCATCTTTTACTTTCCCAAACACAGATAAATGCTTTATGAGATGCAGAAGACCTAAGTCAAATAATGTGGTCTCCATTTGGCATGCAGACAGCAGATACAGATGACTGAACTCATAGTTGCCCCCATAATCCTCTTCCCACACATTTAGTACCACTTAAAAAAGGCAGTGAGAACATATATAGTAGTGATAAAGTGGCATCATGGTTTTTGGTGCATTGAGTCACAAGTCCTCAACCTACATTATAAAATAATCTGTATACTTAGCAGGCTTTAAAGGCTTCTGTATCCAATAAATTGTTGTCAAAGCTACAAATTCATTTTATAAGACAGTATTAAGTTGGTCCCATGCAAAATCCTGAAGAGGAACTCTTATTTTCTTACTATGGCCAACAGTGTTCCTTCCACCATCACTTTTTGCAACACCTTCCTCCTCTGTTTTTTTTAATGATATCTATGTCACATAGTCTGTGTCATGCACTGTCATGATCCTAGGCACGGCGATTCCCCAGACACGCCAATCTGCGAATACCTGCCACGTGACACCTTTACTGGATACCTGAGCGCGTGTGTTAATTTCACACAAAATCACTGCCACCAGCCAAAATACAAACGTTTAGGGTATGACCCAAGGCAAACTTATGGCTTTTGCCTGCACCTAGAATTATTAATATTTTGGTAACGCCTCTTTCAGAGAGTTGGGTTGGATACACAACAGAAACCAGATCTAAAATTAGATTATTTAATTCAAGTAAAACACTTCAAAGCTTATGTTACAGAAAAAAGAAAGTTACAAGAATATAATGATAAAAAGTCAAAGTCACAGCAGAAAGACAACTTCAAGAAAAAAAAAATAGGAAGATAAACCCATTGATCCTAGCACGCATGCACAGTAGAACGATGAGGTGAAGTGAAGCCGCTTCGGATATATCGGAACATTACAGAGCCAGAATGTTCTCCTGACACACTTCTTTGATAATGGACAACTTACACTCTGTGGGTCTCCTATTTAAAAAAACATGCTGCCCCTTCAACCCCCCTCCCTCTGGAGTGTTACTGTTAACCTTTTCCAGATCAGAGTTAATTGTGTAATTCAACTGTAACATGGGGTCTCTTGGTCATTATTATTTATTTATTTATATATTTATTAACAGTTTCTTATATAGCGCAGCATATTCCGTTGCGCTTTACAATTAAAACAACAGTAATAGAACAAAACTGGGTAAAAACAGACAGACAGAGGTAGGAAGGCCCTGCTCGCAAGCTTACAATCTATAGGGAAATAGGCATAGATACACAAGGATAGATGCTACCTATTGCATAATGGTCCACCAGATTGCTAGGTTCTTAATGGGTTGTATGATACCCCACAAAGTTAACCAAGTGTCAGGAGGGTGTGAGACTAAAGAAAGACAAGATATGTGATGTTATGAATACTCTACAGAGGATGTAATTAAATAGGGAAGCACTGAAGGTTATGTGGGTGGGTCTGGAATTTGATAGGCTTGTCTGAAGAGGTGAGTTTTCAGGGTCATATACGCAGGGGCTGGCTAATTACTCTTTCCCTTCCTTTTGAAGCTGGACAATCAGCTTTATCAATCATACTAAGACACTGTTATAGCTGGCTGAAGGAAGTTTTTAATCACCTTCCCTAGCCAGCATGTCTTTCTGGTCTCTCTCTGGTGACCCCCTGGGGTCAGGAAACAACCTGTTGGGAGATACACAAGCTAGTTGAGAAAACACATTTCAGGCCTGACCTGTGTTTACTTTAAGATCTCAGTTCTGATTCTGGGGTAAGTGAACTAAACTAAATTTCACACCTAAGCAGTCAGTGTGTCTCTGTGATCTGTGGCTACAATGAAATGCCAGCAGATCAATCAAGCTTCTACCATTTAACATGCAAAGACAGTTATCACATACTGGTACATTGATACATCAATTGGAATAATACAAATTTCATTCATGCCCATTTCGATGTAACCCAGATGCATTGGCATCACATCCATTGATACGTCACTCGGATATCCTGGTGTCATCTATATTGATATCACACTACTTATTAACAGGCCTATTCCTACTTGAAATAGCCTGGATCATGACACCTCCCCCTTTAAGATCAGCACGGTAGCAGTGGCACATCAGACTGAAGTCTCCTATGACCTTTTCACACAGGATTTATACATAACCACACACAGTGCATTTGCAGACATTGATCAATACAATATTATTTGCAGTTATGCACGTTCTGGCGTCAGAATAGCATCCAATCATGACACCTCCCCTTTCTAAAATCAGCATGAGAGCAGTTGGCACCTGAAGCCACAGTCTCTATGCTGTGCCCTGACGATTGTCAGTACCTTGCATGGATGGACTGCTGTCGTCTCCCTGCTGAGACGGATCCTCGCAGTTCCCATGTTGGGCCCAGGACTACGGGCCTAGCCCATGAACTCCAGGACTTCTGTATTACCTCTAGACTTAGCATGTCATCCACCTTCCACCATATTGCCTGCAACGCCCCCAATGTGCCTCTGTACTCTGACTGTCTCAGGGGTGTGTGGTGACCTGGGTCTACCTGGTGGGTGCCTAGGTGCAGTTTTCCTAGCCTATCTGTGAAGCAGGTCTGGTAGGGGTTCAAGGCATCAGACAGCTGACTCCGTGGCACCTCTGTCAGCTCCTCTCCATACTGGGCATCTGTCAGGGAACCCCCTGATGCAGGCGCAGCAGCCAGATCTAACAGTGGGTCCGATTCCTGGTCCTCCTCTGGGAGGCTGCAAACTGCCAGCACGCAGGTGTTCCTGCTTTGGTAGGCCTTGAGCATATTGATGTGATATACCCTATGTCTCTTCCTGCCCTCATCTCTGGCAATTACATAGTTCACATCATGTACGCACTGGAGTACCATGTACGGACCTTCCCATGCGGCTTGCAGTTTGTTCTGCCTCATTGGAATTAGCACCAGAACCTTCTGCCCCACTTCAAATTTGCGCTCCCGGGCGTCCCGGTCATACCAGCGCTTCTGCCTGGTTTGGGCAGCTTTAAGATGGCTTTGGGCCATCCCTATCAGATGTGGCAAAGTTTCCTTAAACAGCATAAGGCTGACCACAACGAGTATGATAGAAATCATATCAAGTATTGCTCTAGATACTTTGTGTCCCTCTCCCCCTGGTACTTGTGATGCTGCAGGGTTAATGGTACCACAGGTGAGGCAAGTTTCCTCAGCACTACATGCAGTGGGACATACAGCTAGGTCACCTTCCCAAAATACCTTGTCTTGGTCTCCTTCTGAGCTGACTGACCACCCCTCCCCTTCCCTGGGAAAAAGGTGAGCTCACTCTGTACAGGGTCAGTTCTCAGTTCTGCCTGGAAAGCCAAGTTTTACACAGCAGCCCATGACACCTTCCCCAGCCTGACATTACCTCCCAGACTCACATCCTGTCTGCTAGCTCTCTTTGCTGTGATTGTAACACTGAGAGTCAAAGGAGAGGTGTCCCCTATGAATTTTCTCTGTTGAGCTCTCAGTGAGGGGAATGGACCCCTGCTGGGTGTCTGTGTTTGTGTGCCTGCTTGAAGGGAGGGGGGCTAGGGGGGAAGCTGCAGTTTCTGACTTCTCCCTGTGCTGGGAGCAAGCAGTGACAGCAGCTGCCCACACAGACCCTTCTTCTGATTCTCCCCTGGCAGCACCCCTAACTGGCATATCAGCCATGTATACCGGACCCACCGGGTCACACCTTACACAAGGTACAACATTTCCCGCATTGGTAAAAGACAATACATTATCAATATCGACACCGTTATCTCGACCTGGTGGATCTTCACGTGGTACCTGGAAAATAACATGAGCATTTTCAACACTACATGGGATCATTTCTGCTTTCCTACAATTAGGCAACTGCTTAATATCGGGATCCCATGGTACCTGGGAAGGAATGTGATTATCTGAACAAGTTGACAACATAGCATTTATCAAATCAGGCACATTCCCACCATCCTTCACATGTTTACCCCTTTCTGGGCGGGCATCCTGGGGTACCTGAGGGGAAGCAAGGTCAGCAGGAATCCTAGCAACAGAACATTCCTTATTGTCAGTCCCATACTCTGCCCGCATCCCACCCAGATCTATCCCATTTGTGCAATCAGTGTCCCCTGGCCCCATGTCATGACCCAACGTCAATGGAGGAACAGGGTTAACAACTAGCACAGTAACATGAATGACATCACTAGCAGTACACCTACCACTATTAGGTGATAGTAACTCGTTCCCGACTAAATTAGGGCTTCCGGTTAACTCCACGTAGGGACAAGAATTAACAATGATACCTGTCTCCTTCTCACCCTCCCCTATCTCTATCACCTTAACAGTTGCAACATCATCACAGATCATCTCAGGAGCTTCACACAGAATCACAACATTGCAATGTTCAGCATTGTTACATACTACCTGAGGTGCATCATATGGTTCAACAGGGTTAGAGACAGTGAGGACAACAGTTTCAGATACATGTGGAGTTAGTAAATGTCCCAAGTCAGTAGTCCCAAACACAATTGTGTAAATAATATCAGTCAGTCTGACCTCTCTCAGACATAGTCTCTTCCACAGAGCCGGCCTTAGCTATAGGCAGGCTAGGCATTTGCCTAGGGCATTCAAGCATGTCTAGGGGCATCCAAGCATGTCCCTGCAGCATCTCATGCTGAGAGGGACAGTCTGCAAACTAACTGTTACTTTCCAAATGTATTCAATCAGTACTTGTATACACTGCTGTTTACATTTGTCAAAAAAAATGCACACTGTGCCTTAAACTTCCTCTGACATGCTTGAATGCCCCTGACTTGTGAGACCTCAGACAGACAGCAGAAGCCCAGTAAATGCAATTCCTGGACCTGTGACATTTTTACTGACTATATAAGGTTATTACTGGATGGCTTCTTATGATAACACATGTGTATTTTGGAAGACTGCTTCACAGAAACCTGACATCACCTATACTGCTTGTGCACATGGGGAGGGGGACCCTGCCATCCTGTGTGTGTCCCTTATCCCTGTGCAAACCCCAGGTGTCTGCAGGGACATAACATGGGCAGTGTTCTCCCCACACTTTATTTCCTAGTCAGTCCATACCGTAAAATTCCCCTGCCACCCAGCACTGTAACGTGGTCAGTAAATTGCGTTGTGCTATTTCTATATGAAACATCAGTGCAGCGTGACTTTTGGACACATCAGACTGGAGGGCAGAGCATTTAGCTCCCACAGTATAAAGTAAAGTGCATGCAGTTAACGGGAGTAACAGACACCAGCAAACACACTGAATAGTGAAGAGAATGGACAGTTTCTACATGTTTGATACTGATCTTTTTGTATAACCAACAAGTGTGGCAGTATCTGTGGCAGTATATGTGTATTATGGGCATTACTAATGTGGGGCATATGTGTAAGGTGCATTACTGTGTGGCATTATGTGTATTATGGGCATTACTAATGTGGGGCATATGTGTAAGGTTCCTTTACTGTGTGGAATTATATGTATTATGGTCATTACTGTGTGGCATTGTGCAGAGTTGAACTGGCCCACAGGGTAACCCCCCGGTGGGCCCCACTACCTGAGCGTTGCAGGTACAGATGCAGAACTAGCGGCGGAGCTAGGGGGCACCAGACAAAATTTTGCCTAGGGCATCAAATTGGCTAGGGCCGGCTCTGCTCTTCCACAATCAGATCCTCCTGAAAATCAGCCTCTTCCAGCAACAAATCTTGGGCATCTGGTGGGAGCATGCTGCTCACCTCCAACACTTCTCCCAGTTTAAACTGGGCCTTGTGATGCGATGTCTCAGGAGCAGGCTCCACAACGATGTTAACAGGAAGGGGTACCTTTTCCTCGTGGAGCACCCCTGCAGGCTGGACCTTTGTTTCTAAAGCTGGTAACGGAAGCTGTTGTAGGCGATGCCTTTCAGCATCTACCCGGCGGCACTAATCCTTCCATAATGGGGTAGCGAGCTTTCCCCAATCATAGGCCTCTTGCTGCGCTAATTGAAAACAGTCCGCCAGTTCTCTCAGCAGTATCCCAGGACTTGCATTGGCACCCCAGCTGCGTAACGCTGCACGATACTGGCTGAAGGCGTTGCTTTCATCGTCCTGTGCATAGGTGAGCTGCGTGATCATCTCCCTGCGGGAATTGTTGCAGCAGGAGATACCTTGCAGCTGACATTCATTGGTTAGTTCCTCTGTACTCATCCTGGCAAACAGGTCATCTTCATCTGGGTCAGCATCAGCATACCCCCATTGCTCTTCTGACGCTGTCTTGGATGGGTGTCCGGCAGCCCCCCTGGCTGCCGCACTTTCTGCCTTCTCCCTGGAACTGGCAGAGGTGTCAGACCACTGTCGGGCATCCGTTGTAAAGTCCAGGGTCAGCTGGTTCTGTGAAACACAGCTGGAATTCACTTGGCCTCCGTCTGCTTCCAGCTTGAGGAATTGGTCACAACGCAATCGATGTAGGTTTGCGTTTCTGGCCACAGGCTGCCAGTTGAGTTCAGCTTACTCCAACTGAAACTTGCATTCTGCCTCCTTTTCTGCAGCAGCCGCCTCTCTCTCCAGAGTAGCTCTGCGTTACGCAGCCGCCATTTCCATAGCAGCTTTCTCTCTCTCCATAATAGCTTTCTCCCATGCGTTAAACTGCTGTATCAGCTGCAGCACCAACGCAGTGTCCGGCACCTTCACATACCTAAGAACTGTTACAGATCCAAGGCAGAGCTGTCAATGGAAGCGTTGGAGGCGTCTGATCCGCGATGTGCTGTCCTCACAACCTTCAGTGTCTGCTGCTCCTTTTCCTCTGCTCTGGAACCCGATTGATTCTCAACCTCAGACCTGGAATCCAATTGATTCCCCCCAGCAATTTGCTGCTGGTCCGCATCTCTGAGCGTTTGGATCATCTGTTCCTTGGTAAGCTGTACACGACTGATACCAGAGTCCACATCATGATCCAACTTTACACTATTAATTTCCGCAGAAAGTAAAAGTCCAGTACGAAATCCACCTCCTGCTACCTCAGTAGCCACAGCCGATGAATTCTCACGTACAAGTCCGCCATCATGATGCTCTGTATCATCCTGCACTGAGTCGCAGATCAATCTCCTCTCAATCCGT
This sequence comes from Pseudophryne corroboree, assembly GCF_028390025.1. Taxonomy (NCBI): domain Eukaryota; kingdom Metazoa; phylum Chordata; class Amphibia; order Anura; family Myobatrachidae; genus Pseudophryne; species Pseudophryne corroboree. The sequence continues at coordinate 556,057,387 of NC_086446.1, read as the reverse complement.
GCCTCTTTGTGCTGTTCTTTATAAGTAGCCGTCATTCCTCTGCAGTTACTTCTTCAAAATAAAATAACAGGGATGGGGAATAGAAATTGCTTTTACTGCATTCACTTTAGTGTTCCAAATAAAAACAAAAATTACTTTTTGAAATATCCCACTGCTGGCCACCAGTTTGTCACGATCCTAGGCACAGCGATTCCCCAGATATGCCAATCTGCGAATCCCTGCCACGTGACACCTTTACTGGATACCTGAGCACGTGCATCAATTTCACACAAAATCACTGCCACCAGCCAAAGTACAAATGTTTAGGGTATGACCCAAGGCAAACTTATGGCTTTTGCCTGCACCTAGAATTATTAATATTTTGGTAATGCCTCTTTCAGAGAGTTGGGTTGGATACACAACAGAAACCAGATCTAAAATTAGATTATTTAATTCAAGTAAAACACTTCAAACCTTATGTTACAGAAAAAAGAAAGTTACAAGAATATAATGATAAAAAGTCAAAGTCACAGCAGAAAGACAACTTCAAGAAAATAAAAATAGGAAGATAAACCCACCGATCCTAGCATGCATGCACAGTAGAACGATGAGGTGAAGTGAAGCAGCTTCGGATATATCGGAACATTACAGAGCCAGAATGTTCTCCTGACCCACTACTTTGATAATGGACAACTTACCCTCTGAGTCTCCTATTTAAAAAAACATGCTGCCCCTTCAACCCCCCTCCCTCTGGAGTGTTACTGTTAACCTTTTCCAGATCAGAGTTAATTGTGTAATTCAACTGTAACACGGGGTCTCTTGGTCATATACGCAGGGGCTGGCTAATTACTCTATCCCTTCCTTTTGAAGCTGGGCAATCAGCTTTATCAATCATACTAAGACACTGTTATAGCTGGCTGAAGGAAGTTTTTAATCACCTTCCCTAGCCAGCATGTCTTTCTGGTCTCTCTCTGGTGACCCCCTGGGGTCAGGAAACAACCTGTTGGGAGATGCACAAGCCAGTTGAGAAAACACATTTCAGGCCTGACCTGTGTTTACTTTAAGATCTCAGTTCTGATTCTGGGGTAAGTAAACTAAACTAAATTTCACACCTAAGCAGTCAGTGTGTCTCTGTGATCTGTGGCTACAATGAAATGCCAGCAGATCAAACAAGCTTCAACCATTTAACATGCAAAGACAGTTATCACATACTGGTACATTGATACATCAATTGGAATAATAGAAATTTCATTCATGCCCATTTCGATGTAGCCCAGATGCATTGGCATCACATCCATTGATACGTCACTCGGATATCCTGGTGTCATCTATATTGATATCACACTACTTATTAACAGGCCTATTCCTACTTGAAATAGCCTGGATCATGACACCTCCCCCTTTAAGATCAGCAAGGGAGCAGTGGCACATCAGACTGAAGTCTCCTATGACCTTTTCACACAGGATTTATACATAACCACACACAGGGCATTTGCAGACATTGATCAATACAATATTATTTGCAGTTATGCATGTTCTGGCGTCAGAATAGCGTCCAATCATGACATGCACCTCATTGGTTTATGTATACAATGGACCCATGCCTTTGAAAATCATACAGTCGCGGAATCAGGTACAGTAGCATGGTACTGGAAATCAGTGAGAGTTTGATTTCAGAGTTGATGAATCTCTGCAGCCACCCTAAACAACCAAAGTGTCCCTGCTCTAGGACTCATAGTGTAATTGACATGGTAAACTGGACCAAAAGGAGACAGGCTGCAGTCCATGGGCTCACGTAGTCGGAGACACTGGTCCTGCACCTCCGCATTTAATACATTCTGGTCCAGATACTATCATGTAGTATAGGACAACCAAAACAGAGATGCCTTGGTGTAGCTGGTGGCTTACCTTCTGTTTGACAATTTACAGTATGTAACTGAGAACTATGCATTTTTTATTATTATGTGTAGTGTAAATCTAGTTTGCTGGCCTATTTGCTGGGTGCTGGGGGATTTCTTTCTCTTGTCTAGATTAACTCTGAGAAACAGAAAGGAAAAATGATTCTCATTTTCTCTGCTTCCTGCTTAACATTATTGGAAAAAAGACCACTTACCCACTTACTATTGTATTCCATTAGTCATGCCTATAACCAATGTGGCTAGGTATAATGATGTGTTGGCCACTCCAACAGCTGATTTGGTGCTTCCCATATGAAACCAATTCCAGTAATTTCCAAGGCTGTGTTATGTTCCCAATAGGCTCCCGTGTTGAGATATCAACCTAGTGTTAACCTGTGAATATTAGCTTTGAGCTAAAGTTTCTCTTTTTGAGTGAATAAATAGAATGTACATAAAATTAGATAGGTTTACCGTTCTATCCCTTTAAACCGGGACTCTAATGAATTACACAGGTTCTGTGGCTGGCTAACTTCAAACCTGCATTTCCCCTGGGTTTAATCAGCCACACAACCTGTGTAATCCAAGAGTGCCCTGATTTAAAGGGATAGTATGGTAAGCATAAAATTAGAAGAATACAGTAATAGTTAATTAAATAATGAAGATAAGCATACTTTCAGGAGTCTCAGGACTGGTTTCTAGATGCCCAGAGACAGCATTGTTACTTATAGCAAAGAATGTATTTTAATAGGCATTTAGCACATATATTACACTGTAGGAGTAAATGTAAATATACAGTATGTCACTGAAAATCTTCAGCAATACTTACAGTTTCTAAATACTTTGTTCTTTACATAGTTGAATGTGCTGACAACAAAATCACACAAAAATTATCAATGGAAATCAAATTTATTAACCCATAGAGGTCTGTATTTGGAGTCACACTCAAAATTAAGTGGAAAAACACACTACAGGCTGATCCAACTTTGATGTAATGTCCTTAAAACAAGTCAAAATGAGGCTCAGTAGTGTGTGCGGCCTCCACGTGCCTGTATGACCTCCCTACAATGCCTGGACATGCTCCTGATGAGGTGGCGGATGGTCTCCTGAGGGATCTCCTCCCAGACCTGGACTAAAGCATCCGCCAACTCCTGGACAGTCTGTGGTGCAACGTGGCGTTGGTGGATGGAACGAAACATGATGTCCCAGATGTGCTCAATTGGATTCAGGTCTGGGGAATGGGCCGGCCAGCCCATAGCATCAATGCCTTTGTCTTGCAGGAACTGCTGACACACTCCAGCCACATGAGTTCTAGCATTGTCTTGCATTAGGAGGAACCCAGGGCCAACCACGCCAGCATATGGTCTTACAAAGGGTCTGAGGATCTCATCTCAGTACCTAATGGCAGTCAGGCTACCTCTGGTGAGCACATGGAGGGCTGTGCGGCCCCCCAAAGAAATGCCACCCCACACCATTACTGACCTACTGCCAAACTGGTCATGCTGGAGGATGTTGCAGGCAGCAAAACTTTCTCTTGGCGTCTCCAGACTCTGTCACGTCTGTCAAATGTGCTCAGTGAGAACCTGCTTTCATCTGTAAAACGCAAAGGGCGCCAGTGGCGAATTTGCCAATCTTGGTGTTCTCTGGCAAATGCCAAACATCCTGCACAGTGTTGGGCTGTAAGCACAACCCCCACCTGTGGATGTCGGGCCCTCATACCACCCTCATGGAGTCTGTTTCTGATCATTTGTGTAAACACATGCACATTTGTGGCTTGCTGGAGGTCATTTTGCAGATCTCTGGTAGTTCTCCTCCTGTTCCTCCTTGCACAAAGGTGGAGGTAGCGGTCCTGCTGCTGGGTTGTTGCCCTCCTACGGCCTCCTCCATGTCTCCTGATGTATTGGCCTGTCTCCTGGTAGCGCCTCCATGCTCTGGACACTACGCTGACAGACACAGCAAACCTTCTTGCCACAGCTCGCATTGATGTGCCATCCTGGATGAGCTGCACTACCTGAACAACTTGTGTGGGTTGTAGACTCCGTCTCATGCTACCACTAGAGTAAAAGCACCACCAGCTTTCAAAAGTGACCAAAACATCAACCAGAAAGCATAGGAGCTGAGAAGTGGTCTGTGGTCACCACCTGCAGAACAACTCCTTTATTGGGGGTGTCTTGCTAATTGCCTATAATTTCCACCTGTTGTCTATTCCATTCGCACAACAGCATGTGAAATTGATTGTCAATCAGTTGTCAGGAATCGACTCACCAAGCTGACATCTGTCCGCCGCTGCGGACTCCGTCCTGGGTCCCTGCGGTCATCTGTCGTCCACGTCCCTGCCATCGGACGCCATCATGGGCCTGGGAGCGCTCCTGTGACAGCGGGCGTGTAGCACGCCGCGTTCCCGCTAGGCCGCGGCATGGGCGCCGCCATGACAGTTTCCAACAGTCAGCATACAGCGGCCAATCCGGTGCTTGGCCGCACCCATTTTCCCTCACTCCACCAATGTCTGTGAACCAAGGGGTATATAAGAGACTGCAGGATCAGTCTGCAGGCATCCTGGACTTTGTGTCACTCCTGCGACCCATGTGAAAGGATCTGTTCCTGTTTCCTCCGTGTTCCTGGTTCTCTACCTAAGACTTGTACTCCTGGTTATTTACACAGCTCCGTGGAACTTCAAGTCCCAGCAATACCTGCACTGTGGACTTAGTCAGACTCCTGCCTCTGCTACCAGGTTTGCCATTTAACATCATCACTGCCAAGTTCCATGTTTTAACCTGCACTGGTTTCCATACCAGAATCATCTTTACAAAGTTATCATTTCATCTGTTTATCATATTACCGGTTATCATTTCTCCAGTCATCATTCATTCTGTTGCCATAGACTTTCAGCTATTACGCTGTGTGATTGACATTTGCATTTGTTATTATTATTTCTGCTGCCATTCTGTGAATCATCTGCTAAATAAATATCATTGCGCTCATGCGCAGAAACGTTATCCAGCCTCCTCGTTTTCTCCCATCCACCTCCACTGACCCACTAGCGCCCCCTCCGGGGACACAGTCAAAACACAATCTGACAGTAAGTCCAGGATCGATGGACTCGGATGGTGGACGGAGTGTGGGGTCAGAGGCCTTGCAAAATCTGGTCTCCCGTCTGGATGGTCAAGAGGCTGCGCAGCAGCAGATGTTCCAGTTCCTGCAAGGAATGTCCTCCCGGATAGATACACTACAGCAATCCCTGCCTAGTGTACACACTTCTGCAGTTCCTGTTACTCCAGCACCTGCCAGTACTGTGAGTTCCTCTATGCCGGCTGCATCAGCTCCAGTGTCACGTCTGCACCTGCCCGTGCCAAGCAAGTATGATGGCAGTCCAAAGTTATGTCGCGGGTTTCTCAACCAATGTGAAATCCAGTTTGAGTTGTTGTCACATAATTTCCCCACGCCAAGATCCAAGGTTGCCTACATCATCTCCTTACTTTCTGGATCTGCTCTGAGCTGGGTGTCTCCTCTGTGGGAACGTGCTGACCCTCTGATTAACAACTACACAGAATTCGTGTCAACCTTCAGACGGATCTTTGACGAGCCTGGTCGTGCAACATCAGCTTCTGCTGACCTGATCCAACTTCGTCAAGGTACCCGTAGTATGGGACAATATGTCATTCAGTTCCAGACGTTGGCCGCAGAGATTCAGTGGAACAATCAGGCCCTGGTAGCAGCTTTCTGGCATGGACTTTCTGACCGGATCAAAGACGAACTGGCGACCCGCGACCTTCCTGTACAATTGTCCGAATTAATCTCCTTGTGCATCAAGTTGGACTCTCGCATCCGCGAACGCAATAATGAACGCGCTCGGAGTGAGCCACGCAGATCAAGGATGATACCCTCCGTACAGTTCCAGTCTCCCTCTTCTGACGAGCCTATGCAAGTAAATAGGTCCCGCCTAACTCCTGAAGAGCGGGCAAGAAGAATTCGTGAGAGACTTTGTCTGTATTGTGCGGCTGCAGGCCACCAGATTAACTCCTGCACAGTGCGTTCGGGAAACGCCAGATCCTGACTTGTAAAGGAGGAGTCAAGTTGGGATCTTCTAGACAAGCTCCTTCTAATCAAGACCTTATCCTTCCTGTGACATTAGAGACTTCAGTTGGGCTCCAGTCCGCATCAGCATTAGTGGACTGTGGAGCTGCAGGAAACTTCATCACACAAGCTGCGGTAAATAAATTTTGCTTGCCTATTTGTGAACTTTCCTGTCCAGTTTATATTACCGCCGTGGATGGTAGTCGAATCTCCAAGGGGAATATTTCTCATCAAACTGTACCAGTGGTCTTGGGAGTTGGATTCCTACACTCTGAACTGATTAAGTTCTTAGTCATTCCTCAAGCCACCCAGGAGATCGTCTTGGGCATGCCCTGGCTCCAGCTACATAATCCACAGTTTGACTGGTCAACGTTACAGCTTACCTCATGGGGTTCACATTGCCATCAGTCCTGTTTAGCCCAAATTTGTCCCATAAAGTCTACTGAAGTAAAGACACAGTTAAGTCTACCTGCGGCTTATCAAGACTTCTCTGATGTCTTTAGTGAGAAGGCCGCAGATGTCCTGCCGCCCCATAGGGAATGGGATTGTCCCATCGATCTCCTTCCTGGCAAGAAGCCACCTAGGGGGCGCACCTACCCGTTGTCTGTTCCTGAAACTGAGGCGATGAGCGATTATATCAGGGAGAACCTACAGAAGGGATTCATCCGTCCTTCATCATCACCCGCTGGTGCAGGCTTCTTCTTTGTCAAAAAGAAGGATGGAGGACTGCGTCCATGCATTGACTACCGAGGTCTCAATGACATTACCATTAAAAATAGTTATCCATTACCACTCATTACCGAATTATTCGACAGAGTTAAAGGAGCCCGCATCTTCACCAAGTTAGATCTCCGCGGTGCCTACAATCTCATCAGAATCCGGAGTGGTGACGAATGGAAGACAGCTTTTAACACTCGAGATGGCCATTACGAGTACCTGGTAATGCCATTCGGGTTGAGTAATGCTCCAGCAGTGTTCCAACACTTTGTGAACGAAATCTTCCGTGACGTTCTGTATAAGTACCTCGTTGTTTATCTGGATGATATCCTCATCTTCTCCCAAGACCTTCCATCTCATCGTCTACAAGTCCGTGAAGTCCTCCGACGTCTTCGTGAGAACCGGCTCTACGGTAAACTATCCAAATGCACCTTTGAAGTTCCCTCTATACCCTTCCTGGGTTATATAATTTCCGGATCGGATCTTCAGATGGACCCGACAAAGTTGGAAGCCATTGCCAATTGGTCCATCCCAAATTCTCTCAAGTCTATTCAGCGGTTCCTGGGATTTGCCAACTACTATAGGAAATTTATTCGGGGATTCTCCACTCTCATCGCTCCTATTACCAACCTGACTCGGAAAGGGGCAAATCATTCCAACTGGTCAGAAGAAGCTTTAGCAGCTTTCCAGAAGATCAAGCTGGCCTTTATGTCTGCTCCAGTTCTGTCTCAGCCAGATGTAAACAGACCGTTCGAGTTAGAGGTGGATGCCTCCACAGTTGGAGTTGGAGCTGTTCTCTCCCAGAAGGGAACCGATGGGAAAATCCACCCCTGTGGATTTTATTCTCGTAAATTCCTTCCTGCAGAAGCTAACTACTCCGTTGGAGATCAAGAACTACTGGCGATCAAGCTGGCCCTCGAGGAATGGAGGTATCTCCTAGAAGGGGCCAAACATCCGTTCAACATCTATACGGATCATAAAAACCTGCTATATTTAAAGGCAGCCCAGTGCCTTAATCCTCGCCAGTCCAGGTGGGCTATGTTTTTCTCACGTTTTAACTTTAAGCTTCATTTCCGCCCAGGTTCGCAGAATGTTAAAGCTGACGCTTTATCCCGATCTATGGAATCCGAAGAGGAAACGCCCGACTCAGTTCCACATTCCATCCTGAGTCCAGTGGTATTCGCTGCATCTCAAGTCTCCCCAGCTCCTCCTCCTGGTAAGACTTTTGTTTCCCCAGAACTCCGCCCTAAGTTGCTATCTTGGGCCCATCAATCCAAGTTCACCGGTCATCCTGGTGTCCTGAAGACCTTCAAGTTTCTCTCTGAGACATACTGGTGGCCAAAGATGAAGGCTGACATCAAGGATTTCGTGGCATCCTGTCCTAAGTGTGTGCAGCACAAGACTCCTCGTCAGTCTCCAGCAGGTCAGTTACAACCATTATCTGTTCCTAGTCGTCCCTGGTCACACCTGTCCATGGATTTTATCACCGACCTTCCTCCTTCTCAAGGATACAATACCATCTGGGTCGTAGTGGACAGATTTACCAAGATGGCCCATTTTGTTCCTCTCCAGGGTCTCCCTTCTGCCCCAAAACTTGCTCAAATCTTCCTATGGGAGATTTTCCGCTTACACGGTCTACCCTCAGAAATAATATCCGACCGAGGTGTACAGTTTGTAGCAAGGTTTTGGAGGGCTCTCTGTTCTGCCATGCAAGTCAAGCTGAAGTTTTCGTCATCTTACCATCCTCAGACGAATGGGCAGACAGAGAGGGTAAATCAAGAACTAGAGACGTTTTTAAGATTGTATGTTTCATCTTCTCAGGATGACTGGTTCGATCTGCTCCCATGGGCCGAGTTTGCCCACAACTTCCGCTACCACACTGCCACTGGGACAACACCATTCTTTGCGGTATATGGGCAGCATCCTCGTGTTCCAGACTTCCAAGAACTCCCTCATATGGACGTTCCTGCTGCCACTACTGCGTTGACTCAGTTTTCTTCAATCTGGAAGAAGATTCACATTTCTCTCAAGAAGGCCTCCAGCCGGTATAAATACTTTGCTGACCGCAAAAGACGCGCGGTTCCTAGCCTGAAACCTGGGGACAAGGTTTGGCTGTCGACCCGTAACCTCCGTCTTAGGGTCCCGTCTATGAAATTTGCACCACGTTTCATTGGTCCCTTTCCTGTCAAAAAAGTCATTAACCCTGTGGCCTACAAACTGAAGTTACCACCTTCTCTTCGAATACCTAATGCTTTTCATGTTTCTCTCCTCAGACCTTTAGTCCTGAACCGTTTTCAGAGTGCTCTTCCAGTTGGCCCCAAAATTCGAACTCAGCGGGGCGTGGAATTCGAGATTGGCAAAATTCTGGACTCCCGTTGCCGGTATGGACGTCTCCAGTACCTGGTCGATTGGTCCGGTTATGGCCCAGAGGAGAGAAGTTGGGTAAATTCGATGGATGTCCATGCTCCAAGGTTGGTCCGTGTCTTCCATAACACTCATCCTTCCAAGCCACGTGGGTGTTCGGTGCCCACCCTTAAAGGGGGGGGTACTGTCAGGAATCGACTCACCAAGCTGACATCTGTCCGCCGCTGCGGACTCCGTCCTGGGTCCCTGCGGTCATCTGTCGTCCACGTCCCTGCCATCGGACGCCATCATGGGCCTGGGAGCGCTCCTGTGACAGCGGGCGTGTAGCACGCCGCGTTCCCGCTAGGCCGCGGCATGGGCGCCGCCATGACAGTTTCCAACAGTCAGCATACAGCGGCCAATCCGGTGCTTGGCCGCACCCATTTTCCCTCACTCCACCAATGTCTGTGAACCAAGGGGTATATAAGAGACTGCAGGATCAGTCTGCAGGCATCCTGGACTTTGTGTCACTCCTGCGACCCATGTGAAAGGATCTGTTCCTGTTTCCTCCGTGTTCCTGGTTCTCTACCTAAGACTTGTACTCCTGGTTATTTACACAGCTCCGTGGAACTTCAAGTCCCAGCAATACCTGCACTGTGGACTTAGTCAGACTCCTGCCTCTGCTACCAGGTTTGCCATTTAACATCATCACTGCCAAGTTCCATGTTTTAACCTGCACTGGTTTCCATACCAGAATCATCTTTACAAAGTTATCATTTCATCTGTTTATCATATTACCGGTTATCATTTCTCCAGTCATCATTCATTCTGTTGCCATAGACTTTCAGCTAATACGCTGTGTGATTGACATTTGCATTTGTTATTATTATTTCTGCTGCCGTTCTGTGAATCATCTGCTAAATAAATATCATTGCGCTCATGCGCAGAAACGTTATCCAGCCTCCTCGTTTTCTCCCATCCACCTCCACTGACCCACTAGCGCCCCCTCCGGGGACACAGTCAAAACACAATCTGACATCAGTGTTGCTTCCTAAGTGGACAGTTTGATTTCACAGAAGTGTGATTGACTTGGAGTTACATTGTGTTGTTTAAGTGTTCCCTTAATATTTTTACAGTAATTGTGTAAAAGGAAGAATGTACAGGACAATGTATAAACACCGTGCTTTTAAAATACATGAGCGTCTGAGTTCGCTAATGCATAATGGGAATGGAGGGCTAGCAGGAGGCGGTGGAAAATACCGTGCTTTACAAATGCGAGCGTCCGAGTCCTCTAAGGCATAAACCAACACCAATAGGGTGGGGGCCGGGTGCTGTGTGCAGTATTTTCACACATGAAATTGGGAATCTGTCATGAGGCGTCGTGGGCTAGGGGTGAAGGCTCCCACCTCCCACGCTGGGGGTCCAGGGTTCGAGACCTGATGTGCTTTCTTTTTTTTTTTTTTTTTTTATTGTAAAAATACACTGTATTATTTTATTTACATTGTAAGACAGTCAATGGAAAGGTGCACACAAGTTACATATAAATCAGAGTACATCTGAAGGAGCGATTCTTTACGCTAAATGCACCTAAACAGCGTGAATGAAATTAGTGTATTCTGATGCTACTAACTGAGCAAAACAGTACTGTAGATCTTCAGCGTTTGTGTATTGCACAGGACCTGAATTCCCTCCCTGTGCAGGCTCCCAGGGGGGAAGGGCGATGGGGGTAGGGGGAGACGATGGAAAATACTGTGCCTTTGAAATGCAATTACATGAGCGTCCGAGTCCACTACGGCATACTGTAAACCAACACCAATGGGAAGGAAGTGCCAACCTTTTTTTTTTTATGTGTTCCCATGACATTCATTTTAAAAAATTCTTTTTTCTCTCTAATACATCCAATGGAAGGATGAACACAGGTTTCACATAAATCAAAGTACATCTGCAGGAGCGATTCTTTACGCTAAATGCAACTGCATAGCGGCAATGAGTAGGAATGAGTGTATTCTGACGCTACTAAGTGAGCAAAACAGTACTACAGTATACAGTAGATATTCGGCGTTTGTGTATTGCACATGACCTGAATTCCCTCCCTGTCTCTTGCATGATCTGTGCAGGCTCCCAGGGGGGAAGGGCAACAGGCTAGCAGGAGGCGGTGGAAAATACCGTGCTTTACAAATGCGAGCGTCCGAGTCCTCTAAGGCATAAACCAACACCAATGGGGTGGGGGCCGGGCGCTGTGTGCAGTACTTTCACACATGAAATTGGGAATCTGTCATGAGGCGTCGTGGGCTAGGGGTGAAGGCTCCCACCTCCCACGCTGGGGGTCCAGGGTTCGAGACCTGATGTGCTTTCTTTTTTTTTTTTTTTATTGTAAAAATACACTGTATTATTTTATTTACATTGTAAGACAGTCAATGGAAAGGTGCACACAAGTTACATATAAATCAGAGTACATCTGCAGGAGCGATTCTTTACGCTAAATGCAACTGCACAGCGGCAATGAAATGAGTGTATTCTGACGTACTGTACTGTACATCTTCGGTATTTGTGTATTGCATAGGACCTGTGCAGGCTCCCAGGAGGGAAGGGCGTAGGGCAAGACAGTGGAAAATACCGTGGTCAAAGAAAGGGCATATTCAAAACTAAGGGAAGCACAAAGTACATTAACTACGTTGAATGCCTGGAACGCACGACGTCTGAGACGCACGACGTCTGAGACGCTCATTGAGCATAAGGACGGTGTCATGGCTGCTGTACGGGACCGTCCTTATGCTCTGGGTGAGCTGCGTCTCCTCGTTTGCTGGCAGGACAGAACTCTCGCCAGCAACGAGGAGAAAATGAGGGCGTACCGGAGGGCCAGCAGGGACATCCTCCGGAGGTATAACCGGAGGAGAACAATGAGGTCACTCCAGAGGAGATGGAGTTACCTCGTCAGGAGGACCCCAAGACGCCTGCAGGCCATAAGGGATTGTAAGTACAGTACATTACTGTAGATTACTGTACTTTAAGTTACTGTAGTTACAGGTACAGTACATTATAGCTGGGGCTGCTGTAGCAGCAGGTATCCGGTCTATACAGCACTGTATTTGTGGTAAACAAATGGTTAAACAAGGACCAAACATTAACCCGGGTCAAAAGGTCAATTTGTTTTTTGGTGTCGACCTAGATAGTGCGGCTTTTGAAATTGGTTGACACCAGTTACTGTAGGTTGACAAGGTCGTTAAGTTGACATAGAAGAAGATCGACATGAGTTTTACAAAAACAATTATTACTTTTTTAAACTTGTATATATACAGTAGTTCTTTACAATCCACGTGGTCTACGATTGTGCAGTGTACAGTATCATGCAGTGTACAGTATATGCAGTGTATCACAGTGTATCGTGCTGCGTAATTGCAGCGTGTCATGCAGTGTACATTCAGTATATGGTATTGTGCAGTGAGTGTAATGCATAGTGAATCACATCGTGCAGTGTACTGTATACACATGTGGTACTGTAATTGCAGTTTTTTGTGCAGTGTACATTGTATCATATTTTGCAGGGAAATGTTGTCGTATCACGCAGTGCATACAGTATGCAGTGTCGTGCAGTGCATTGTGTGGTTTAATTGCAGTGTGTCATGCAGTGTACCTGCAGCGTATTGTGCAGTGTACTGTATCACATAGTGCAGTGCGTATGCAGAGTCGTGCAGTGCATCGTGTGGTGTAATTGCAGTGTACCTGCAGCGTATTGCAGTGACGTGCGGTGAGGTCAGGGCCTGGGGAGGCACTGCAGCTAAACTCGCCCCCCCCCCCCCAAAAAAAAAAAAGTGCAGTCCCCCCACACCACTAAAACCAGCACCAGGCAGAACCAGCCAGGGGGGATAATGCCATAGCAGGGGAGACACTCAGTGTGGGGTCCCCCTGCCATGCCATTAAACACCCCCCAAACCAGTCAGCCCAGGGCTGGAATTCCTCGGAAAGTGGGGTCCCCAAAAAATCAAAATGGGGTCCCCCCTCCCGAGCAACAACCAGCACTGGGCTGATAGCCCAGTGCTATGCCCCGCACCCCTGGTGGCGGTGGGTGCGGGGTTCATTGTATGTTCTGTTCTTTACAGGTGGCCTACAGATCCCAGCAAGCCTGCCCCAGCATGCTGGCACTTGGAGAACCACAAGTGCCAGCATGCCCGAACATAAAGGGCCCGCTGGCACCTGTAGTCCACCTGCAAAGAATAGTAATATTGTTCTTTACAGGTGGCCTACAGGTCCCAGCAAGCCTGCCCCAGCATGCTGGCACTTGGAGAACCACAAGTGCCAGCATGCCCGGACATAAATGGCCCGCTGGCACCTGTAGTCCACCTGTAAAGAAAATATAAAAAAAAACACACAACACATTCTTTAAAAAATTCTTTATTAAACTGGGTCTTCACCTGGGGGCGGCGGCCTTTAAGCTCTTTTGCATGGCCGCCGCCTTCCCAGGGCTTCCGGCGTCTTCACCTGGGAGGGCGCCACCTCCCCAGGGCTTCTGGGGTCTTCCTCCGGCGTCTTCACCTGGTGGGCGGCGGCTGCTAAGCTCTTTTGCATAGCCGCCGCCCATCCAGGACTTCCACGACGTCTTCACCTGGGAGGCGGCGGCCTTTAAGCTCTTTTGCATGGCCGCCGCCTTCCCAGGACTTCCAGCATCTTCACCTGGTGGGCGGCGGCTGCTAAGCTCTTTTGCATAGCCGCCGCCCATCCAGGACTTCCACGGCGTCTTCTGGAGCTCTTCTCCGCTCCTCCTCCGCCGTCGGACTGACAGCCGCTGCCTCGCGCTGACTTATATAAGTCAGCGGGAGGGGGCGGGGCGATGACGCGGCGAGCCATGATTGGCTCGCGGCGGCCATCTTGAATTTCAAAAATGACGCTGAGGCGCCATTTTTGAAATGGGTACCGCTTCCGCTGCCAAAACTCTGCTACCGCCGCCGCTACCGCCGCCCGCCTCTCCGCATCCCGTCCCTCCGCATCCCGTACCTCCGCCGCCCGGCCCGCCGCTTCCCGTACCTCCGCCGCCGCACCTCCGCAGGTACCGATGCCGCCCCATACAGTGATTGACAGCGGATCCAGTGACGGATCCGCTGGCCAATCACTGTGGCCTCACTCACAGGGACGTGCTTTCATAGGTTGAAAGCACGTCCCTGTAGGAAAGCGGCACCACTAATGGTGCCGCTTTCCCATGTTATTTCAATGGGCTTTTCCAGCCCATTGCTAGGGCCCGCCTGTGCCCGCCCCCCGCTCCCCATACTTTTCCTAATCACTACGGGAGGCACCACGATCGGTGCCTCCCAAAGTGATTTGAACATATATAATGATAGGTAAAATAATAAAGAAGATACTTATGTGTCATAAGTATCTTCTTTGTATTATTTTACTCATTAATGACAGGGGAGGCACTGCCTCCCCTGCCTCCCCTGACTGCACGTCCCTGGCGTATTGTGCAGTGTATCGTACATTATCATTCAGTGTAACGTGCAGCTGTAATTGCAGTCTCCTGCCTCCCACGCTGAGAGTACCGATTTTTATACCCAAAGTTCAAGTACAGTAACTATTTTTTTAGTAGATTTGTCTTTCAGATAGTACAGTGTTCTAAGGGACGTTACTGTGGCAGAAATTATTCTAAGGGATGTTACAGTGGCCTAATGTGTTCTGACGTGCATTACTCTTGCATAATGTGTTATAAGGTTCATGACTGTGGCAGATCTCTACTTTGTGACGTAATGTGGATATACTACTGCACTACTGTGACGTACAGTACAGTAACGTGGCAGCGCTCGGATATGGAGTGAGATACAGTATGGTATACATTTTACAGTCCAGGGGGCAATGCTGAAGGAGCGTCACAATCCCCTAGCTCAATTACACCGGGATAAGCGAGGTCTATGCACATTACGTTATACCGAGCTCGATCGCTGGGCAACCTGACAAAATGGCCACCGACCGTGAACACCCAGCACGTGGCAGCGCTCGTGTGCATAGAACTCGCTTATCCACATAGGCCCCTGTGTTTTTAACTACTATATTGAGATGCACATTTCTAGGCCTACAGTATTTAATATACAGTAAGCAGCATTGTTGTTAGGCAATAATTGAAGAATTTACATACAGTATTGACATGTACTGTATGTAATGCTTGTACATCATGTCAGTCGCCCCTTATGCTGTACACTACTGTAAGTCTCACAGGGCCCATGCACTTCCAAGGAGGGTTATTTACTGTACTGTATCTGTTTCATACAGGAAACTAATTGCAGTCCATAACACTGATGTGGTATTTTCAGTACTGTACAGTATACAATACTTAAATTTGAACATCAGGTACTGGATAGTAAACATGTACAGTATTAACTTCTATCATAAAACTCTTATGCATTTTCAGATGTGTAAATTTTAGACTACAGTATTCACAAATGTTTTTTCTCCATACAGGAATTATAGTTGGACAACATGCCAGTAACTATCAACAAAACGATGAGCAAGATAATCGCCAACATGAAAAAAGAAAATAAAACCATCAAAGAGATCCATGCATGGCTCAAGGAAAGTGGCATTATAGTCACTTTAGAAACGGTGCGCTATCATGCATTCGAGAGAACAACGCCCAGATTTGTATTTCCTACAAAATGCACATGGAACGTACTGTACACTACAGTAATGTTTAAATGACTTGCTTTATACCATAGACAATTTTTTGGAAATAAAAAAAAAACTTCATCTATTGTAACTGTGATTGTGCTGTTCATTAATTCATATTTTTCATACTGTATTGTACTGTAGGAGAGTGCAACAAATTGTGGAGGAACTAACTCGTGAGGATGATGAGCGTACTGCTTTGCAAATAAAACTAATTCTCCATTCCAAGTATGACCTGGACATATCGGCCACCAGCATCAGAAGGATGCGACGGAAAATGGGATGGACCTTTGGCGCAACAAGGTAAAATACTGAAAGCAGTATAAACCATACAGTAAATGCACTGTTAATAATCCCTTGATACGTGATATAACAATGCCATAAATCATTATACAGAGTGTGTACTTTATACTATATACAGTATGTGTGTGTGTATATACTGTATATATTCTATCCCAAAAGAGATACCTACTGTATAGGCACTCAGAGACAGCAATGAAGCATTGCCGGCTTATTGTGATGATTACATACTGTATACTGTGTGTGTGTGTGTGTGTGTGTGTGTATGTACAGTATGTATATACATATTACTCTGTATGCACCTTAATGTATGTACAGTTTAATGTATACAGTAGGTATATAATACAGTATACTGCACATACAGTCTACTGTATATACAGTAATCTGTAAATCTGTAATTTCATAACTGTATCTGATTTCATTATTTTTGGCTCTTCACAGGATATCTCCAATGATAAGAGATGTGAATAAAGAAAAGAGAGTGGAACAGGCACGGCGATGGATTGAGAGTGGTGAAACATTTGATGATGTAATTTTCACAGATGAATCGTCTGTTGCCCTTGAGCGGTTCTCCAGAATGTCATTCCGGAAACGTAACCATATCTCATTAAAACCACGCCCAAAGCATCCATTGAAAGTCCATGTATGGGGAGGCATATCACGATTAGGAGCTGGTCCCCTATTATTTTTCGAAGGTACAGTACTATACTTTATTCTGTGCCTGTGTTCTGTAAAAATACATGCTGTACTGTAGAGTACATGTAACTGCACAATAAAAGGAGTTGCTTATTAATGAACAACATTTTTTGATTTCTGTAGGGATCATGGATAAGAAATTTTTCCAAGAAACAATAGTAGAGGAATGTATGGTGCCATTTGTGAATAAACATTACCCAACTCACCATAGGATATTCCAAGACAATGATCCTAAACACTCCGCCTCAGCCAAATTTATGGAAGAGAAAGGTATGAATTGGGAACGCACACCACCAGAGTGAGTATTCTTTCAACAGTGTACAAGTAAAATTTTGGATAGCACTCTAGTACTGTAAATTTATTTTTTTGTTTAATAAACAGTACAATATTGTATGTTTAATTTTCTCTATTTACTGTAATGTCATTAATTTTTTCTATACGCTTTATTTTTATTTTTATATAGATCACCAGACATGAACCCAATCGAATTAGTGTGGGCTCAATTGAAGAGGTACATTAGGAGTGTTGCAAAGCCAACAACAAAACAGCAACTGTTGGATGGGATAAAGAAATTTTGTCTAGAAGTACTCACACCTGAACATTGTAATAATTATATAAATCACCTGTATAAAGTATTACCTGTTGTAGTCGAAAGAAATGGTCAAGCCACAAATATGTAGTTCTGTACTGTATTTTCTGTTTAAAATTTTAAATTGGTGCATTATTAAAAACAATTATAAAATTGCCTTTGTCTGATTATTGCATAAACTAATGTAGAATATTATACAGTAGTAATGTTATTGATGTGTATGAACAGTTATTTTCAGTTTTATAAGTCCTGAATAAGAGTACTGTACATTTTGATCAGTGCAGTACATGGAATCGGATGTTGTAATAAATACTTTTTTTTACATTAATATTGATGCTTTTCCAATAAATATTCAATTTTACAGTATGGTACGGTACAGTACATGAGGGTACCTGTACAGTATGATACGTCATTATGGGGGAGAAATACTGTATCCACTAAATGTACAGTAAAATGTTTTTTTCTTATTACAAACACACAAATGCATCTCAGATGGAAATATGCTATACACAGCAGACAGCTTATGGTGACAGAACTTCCCTACTGTATCCCCACCCATAGTCGTGGTATATTTTAGATTGCCTAATGAGACACTCCTGCAGCATTGCCAATGATTCATGTAAAACCTGTGTGCAAACAGTATCTGTATTGAATGCAAAGTACAGTAAGAGTACAGTATACAGTATTATCAGAGCCATACCTGACCAACATGATGCCCTAGGCTAGATTTTGGCTGATGCCCTCTTGCACAGATGCTACGTAGTTCCGCCTCTAACCCTGCACCCCTTTCCCAGCACCATCACCCATTTTGGCGCTCCTACCCCCTATAATCGAAATAAGAACAATGTGCACATTTAGTGCCAGCCCAAAACAGTGTACAGTATGTTCTTGCTGGGAAGGGGCATGGTAACACAATAATACCCGAAGATGAAATGACACAACACAGTACTGCAACTTTATTCACATTATATCATGCAGTAGTGTCTCTTATTCTCATTACATCATATCATAGTACCACATTACTCCTAACAGTATTGCCCCTTATTCACATTACACCCCACCACATTCATCTTTATTTACATTAGACCACAGGTTCTCAAACTCAGTCCTCAGGACCCCACACAGTGCAGGTTTTGCAGGTCTCACAGAATCACAAGTGAAAAAATTAGCTCCACCTACTGTATGGACCTTCTAAAATGTGTCATTTAGTAATTAATACACCTGTGCACTTGCTGGTTTACCTGCAAAACATGCACTGTGTGGGGTCCTGAGGACCGAGTTTGAGAACCACTGCATTAGACCATGCAGTAGTGCCCTTTCCTTATGTTACACCAGAAAATATTGTAGTACACCTTATACACATACAGTACAGTAATGCCACACATTAGTAATGCATTTCATATTTACATTTTCTGATTTAATTTCATAGAGCCGCAGTCACTCACAGAATATAGGCATGTACTGTATGTAGCATCTCATTTTATTCAGCAGAAGCTGATTATTCCCGTTTGGCTAGTTTGCCGCCTCTGTACAGTATATTACAATAGAAAAAAGTTATAGTGTCAGTGAAAAAAGCACCTCATGACAGATACTGTACACAAGCTCATGTCTAAATACTGTATACTGTAAGCAGTGACATTAAGGGGTACAGTATATGCAATTGCGGTCGAATTCCGGCAGGAATAGGGAAAAAATGGACACGGGATCCCCCATCTTTTTAGAACCAGCACCGGGCTCTGCGCCTGGTCCTGGTGCAAAAAATAAGGGGGACAAAAAAGCGTAGGGGTTCCCCGTATTTTTTGAACCAGCACTGGGCTCCACTAGCTGGACAGATAATGCACAGCCGGGGGACACTTTTATACCGGTCCCTGCGGCCATGGAATTAAATACCCAACTAGTCACACCTGGCCGGGGTACCCTGGAGGAGTGGGGACCCCTTAAATCAAGGGGACACCCCCTCCAGCCACTCGATTATCCCTATCGCCCCTGTGTATTGTAGCTAGGGGATTGTGACGCTCCTTCAGCATTGCCCCATAGCCTGCAAAATCTGTGCTGTTACTTGCTCCATAGCTGAGTGCCTCCTAGGAGCTACTGTAGGAGTCACAGGCGGTAGCCATTTCAATTGAGTCTGCCCTGCTATAGAATTGTATGTGTACCGTACGGTGCATAGAACCTTTACAGTAGAAACTCTCCTGCAGCTTTGGCCTGCTTTATGTAAAACTTGTGTTTTGTCAGTTTGCTATGCGATCGAGCCCGGTGTAACGTACTGTAATGTGCATAGACCTCGCTTATCTCTGTGTATTTTGGCTAGGGGATTGTGACGCTCCTTCAGCATCGCCCCGTAGTCTGCACAACTTATGCCATTTCTCATTCCATACCCGACTGCTGCCTGCCACGAGGTGGGGGTTCAGGGGTAGTGGTCATTTTGACAGTGTGCTATGCGATTGAGTCCGGTGTACCGTAATACTGTATGCAATCCTACAGTAGCTTATCCTCATCGCCCCTGTGTATTTTGGCTAGGGGATTGTGACGCTCCTTCAGCATTGCCCCATAGCCTGCAAAAGGGTTCAGGGGCGGCGGCCATTTTGCCAGTGTGCTATGCGATTGAGTCCGGTGTACCATAATGTGCATACTGTGTATTTTAGCTAGGGGATTGTGACGCTCCTTCAGCATTGCCCCATAGTCTGTACAATCTGGACTATTACTTGCTCCGTAGCCTAGGGCCTCTGTGGGGCAAGGAGTCATAGGTGGTAGCCATTTCTATTGAGTCTGCCCAGCTACAGAATTGTATGTGTACTGTACGGAGCATAGAACCTTAACATTAGAACCGCTCATGCAGCTTTGCCCTGGTTTATGTGAATAAAAAAAATAATAAAGTGTCTGAAAAAAACTAACATGCATTCGTACTGTACTTAAGGAATCGAACCCGGGACTCTGAGTATAGGAAGCGAAACACTTCACCACTTCGCCGCAGACAAATGTATAAATCCATTGGTTTTGATTATGCTGTAATGGCTACGGGATTAGGACGATAACATACTGTACAAAATTCCTAATCTTGAGAGGCAATAGTGAACTTCTAACACACATCCATTTGCGACAGTGTACACTACTGGTTTTATGTTTTGTCTGCGGGACTTGGACGCTCACATACAGTATTCATAAAGTATTGTAGATGGATCATATACTGTATGCTGTACTATTTGCGTCTGTGTCGTATATACAGTACTGTATTAAATAATGCAGCGTAATGGGTATTTACTGTATGCAGCGTAATGAGACGCCTTAGTAAAGTAGTCCTTATTATATATTTCAGTATTGTATTTTACGGGAGACCACACGCATGCTCAGTGGTGATTGTAAAAAGCGACATCTGGTGGCTGATCGCAGGTATTACACGTAAAGGTAACGCCAAACGCTCTGTCTGCCTCCGTGCGATTAGGTACGCCTCTCTGTGACTAGGCGCCCCTCCCTACGCTGCATATGCTCGATCGGGACAAACGCCTCAGCCACTCAAGATAAAGGTGGCTACATCTGTAGCAAACTAGCTTATCCTCACAACATCAATAAATAAATGATGGGGGTTTAGTTAGTGAATTGGCCAGTGCACGGAAGCCTGCAAACCGCTTGCCAAGGTACCCCACCTTCATGCAGGTCCTACACTATCACAGAGTCTCAAAAACTAAAATCTGGCAACTGTATCACACATAACATAACTGCAAATATGTCCACTAGGTTTAATGTGTGCCTGCCTCATATCCCAAGGCTTTCAAAGGCACACTAGTCACCTGACACTAGCTGATAAATTACTAAGGAGCAGCTGACATAGGTTTAGAACAATTAAGTTTACACAGGGGT
The DNA here is from genome assembly GCF_028390025.1 of Pseudophryne corroboree. Lineage (NCBI taxonomy): Eukaryota > Metazoa > Chordata > Amphibia > Anura > Myobatrachidae > Pseudophryne > Pseudophryne corroboree. The sequence goes on along the minus strand of NC_086446.1, from coordinate 556,036,288 downwards.
GCATGAAGAAAAGCTAGTGGCCACAGTGAATAAGAGTTAACCAAAGATTAACCCTAAAATATACAAACAAACAAAAACCACAGCACTCACCACCCCAGAAGCGGGGTGCAGTGTCCGCGCTCACCACTCATAGGGGGGGGGGGTGCATGTAGCCCTATGGCCACCTACTTAAGTATACAAATAGAAAGTTCAGCACTCACCATAGCAAACTCACTTATCCTCACAACATCAATAAATAAATGATGGGGGTTTAGTTAGTGAATTGGCCAATGCATGGAAGCCTGCAAACCGCTCGCCAAAGTACCCCACCATCATGCAGGTACTACACTATCACAGAGTCTCAAAAACTGAAACCTGGCAACTGTAGCACACATAACATAACTGCAAATATGTCCACTAGGTTTAATGTGTGCCTGCCTCATATCCCAAGGCTTTTAAAGGCACACTAGTGCATTGGCCAATTCACTAACTAAACCCCCATCATTTATTTATTGATGTTGTGAGGATAAGTGAGTTTGCTATGGTGAGTGCTGAACTTTCTGTTTGTATATATACAGAGCCGGCCCAAACCAATATGATGCCCTAGGCAAGATTTTGGCTGGTGCCCCCTAACACCGCCACTAGTTCTGCAGGAGATGCCTGGCATGAGTCAGCTGGCAGCTCTGCTAACGTCGGGCGCCTTTTGTTTATGAAAATGCATCTTATTTGTATTACTATGTGGCTAGGGTGCACAAGCAGCTTCTGCTGATTAAAATGATATACAGCATACCTATATTCTGTGTGCGACTGCGGCTGTATCTGCATACGAAATGCTACATTACAGTGATTTCCAGGAATACACTGCAACGTAGCATTTCGTATGCAGATACAGCCGCAGTCACAAACAGAATATAGGCATGCCGCATATCATTATAATCAGCAGAAGCTGCTGGTGCCCCTAAGCATACCAAATGCCCTAGGCATTTGCATAGTTTGCCTATGCCTAAGGCCGTGTGTGTGTGTGTGTGTGTGTGTGTGTGTGTGTGTGTGTGTGTGTGTGTGTGTGTATATATATATATATATATATATATACTTGTAAATACATCCGGCACTCAAATTAATGAAGTAGATGCCTGGGTGCCTTCCTGAAAATAATACAGAAGAGATATCCTTCCCCACCTATGGCTCAGGTGTTAGCAGCGAAGGAAATAGGTGGCACTCCGTGGACTTGTAACGATAATTGTATTCAAAACATAGTGATGCTTAACAACAATGTGCTCCAAAAGCAAAAAAATACAGGCATCTTACGACGTTTCAAGGCATGGCAGCCTTTTCATCAGGTAAGGTAACCCAGTGCTGTATAGAGTGAAAATAACAAAGAACAAAGAACCAAACCAAACAGAAAAACACTCACCTGTTAAATAGCGTGGTGTGCCAGAGAGAGGTGTTCCGTGTGTCTGTGACCAGGACTTCCGGGTGAGTCACGTGAGCGGCTCGCCGGTGACGTGTTTGTTGCCTAGCAACGTGTGCATTAGGAAGCAGGCGCCGGGGACGCCTGTCAGTGAAAGAAAACACAAAGTGAATAAATTGTTAAAGGCATGCAACTGCCTGCAAGACCCAGCAAAGTATGACTAACTTGTGTGGAAAATGTGAAGTGTGACACGTGAGAGAACGGTGAATAAAAATTAGATGTAGAATAGATTTAAAAAGTTACTATTAACCAGCTGCATAAGAAAGAGTATTTAAAAACTCATGTTAAAGACATATAAACATATTAATATGTAACTATGTACACTATGTCTAAAGGGGATTCAAGATACACTTTAAATGGTGACTAAACATACCTATCTTTAGAGCTGTCGGCTATCTGGCATCTGCCACAGGGCATGGAAAGGGGAGGGCGGGGAGGAAGGGAGGAGGGGGGGAAGGAAAGGGAGATGAGAAGAAAAAGAAGGGGGGAGGGGGGGAGAAGAGGGAAGAAGAAGGGGGGAAAAAGAAAAGAGGAAAAAAAGGGGGAACGGGACTCTTGCGAAAATAATGGTACTCCTGCAATAATCTAATACAGTGACTCTCTTATAAAAAGACATTCCAAGTAAACTTTTCATTTAGTCCCTTGGGTGACAGTGCGTCCACAAGGTAAATCCATTTGGATTTGCACTTGGATAAAGCCCGTTGTCTGTCACCGCCTCTCTGCGGTAACGGAATGTGATTGATGATTTTGTATCGAAGGCTGGACAGTGGGTGGCCACACAATTTAAAGTGGCGTGCCACCGGTTGGTCAACTGGCTTGCCTTCCAAAGATGCTTTGATGGCCGATCGATGTAACGCCATCCTGTCTCGTAAATTTCTGATGGTCTGTCCCACATAGAGCAGCCCACATGGGCAAATGATGATATACGCTATGAATGGTGTGGTGCATGTCAGAACATGGCGTATTCTATATTGGTGACCTGTATGTGGGTTATGAAAATCGTGGCCAGTTTCCAAATATTTACATGTAGTACAGGATACACACTTGTAGCACCCTGGCTTCTTTACTTGGGTGCAGGGAGCTTGAGAATGAATCATTGGGACTATGTTGGTTTTCACTAGGATGTCCGTAATGTTCTGTCCCCTTTTGTAACTAGGCATCAATGTGGTATTTTTAAAACAAGGAGGTTCCTTGTCACCTGAGACAATGGGCCACAGACCTTTCGTAGCACGTGGAATGATTTTACTAGCAGTGGTAAACTGAGTTACGAATGGAATTTGTGATCCAAGATTTTTTTTGGCATGCTATATAGCAGCTGTTCTCGAGGGATCTGTAATACTTCATCTCTGATCTTGGTTAATTCCCGAAGTTTGTATCCTCTAAACGCAAATTTGTTGATCATCTATTCCAGCGTGGTGGCCAAGGTAGATTTATTACTGGATATGCGAGCTGCCCTAAGCATTTGAGACCTTGGCAACCCCTGTATCAATGCAGGAGGGTGACAACTACTGTGATGAAGAAGCGTATTACGGTCCATAGGTTTTGAGAACAGCTTGGTTTGAAGATGATTATGTGCAATCTCGATAGTTACATCTAAAAAATTGATGCTGGTTGTGCTAATCTGGTAAGTAAATTTGATGGGGGAGTCTTCAGTGTTTATATGATTAATTAAAGCAATTAATTCCTCCTCCGGTCCAGACCAAATGATGAGTAGGTCATCTATGTAGTGTGTGTATAGCAACATCTTGCTTATTGTGTCAGGTAATGAAAAGAAAAGAGAATCTTCCTGTTGAAACATGAATACATTAGCAAATGACGGGACCACTGAGGACCCCATCGCACACTCAGTTGTTTGTATGTAATATTGGCCATGGTGAATTAAGTAATTTTGTGTTAGAGTTTTAGACAGCAAATGTAAAAACAGTGGGATTGGAATGGCATCAAAATGATGTTTGAAAAGGAACAGTTCCATAGCGGCTAAACCGCTAGTATGTGGGATAACTGTGTATAGATTTTTAACATCTAAGGTGCATAACAAAGTGTTGGTAGGCACTGTACTGAGGTGATTCAATTTATTTAATAATTGAGTAGTATCCTTGAGGAACGTTGGTTGTTCCATGATGTACAGCTGAATAAGCTGATCTAAAAACTGGGAAATAGGTTGCAGCAATGACCCTATTGCTGAAATGATCGGTCGAGGTGGTGGATCTATTGGGTTTTTATGAAGCTTGGGAACTGTGTATAACACCGGTGTAATAGGGTGTTCAGTAATTAGTGAAAGATAGATTTTCTTATCAAAATGTCCCAAATTGTAGGCTTCCAATAATGTTAGATCAAGTTCACGTTTAAATGTATCCGTATTGTCAAAAGACAGATGATGGTAAGTGAAATGATCTTGAAGGAGTAAATCAATATTTTGGATATATTTATTGGTGTCCTGAATTATGATGCCACCACCCTTATCCGCTGAGCGGAAGGTGACATCCTGGTACTGTGAAAGGTCTCGTAAGGCCTTTTGTTCTGCTCGAGTGAGGTTGGAGAACACTTTAGGTTGCTCAGCGTGATATTTGGTCACCGCCGTGTCCAGCAGACGATTAAATGATTTCAATGAAGCATTATATATATGTACAACAATAGTGGAATTGGCGCCCTATGGGGAGTGTAATTCTAGCCCCTACTTTTTAATGACACTTTAAGTATACCTTGCTACAGACATAAACATAAAAGTGAGTTCCAATACACAGGATTTTTTAATAAAAATTATTAAAATGACAACTGTGTCCTTAATCACAAAGAAACATTTGAAGACAACAGCCTCCTATACAATACTGGAGGTTATGTTCCTCATGGATGCACAGATTGTGCCTTTAGTGATATCCTCCTTTCAGTAATGTAGATAGGAGATGACATCAAAACATAATAGAGTACCAACGCGTTTTGTCTTACAAAGAAATCTTATCAGGGGTGTGTCTCTATTTGGAAGCACATTCTTAAAACAATATTTCTAGACACCGTTATTTACCAAACAGGTCAAAAGTGTAATTAAAAAATAGGGGCTAGAATTGCACTCCCCTTAGGGCGCCAATTCCACTATTGTTGTACATGTTGTTCATTCTGATTCTGACTAACAGAGAAATCAGTGTAATAAGGCAGCCCACAGAGAACATTACCATCTATCTATATATTCACACTTTGCGCAACAAGGGAGGTTGTGTTCTATATATAAATATATATATATATAAACGATAGATATCGGTGGCACTCAGCATAGAATGAAAGACGACATCACCACTGATTACAGTCGACGTTTCGGGGACTGCTCCCCTTTATCAAGACACAACAGATACCAGTACAGCCAACACATATAAATACATAAATAAGACTCACCTAACACCAATCAAAATCCCGCCCGCTCCCTGCTGGCGCCTGGTTGTGACATCACCCGCACAGTCCTTTACGGGGATTCACAGCCAGCTGGATTAGAGACGGTATGCGCCGGTTGCCTAGCAGCCACCATGTGGGAGCCTGGGAGACACTCACTTCCGCTGTGACGTCACCCACACAGTCCTGTACGGGGAATCGCTGCCCCGTCTCAGTGTCCTGACGTCAGGCACACCTGATCGGAGGGTGGGGGGAGTCTCCAGAGCTCTCATTGGTGACGGTTGTCCGGCAACCATGCAATGCAGGAAGTGCACAATGATGTTATGCATACACAAGTGGGAGAAATATGAGAATAAAAAAACACACCTAACAGTGATACACTGAGATCATGGATATACATATGAACCATAGACCACATGCTATCATATTATGCATTAAATACAGAACATTCAGATAAGAAGCTATATATATGACCTAATCTATGTGGATTTATACAGGTCTAGCATAATGAACAAAAACTATCTATCAAAAAATGTAGTATATTCCTGGGGGGGCGTGGCTTGGTGCTTGACCCAGGCAGATGTGTGACAACAGAGCTCCTGCCTGAAACACCATTTAAACCACACTAAGTGGAGATCCTGAGGTCCCTTCTCCCTATTTTCATACCCCTACCCCTCTTCTCCCCCGGGCACAGTGGTCTGCAGAGCCGGCGGGTACCTCCTGCACCCGTGCAGGTTGCGGCCTACTTGCCCACCCGAAGCCGGGGCCTCAATTTTTTCACCAGGCCGGACCGGAAGTGACCCGCTGAAGTGGAACGGAGATTCCCCCATCCCTGCTGCGTCTCTACAGCGCTCCCCCCCCGTCTAGCAGGCCACACCGGAGTGCTCTGGCTCCGCTGTGCGGCCTGGAGCGAAGACTCGGTGACTGGCGCCGGGTGACGGCGGAGCGCCGGAGCTGGCGTGACCGCGTGTGGAGACGCGCTGGACCCCGCCGCCCGCTCGGCCTCCGGACTGCCTCGCTGGCTGGGGGATCTTTCTACACTGCCACCAATGATACAGGCCGCTCCGGGAACACAGCAGATAACCCGATCCCGGAGGCCCTGTAAGTGACGCCGGCGCCACCATATTGGTTGTGGGCTGCATGCCCACTCAGATCCCTAAACATACCACCTGGCTGCCTCTGGGATATCCTGCTTCTAAACTCAAATAGACCAGAGGCTGGGTGGACAGAATTCAACAGAGACCATTTGAGGTGAGGGCTGCGGCGAGCGACGGCGGCCATCTTGCGATTGGCGCCACCAACCATACTAACCCAACAGCAGTTACCAGGGCGCCCCCTCGAGGTTGCTGAGCTTGACGCTACGCTCCCATTGTGCTAACCCTCTGCACCGGCGACCGCGGACACAGGAAAGACCCGCGGGATGGGACGCCTCCAACGGCCATCTTGGGACTGGCGCCATCTCTGTGCCAGATCCTCATCCTGCGCTCCCCAGAGTGCAGAGCCCGCGGAGCCGGGAGAGACGCTAGGCCTCTCTGCGGGTTGCGGCCTGCCTCCCCTACACTGCCAGGGGACTAGATTACAGGACGGCCTGCCGAAAGTGCCACTGGGGCTCGCTGGTCCACCTTGATCCGCCTGTGATCCCCGGACTGTTCCTCCACCGCACCCCCCACCAGTAGAACCGAGTGCAGCCTCAACTCCCCCCGTCTCTTTAACAATTCGGAGGCTCCTAACAAGATAGACAGAGACTCGCTGGTCCCTATCCACGACACCGGAGCCCTACTGCTGCTGCTACACCCTCACACCCGGCTCCCCTCGTGGTGACCCCTGGACAGTAGCGTACCACCCCATTGGCCCAGGTCTCTCCATACGAGCGATACCACCACACTCTCCACCACCGTACCTGCCTCCTTCACTGTCGCACATATTTATCTACAGTACGCGACTGCGCACTACGACAACAGAGCGCTATCTCTGATCTATCAGCGGCTACCCACCGCTGCGAATGTGACGTACAACCTATAACCCTTGGACCTCTTCTTACATACTCCCAAGCCCTCGTCGCTACCAGAGCCGTATAAAAGCCACGGCTCCACTCCAAATACGTGGTGACTAGCCTACACACACACGGCAACGACTGGGCATCCCTCAACTCTCTAAGACGCCCGCCAATTCTCATGTTCCACTGATTACACCATAACTCAGCCCTCCAGTGGTTCCCTCTCTGGCAACTTGATAGTCCCACTCTACCCACCTAAATCAACGCCTCGAGTGGTCCCTTCTTCTCCAAACCCGCCTACCAAGGTGCAAACATGTCCAAACCCAACCCGAATACAAGAAGACGTGCGGGTACGGACATTTCCCAACATTTCACCAAAACTGACAAGAGCGACAAACCCTCCCTACCCTCTGGCCCTCCCTCTCCCAGCCTATCTTCTCCAGATGGTGACGACCCATCATCCTCACCCGCCCCATCGACCAAAGAGGACATCATGGCCCTGAAGTCGCTCATAATGGACTTTAAAGAATCATTGGAAACCAAACTCGACAGAGCAGTTACCTCTATTAGGTCAGATATCTCATCCCTGTCCTCCAGAACTTCCAAACTGGAAGCCAGACAAGACGTTCTTCAGAAAGACCACATAGAAACGGTCAGAGATATAGACCACCTCATCCAAGATATAACGGAGCTCCGGGCCAAGAACGAGGACTTGGAAAATTGCGAAAGGAGAAATAATCTCAGAATTCGCAATATTCCAGAGTCCGTCCTCCCGGCGGCCCTCGAAACATACCTCCAACGACTGTTCTCCACCCTTTTACCAAGTGCAGGTTCTCGGGAACTGCCTTTGGAAAGAGCTCACAAGGCCCTCCGACCTAGACCCCGAGATGGCGAGCCCCCGAGAGACGTCATCATGCGCTTCCTCAACTTCAAGGATAAAGAGATGGTCCTTCTCCCAACCCGGGGCAAGCCACACATAATGTTCGAGGACGTCAAACTACAATTCTTTCAGGACTTGGCTCCCTCCACCATACTTAAAAGGAGAGAACTTAGAGATCTAACTTCCGCTCTCCGCACACGAGGTATCCGCTACCGCTGGGGATTCCCCTTTAAGCTCCTGGTTGAATATAATGGAAAAACAATCGTCATTAAAGACCCAAGAGAAGGAGGTGACTTCCTATCACACCTGGAGGACTCTGACCCACTCGCTGAGCAAGGTTCTAACCTTCACCCACCCTGATTACCTCAGCACCTATAGTTACATGGACATTCCACTTGTTATATTGCTATAGTACTCCTGTTGACTACTTTACCTGTTTTAGTTTTATATCTTGATCGTTCCATATACCTATTGTATATTGTCTGCCCTTACTTTTATCCAGCCCATCTTGCTAGCCCCGTTGCTTGAAATCCCGCGGTCAAAGCCACCCCCTTGGGCCCGCCTACATACATGCTTCATGCAGCATATTAATAACTAACACACACTTTATACTCCTATATAGGAACCAAGATGTTCAGTTTGAAAATCTAACTACTAATTTTTTATTTATTTTTCTATATTACTGTAGTATTGCTATTATCGCACTTGTTGTTTGACACTGCATGCCACCCTTTATCCACATGCCACTCACACAATGACTCATTCGCCTCTCAACTAATACTGTCTTTTTCACACAGACCACCACTGGAGGGACGTGTTCCTTCAATCCCTGCACTTGCCACACAAATCCACACTGTTGTCTTCAGGCATCTAGACCCACTTCCCCACTTCTTCCCCCCCGTGGAGGGAGTACGATCGCTCCCCGACGCTCCTCCACTTTGGATCCATTGATCCCACTCTCTGTGCCCGTTCCTTCTCGCTGGTCGTAAGGAACTTCTACACAGGCTCGCCCTCCTCCCCTCCCCCCCCCCAATTTTTTCTTTTTTTTTTCTCTTCTACTGTTTATTTTCTCTTCTTCCTCTCCTTCTACACCTTTCTCTCTCTCCTCCATTTATCCTTTGCGCACCCTTCTAACACCTTAAAAGATGCCCCTGCTCCTGGCGTACTTGAACACCAAGGGCCTCAACACCCCCCAGAAACGCTCGTCCCTGTTCCGTTCTCTTCAAACTCTAAAAGCGGGAATTGTGCTCATCCAAGAAACTCACTTCAAATCCCGATCGCACCCATCCCTAACCACTAAACGCTACCCAACGGCTTTCTATTCCTCAAGCCAATCGAAACACAATGGAGTAGCAGTCCTGATCCACTCCAAAATCCCATTCACACTAGAGATGAGCGGGTTCGGTTTCTCTGAATCCGAACCCGCACGAACTTCATGTTTTTTTTCACGGGTCCGAGCGACTCGGATCTTCCCGCCTTGCTCGGTTAACCCGAGCGCGCCCGAACGTCATCATGACGCTGTCGGATTCTCGCGAGGCTCGGATTCTATCGCGAGACTCGGATTCTATATAAGGAGCCGCGCGTCGCCGCCATTTTCACACGTGCATTGAGATTGATAGGGAGAGGACGTGGCTGGCATCCTCTCCATTTAGATTAGGGTTGAGAGAGAGAGAGAGAGATTGACCTGAGGCTGTGATACTGTAGAAGAGAGTGCAGAGTTTAGTGACTGACGACCACAGTGACCACCAGACAGTGCAGTTGTTTGTTTTATTTAATATATCCGTTCTCTGCCTGAAAAAAACGATACACACAGTGACTCAGTCACATACCATATCTGTGTGCACTGCTCAGCCCAGTGTGCTGCATCAATGTATATATATATCTGACTGTGCTCAGCTCACACAGCTTATAATTGTGGGGGAGACTGGGGAGCACTGCAGTGCCAGTTATAGGTTATAGCAGGAGCCAGGAGTACATAATATTATATTAAAATTAAACAGTGCACACTTTTGCTGCAGGAGTGCCACTGCCAGTGTGACTAGTGACCAGTGACCTGACCACCAGTATATATAATATTAGTAGTATACTATCTCTTTATCAACCAGTCTATATTAGCAGCAGACACAGTACAGTGCGGTAGTTCACGGCTGTGGCTACCTCTGTGTCGGCACTCGGCAGCCCGTCCATAATTGTATATACCACCTAACCGTGGTTTTTTTTCTTTCTTTATAGTCATACTAGTTACGAGTATACTATCTCATTATGAACCAGTCTATATTAGCAGCAGACACAGTACAGTGCGGTAGTTCACGGCTGTGGCTACCTCTGTGTCGGCACTCGGCAGCCCGTCCATAATTGTATATACCACCTAACCGTGGGTTTTTTTTCTTTCTTTATACATACATACTAGTTACGAGTATACTATCTCTTTATCAACCAGTCTATATATTAGCAGCAGACACAGTACAGTGCGGTATTTCACGGCTGTGGCTACCTCTGTGTCGGCACTCGGCAGCCCGTCCATAATTGTATATACCACCTAACCGTGGTTTTTTTTTCTTTCTTTATAGTCATACTAGTTACGAGTATACTATCTCTTTATCAACCAGTCTATATTAGCAGCAGACACAGTACAGTGCGGTAGTTCACGGCTGTGGCTACCTCTGTGTCAGCACTCGGCAGCCCGTCCATAATTGTATATACCACCTAACCGTGGTTTTTTTTTCTTTCTTTATACATACATACTAGTTACGAGTATACTATCTCTTTATCAACCAGTCTATATTAGCAGCAGACACAGTACAGTGCGGTAGTTCACGGCTGTGGCTACCTCTGTGTCGGCACTCGGCAGCCCGTCCATAATTGTATATACCACCTAACCGTGGTTTTTTTTTCTTTCTTTATACATACATACTAGTTACGAGTATACTATCTCTTTATCAACCAGTCTATATTAGCAGCAGACACAGTACAGTGCGGTAGTTCATGGCTGTGGCTACCTCTGTGTCGGCACTCGGCAGCCCGTCCATAATTGTATATACCACCTAACCGTGTTTTTTTTTTCTTTCTTTATACATACATACTAGTTACGAGTATACTATCTCTTTATCAACCAGTCTATATTAGCAGCAGACACAGTACAGTGCGGTAGTTCACGGCTGTGGCTACCTCTGTGTCGGCACTCGGCAGCCCGTCCATAATTGTATATACCACCTAACCGTGGTTTTTTTTTCTTTCTTTATACATACATACTAGTTACGGGTATACTATCTCTTTATCAACCAGTCTATATATTAGCAGCAGACACAGTACAGTGCGGTAGTTCACGGCTGTGGCTACCTCTGTGTCGGCACTCGGCAGCCCGTCCATAATTGTATATACCACCTAACCGTGGTTTTTTTTTCTTTCTTTATAGTCATACTAGTTACGAGTATACTATCTCTTTATCAACCAGTCTATATTAGCAGCAGACACAGTACAGTGCGGTAGTTCACGGCTGTGGCTACCTCTGTGTCGGCACTCGGCAGCCCGTCCATAATTGTATATACCACCTAACCGTGGTTTTTTTTTCTTTCTTTATACATACATACTAGTTACGAGTATACTATCTCTTTATCAACCAGTCTATATTAGCAGCAGACACAGTACAGTGCGGTAGTTCACGGCTGTGGCTACCTCTGTGTCGGCACTCGGCAGCCCGTCCATAATTGTATATACCACCTAACCGTGGTTTTTTTTCTTTCTTTATACATACATACTAGTTACGAGTATACTATCTCTTTATCAACCAGTCTATATTAGCAGCAGACACAGTACAGTGCGGTAGTTCACGGCTGTGGCTACCTCTGTGTCGGCACTCGGCAGCCCGTCCATAATTGTATATACCACCTAACCGTGGTTTTTTTTTCTTTCTTTATACATACATACTAGTTACGAGTATACTATCTCTTTATCAACCAGTCTATATTAGCAGCAGACACAGTACAGTGCGGTAGTTCACGGCTGTGGCTACCTCTGTGTCAGCACTCGGCAGCCCGTCCATAATTGTATATACCACCTAACCGTGGTTTTTTTTTCTTTCTTTATACATACATACTAGTTACGAGTATACTATCTCTTTATCAACCAGTCTATATATTAGCAGCAGACACAGTACAGTGCGGTAGTTCACGGCTGTGGCTACCTCTGTGTCGGCACTCGGCAGCCCGTCCATAATTGTATATACCACCTAACCGTGGTTTTTTTTTCTTTCTTTATACATACATACTAGTTACGAGTATACTATCTCTTTATCAACCAGTCTATATATTAGCAGCAGACACAGTACAGTGCGGTAGTTCACGGCTGTGGCTACCTCTGTGTCGGCACTCGGCAGCCCGTCCATAATTGTATATACCACCTAACCGTGGTTTTTTTTTCTTTCTTTATACATACATACTAGTTACGAGTATACTATCTCTTTATCAACCAGTCTATATATTAGCAGCAGACACAGTACAGTGCGGTAGTTCACGGCTGTGGCTACCTCTGTGTCGGCACTCGGCAGCCCGTCCATAATTGTATACTAGTATCCAATCCATCCATCTCCATTGTTTACCTGAGGTGCCTTTTAGTTGTGCCTATTAAAATATGGAGAACAAAAATGTTGAGGTTCCAAAATTAGGGAAAGATCAAGATCCACTTCCACCTCGTGCTGAAGCTGCTGCCACTAGTCATGGCCGAGACGATGAAATGCCAGCAACGTCGTCTGCCAAGGCCGATGCCCAATGTCATAGTACAGAGCATGTCAAATCCAAAACACCAAATACAGGTTGAGTATCCCATATCCAAATATTCCGAAATACGGAATATTCCGAAATACGGAATCTTTTGAGTTAGAGTGAGATAGTGAAAACTGTGTTTTCTGATGGCTCAATGTACACAAACTTTGTTTAATACACAAAGTTATTAAAAATATTGTATTAAATGACCTTCAGGCTGTGTGTATAAGGTATATATGATACATAACTGAATTTTGTGAATATATACACACACGCACAAAGTTATTAAAAATATTGGCTAAAATGACCTTCAGGCTGTGTGTATTAGGTGTATATGAAACATAAAGGCATTCTGTGCTTAGACTTAGGTCCCATCACCATGATATATCATTATGGTATGCAATTATTCCAAAATACGGAAAAATCCGATATCCAAAGTACTTCAGGTCCCAAGCATTTTGGATAACGGAGACTCAACCTGTATCAGTAAAAAAAGGACTCCAAAACCTAAAATAAAATTGTCGGAGGAGAAGCGTAAACTTGCCAATATGCCATTTACCACACGGAGTGGCAAGGAACGGCTGAGGCCCTGGCCTATGTTCATGGCTAGTGGTTCAGCTTCACATGAGGATGGAAGCACTCAGCCTCTCGCTAGAAAAATGAAAAGACTAAAGCTGGCAAAAGCAGTAGCACCGCAAAGAACTGTGCGTTCTTCGAAATCCCAAATCCACAAGGAGAGTCCGACTCCAATTGTGTCGGTTGCGATGCCTGACCTTCCCAACACTGGACGTGAAGAGCATGCGCCTTCCACCATTTGCACGCCCCCTGCAAGTGATGGAAGGAGCACCCGCAGTCCAGTTCCTGATAGTCAGATTGAAGATGTCAGTGTTGAAGTACACCAGGATGAGGAGGATATGGGTGTTGCTGGCGCTGGGGAGGAAATTGACCAGGAGGATTCTGATGGTGAGGTGGTTTGTTTAAGTCAGGCACCCGGGGAGACACCTGTTGTCCGTGGTAGGAATATTGCCGTTGACATGCCTGGTGAAAATACCAAAAAAATCAGCTCTTCGGTGTGGAAGTATTTCACCAGAAATGCGGACAACAGGTGTCAAGCCGTGTGTTCCCTTTGTCAAGCTGTAATAAGTAGGGGTAAGGACGTTAACCACCTCGGAACATCCTCCCTTATACGTCACCTGCAGCGCATTCATAATAAGTCAGTGACAAGTTCAAAAACTTTGGGTGACAGCGGAAGCAGTCCACTGACCAGTAAATCCCTTCCTCTTGTAACCAAGCTCACGCAAACCACCCCACCAACTCCCTCAGTGTCAATTTCCTCCTTCCCCAGGAATGCCAATAGTCCTGCAGGCAATGTCACTGGCAATTCTGACGAGTCCTCTCCTGCCTGGGATTTCTCCGATGCATCCTTGCGTGTAACGCCTACTGCTGCTGGCGCTGCTGTTGTTGCTGCTGGGAGTCGATGGTCATCCCAGAGGGGAAGTCGTAAGCCCACTTGTACTACTTCCAGTAAGCAATTGACTGTTCAACAGTCCTTTGCGAGGAAGATGAAATATCACAGCAGTCATCCTGCTGCAAAGCGGATAACTGAGGCCTTGACAACTATGTTGGTGTTAGACGTGCGTCCGGTATCCGCCGTTAGTTCACAGGGAACTAGACAATTTATTGAGGCAGTGTTCCCCCGTTACCAAATACCATCTAGGTTCCACTTCTCTAGGCAGGCGATACCGAGAATGTACACGGACGTCAGAAAAAGACTCACCAGTGTCCTAAAAAATGCAGTTGTACCCAATGTCCACTTAACCACGGACATGTGGACAAGTGGAGCAGGGCAGACTGAGGACTATATGACTGTGACAGCCCACTGGGTAGATGTATGGACTCCCGCCGCAAGAACAGCAGCGGCGGCACCAGTAGCAGCATCTCGCAAACGCCAACTCTTTCCTAGGCAGGCTACGCTTTGTATCACCGCTTTCCAGAATACGCACACAGCTGAAAACCTCTTACGGCAACTGAGGAAGATCATCGCGGAATGGCTTACCCCAATTGGACTCTCCTGTGGATTTGTGGCATCGGACAACGCCAGCAATATTGTGTGTGCATTAAATATGGGCAAATTCCAGCACGTCCCATGTTTTGCACATACCTTGAATTTGGTGGTGCAGAATTTTTTAAAAAACGACAGGGGCGTGCAAGAGATGCTGTCGGTGGCCAGAAGAATTGCGGGACACTTTCGGCGTACAGGCACCACGTACAGAAGACTGGAGCACCACCAAAAACTACTGAACCTGCCCTGCCATCATCTGAAGCAAGAAGTGGTAACGAGGTGGAATTCAACCCTCTATATGCTTCAGAGGTTGGAGGAGCAGCAAAAGGCCATTCAAGCCTATACAATTGAGCACGATATAGTAGGTGGAATGCACCTGTCTCAAGCGCAGTGGAGAATGATTTCAACGTTGTGCAAGGTTCTGATGCCCTTTGAACTTGCCACACGTGAAGTCAGTTCAGACACTGCCAGCCTGAGTCAGGTCATTCCCCTCATCAGGCCTTTGCAGAAGAAGCTGGAGACATTGAAGGAGGAGCTAACACGGAGCGATTCCGCTAGGCATGTGGGACTTGTGGATGGAGCCCTTAATTCGCTTAACAAGGATTCACGGGTGGTCAATCTGTTGAAATCAGAGCACTACATTTTGGCCACCGTGCTCGATCCTAGATTTAAAGCCTACCTTGGATCTCTCTTTCCGGCAGACACAAGTCTGCTGGGGTTGAAAGACCTGCTGGTGACAAAATTGTCAAGTCAAGCGGAACGCGACCTGTCAACATCTCCTCCTTCACATTCTCCCGCAACTGGGGGTGCGAGGAAAAGGCTCAGAATTCCGAGCCCACCCGCTGGCGGTGATGCAGGGCAGTCTGGAGCGACTGCTGATGCTGACATCTGGTCCGGACTGAAGGACCTGACAACGATTACGGACATGTCGTCTACTGTCACTGCATATGATTCTCTCAACATTGATAGAATGGTGGAGGATTATATGAGTGACCGCATCCAAGTAGGCACGTCACACAGTCCGTACTTATACTGGCAGGAAAAAGAGGCAATTTGGAGGCCCTTGCACAAACTGGCTTTATTCTACCTAAGTTGCCCTCCCACAAGTGTGTACTCCGAAAGAGTGTTTAGTGCCGCCGCTCACCTTGTCAGCAATCGGCGTACGAGGTTACATCCAGAAAATGTGGAGAAGATGATGTTCATTAAAATGAATTATAATCAATTCCTCCGCGGAGACATTGACCAGCAGCAATTGCCTCCACAAAGTACACAGGGAGCTGAGATGGTGGATTCCAGTGGGGACGAATTGATAATCTGTGAGGAGGGGGATGTACACGGTGATATATCGGAGGGTGATGATGAGGTGGACATCTTGCCTCTGTAGAGCCAGTTTGTGCAAGGAGAGATTAATTGCTTCTTTTTTGGGGGGGGTCCAAACCAACCCGTCATATCAGTCACAGTCGTGTGGCAGACCCTGTCACTGAAATGATGGGTTGGTTAAAGTGTGCATGTCCTGTTTTGTTTATACAACATAAGGGTGGGTGGGAGGGCCCAAGGACAATTCCATCTTGCACCTCTTTTTTCTTTTCTTTTTCTTTGCGTCATGTGCTGTTTGGGGAGGGTTTTTTGGAAGGGACATCCTGCGTGACACTGCAGTGCCACTCCTAGATGGGCCCGGTGTTTGTGTCGGCCACTAGGGTCGCTTATCTTACTCACACAGCTACCTCATTGCGCCTCTTTTTTTCTTTGCGTCATGTGCTGTTTGGGGAGGGTTTTTTGGAAGGGACATCCTGCGTGACACTGCAGTGACACTCCTAGATGGGCCCGGTGTTTGTGTCGGCAACTAGGGTCGCTTATCTTACTCACACAGCTACCTCATTGCGCCTCTTTTTTTCTTTGCGTCATGTGCTGTTTGGGGAGGGTTTTTTGGAAGGGACATCCTGCGTGACACTGCAGTGCCACTCCTAGATGGGCCCGGTGTTTGTGTCGGCCACTAGGGTCGCTAATCTTACTCACACAGCTACCTCATTGCGCCTCTTTTTTTCTTTGCGTCATGTGCTGTTTGGGGAGGGTTTTTTGGATGGGCCATCCTGCGTGACACTGCAGTGCCACTCCTAGATGGGCCCGGTGTTTGTGTCGGCCACTAGGGTCGCTTATCTTACTCACACAGCGACCTCGGTGCAAATTTTAGGACTAAAAATAATATTGTGAGGTGTGAGGTATTCAGAATAGACTGAAAATTAGTGGAAATTATGGTTTTTGAGGTTAATAATACTTTGGGATCAAAATGACCGCCAAATTCTATGATTTAAGCTGTTTTTTAGGTTTTTTGGAAAAAAACACCCGAATCCAAAACACACCCGAATCCGACAAAAAAAATTCGGTGAGGTTTTGCCAAAACGCGGTCGAACCCAAAACACGGCCGCGGAACCGAACCCAAAACCAAAACACAAAACCCGAAAAATTTCCGGCGCTCATCTCTAATTCACACTACAATCGACCCACACAGACTCTGATGGCCGATATATCATCCTGACGGGCATGCTCGGACACCTAGAATGCACGATCGCCACTGTCTATGCCCCTAACTCCGGGCAGTCCTCTTTCTTTAATTCTTTTTTCTCAGATCTCAACAAAATCAGAAAAGGTTACTTAATACTAGGAGGGGACTTCAACACTGTCCCAGACACCGACCTAGATAAATCCTCTGGCCAGACCCGCCCCCATCGAGACTCATCTTCACGCTCTTTAAATAAACACATCCACGAATCTGGCCTCTTCGACGTCTGGCGAGCTCTCAACCCAACGGCCAAAGACTATACCTTCTTCTCAACCCCGCACCAATCATACTCTCGAATTGATCTTTTTTACTGCGGCACATTGCTCTCTCAACACGTACTAGACTCCTCTATCCTCACTAACCCTTGGTCTGACCATTCCATTATCACCGCCACCTTCGACTTCCTTGACACCCCGACAACTCGCCCCAATTGGAGACTAAACGAAACACTCTTAAAAATCCCTCAGTTTCAGGAAAAAATCAATCTGGCTCTAGCTGACTACTTCTCCTTAAACATGACCGACTCCATTTGCACCCCACTAATTTGGGAAGCCCACAAAGCCGTTATCAGGGGACACATCATTAACTACGCGTCGCATAGGAACAAGGATTACAAACAACAAATATCATCCCTCACAGTTGAGGTCCACAACTTAGAAACACTACATAAGCAACGACCCTCACAACCTCTTTACTCAAAGCTCACATCTACCAGGGCAACTTTAAACGCTTTGCTGGCCGAAAAAACCGAGCACTCACTCCGCTGGCTGAAACAAAAATTCTATGAAAAAAGTAATAAAGCCGATTCGCTATTGGCCAGCAGATTGAGGGCTCGAAAAGCGCACACTGCTATCCCAGCTATCAAAGACGAACACAACTCCCTCCAATACAACCCAAAGACTATTAACTCTCTCTTCCGAACATATTACGAGCAGCTTTACAATTTGCCAGACACTTCCTCTTCATTAGACCCGACCCACCCCACGGTTTCAGACTACCTAGCTTCCGCAGATCTACCTCGTATCGACGCCGACACCTCCACGGCCCTTAACAAGCCCATCACCCCCGAGGAATTAACCCTTGCCATCGGTAGTCAGAAACCATCTAAGGCCCCGGGCCCGGATGGCTATCCAATGTCATATTATAAAACGTTTCAACCTGCACTACTTCCCCACCTCACGTCACTATTTAACCTTATCTTAGATGGGTCTCCCTTCCACCCCCACACTACCACAGCTGTCATTACCGTGATCCCAAAACCCAATAAAGACCCCCAACTTATCTCTAACTACAGACCCATATCACTTCTAAACTCAGATTTGAAACTCTTCGCCAAAGTCCTAGCAAATAGACTTAACCCTATCCTCCCCTCGCTCATACACCCCGACCAAGTGGGCTTCGTCCAATCTAGACAGGCACTCGACAACACTAGGCGAGTCGTGGATATTATTGACCACATTAACCTTCATAAGATCCCGTCCCTGACTCTTGCCCTGGATGCTGAGAAGGCCTTTGACAGAGTTTCTTGGCCTTTTATGCGACAGACTCTACAACGTTTTGGCCTTCAGGGTAAATTCCTTCAAGCCATACAAGCCTTATACCAGAACCCCTCGGCATCGGTTCTTTCCAACGGCTTATTATCGGACCCCCTCAAAATCTCGAACGGAACGCGACAGGGATGCCCATTATCTCCCCTCATATTTGCACTCGTCATTGAACCCCTTGCAAACCACATCCGGACCAATCCTGACATCACGGGAATCCAAGTCAACCACACTCAATACACCATCTCCCTCTTCGCCGATGACATCCTCCTGACCCTGACAAACCCAACTATCTCTCTCCCGAACCTCTTCCAAGAACTAACCACGTACGGCAACCTCTCGGGTTATAAAATTAATCAGACAAAATCCGAAGCCCTCTCTTTGCACATCCCCAAACTAACTAAATCACAACTAAAACAGAACTTTAATTTTTCCTGGCGCAGACGCTCCCTCAAATATCTCGGGATCTCCATCACCAAATCCTACAGCTCTCTCTACAAGGCTAACTACCCCCCTCTCATCACATCAATCCTTACTGATATCCAACAATGGGAATCTTACTTTCTCTCTTGGGTGGGACGAATTAACGCCATAAAAATGAATATCCTTCCCAAACTTCTCTACTTGTTTCAGACACTTCCAATTTCGGTGCCCTCTCAGACTCTTCATAATCTCCAATCCTCCCTCTGTAAATTTATTTGGGACCACAAAAAGCCTAGAATTCGGCGGGATATCTTAGCCAAACACTCTCAAAATGGCGGTCTGGGCCTTCCTATTCTCCAACGCTATTATGACGCGACCAGATTAAGTCAAATGGTTGCCTGGCATGCCCCAAAACACACTAAAAGATGGGATGATTTAGAGAGTGATTTGTCGGGACTCCCATCTGTCTCTCACTTACCTTGGCTCTCTAATAAACTACGCACCCCACCCCACCGCACCTCTCCCGCAATAGAATTGACACTTGCACATTGGCGGAATCTAGACAAAAAATTAAAATTATCAAACCACCCCTCCCCTCTGACTCCCATCTGGAGCAACCCAGCATTTACCCCAGGACTCTCTCGGGAAATGGCCCGCCCCTGGATCTCGGCAGGAGCTACCAGAATACACCACTTCACAGGGACGCACTGCATTAAGTCATTCTCTGACCTACAAACTACGCACAACCTACCTAACTCTCTGTTCTATCAATACCTACAAATTCACCACTTTCTATCCTCCCTACAGTTAACGTTTCCTCTATCGGCACCCACACCTCTTGAGAGACTCTGTATTTACAACCCTACCAGTAGAGGCACCATCTCCCTCCTCTACTAAACCATCCTCAGCCCTGCACCCCCACCTCTCGAACCGCACGAGATAGCCTGGGAGATCGACATGGGGTACCACTTAGAGGACGAGGGTTGGGACACAATCCGCACCGCGATTTCACAATGCTCCATCAGTGTGGCCATCCGAGAAAACTCATACAAAATATACACAAGATGGTACCTAGTACCGGACCGATTGCATAGGATCTACCCTGACACCTCCAACCTTTGCTGGAGGAACTGCGGTCACATAGGCACGTTCTATCACATCTGGTGGACCTGCCCGGTGATTGTTCAATACTGGGCAAAGGTCCGTAAGCTTATCTCACGATTAATCGACTTACCAGCGCCCCTATCGCCCGCAAACCTCCTCCTCTGCTCTCCACCTGATCACATCTCTAAGGACTCTAAAAACCTGGTTCTCTTTATATCTTGCGCAGCAAAATACCAAATAGCAGGTAAAAGGAAGAATCCCGAAGCCCCCAGCAACCAGGCTCTCACAAATAGAATCTGGTTTATCGCAAACATGGAATACATTACTAGTCTTCGCCAAAACACAGTTAAAAAGTTCCACTCCACCTGGCTCCCATGGTACAGATTCCATGACCACCCCCTCCCAGGACTAAATTAATTAAGGACCTCGCTCCGCAACTAATGCCCCTCCTCCTACATCCCCCCCCCTTTTTTTTTCCCTCTATCTTCCCTCTTCTCTCTCTTCTCCTATCCCCTGGACCCACATCCTCTCAAAGAAATTGTTCTATTTCCTCACTCTCTCCCTTCCTACATAACTCTGAACCCCTTGGTTTCGAGTTCTTCGTCTTCTACATGATTTCTCTATCATTCGCACCACACTCTCTTACCGCTCTCATAAAGATACTTTCTGTATTAGTAACCATTCTGGCTTTACAGCCCCCTGTTAACTGTTTACTGTTTATGCTCTAGCAGTTGAATTATATGTTTCTGACATAAAATAAAATTTATATGATGGAAAAAATTTAGTATATTCCTATCATCACAATGCTGACTGAATAAATATGCTAGACCACAGTATTTACGTATTCTGGCAAAATATGTAGAACATGCAGCTTCAGAAATATCCAAGAAATGAAAAATTCACTAAATCACATGGAAAAATAATTATAGAAAGCAATTAAAACTCAAGGCTTCATTTAGACCATGCGGCTGGACAGTTTGAAGCTTATGTATCCACCATGCTTCCTTTTGGAGGAGAATTCTACCTCTATCGCCTCCCCTCCTATTTTGTGGGACATGCAGAGCCGGCCATAGGCATAGGCAAACTAGGCAATTGCCTAGGGCATTTGATATGTCTAGGGGCATCAGCAGCTTCTGCTGATTAAAATGATATGCGGCATGCCTATATTCTGTGTGTAGCATTTTATATGCAGATACAGCCACAGTCTCACACAGTATATAGGCATGCTGCATATCATTCTAATTAGCAGAAGCTGCTTGTGTATCCTAGCCATATAGCAATGCAAATAAGATGCATTTTCATTAAAAAAAGGTGCCCGACGTTAGCCTTGAGGCAAGATTTATGAGGACACATCTGTATCCAAGCAGAGGCAGAGGTCACAGTGTTAGTAGCAGTGTGAGTGCTGTGTGCATGTGAGTGGGTTGGTTGTACAGTAGTGTTCAGAATATGTGTAAGGAGCATTATGTGTGTCATGTAAAAATTAGTGATGAGCACCGGAAATTTTTCGGGTTTTGTGTTTTGGTTTTGGGTTCGGTTCCGCGGCCGTGTTTTGGGTTCGAACGCGTTTTGGCAAAACCTCACCGAATTTTTTTTGTCGGATTCGGGTGTGTTTTGGATTCGGGTGTTTTTTTCAAAAAACCCTAAAAAACAGCTTAAATCATAGAATTTGGGGGTCATTTTGATCCCAAAGTATTATTAACCTCAATAACCATAATTTCCACTTATTTTCAGTCTATTCTGAACACCTCACACCTCACAATATTATTTTTAGTCCTAAAATTTGCACCGAGGTCGCTGGATGACTAAGCTCAGCGACCCAAGTGGCCGACACAAACACCTGGCCCATCTAGGAGTGGCACTGCAGTGTCACGCAGGATGGCCCTTCCAAAAAACACCCCCCAAACAGCACATGACGCAAAGAAGAAAAAAAAGAGGTGCAATGAGGTAGCTGTGTGAGTAAGCTAAGCGACCCTAGTGGCCGACACAAACACCTGGCCCATCTAGGAGTGGCACTGCAGTGTCACGCAGGATGGCCCTTCCAAAAAACACCCCCCAAACAGCACATGACGCAAAGAAAAAAAGAGGCGCAGTGAGGTAGCTGTGTGACTAAGATAAGCGACCCAAGTGGCCGACACAAACACCTGGCCCATCTAGGAGTGGCACTGCAGTGTCACGCAGGATGGCCCTTCCAAAAACTACTCCCCAAACAGCACATGACGCAAAGAAAAATGAAAGAAAAAAGAGGTGCAAGATGGAATTGTCCTTATGTTGTATAAACAGGACATGCACACTTTAACCAACCCATCATTTAAGTGACAGGGTCTGCCACACGACTGTGACTGAAATGACAGGTTGGTTTGGACCCCCACCAAAAAAGAAGCAATTAATCTCTCCTTGCACAAACTGGCTCTACAGAGGCAAGATGTCCACCTCATCATCATCCTCCGATATATCACCGTGTACATCCCCCTCCTCACAGATTATCAATTCGTCCCCACTGGAATCCACCATCTCAGCTCCCTGTGTACTTTGTGGAGGCAATTGCTGCTGGTGAATGTCTCCACGGAGGAATTGATTATAATTCATTTTAATGAACATCATCTTCTCCACATTTTCTGGATGTAACCTCGTACGCCGATTGCTGACAAGGTGAGCGGCGGCACTAAACACTCTTTCGGAGTAAACACTTGTGGGAGGGCAACTTAGGTAGAATAAGTGTAGAATAGTAGAATTGTGCAAGCGCCTCCAAATTGCCTCTTTTTCCTGCCAGTATAAGTACGGACTGTCTGACGTGCCTACTTGGATGCGGTCACTCATATAATCCTCCACCATTCTTTCAATGGGGAGAGAATCATATGCAGTGACAGTAGACGACATGTCCGTAATCGTTGTCAGGTCCTTCAGTCCGGACCAGATGTCAGCATCAGCAGTCGCTCCAGACTGCCCTGCATCACCGCCAGCGGGTGGGCTCGGAATTCTGAGCCTTTTCCTCGCACCCCCAGTTGCGGGAGAATGTAAAGGAGGAGATGTTGACAGGTCGCGTTCCGCTTGACTTGACAATTTTCTCACCAGCAGTTCTTTGAACCCCAGCAGACTTGTGTCTGCCGGAAAGAGAGATCCAAGGTAGGTTTTAAATCTAGGATCGAGCACGGTGGCCAAAATGTAGTGCTCTGATTTCAACAGATTAACCACCCGTGAATCCTTGTTAAGCGAATTAAGGGCTCCATCCACAAGTCCCACATGCCTAGCGGAATCGCTCTGTGTTAGCTCCTCCTTCAATGTCTCCAGCTTCTTCTGCAAAAGCCTGATGAGGGGAATGACCTGACTCAGGCTGGCAGTGTCTGAACTGACTTCACGTGTGGCAAGTTCAAAAGGTTGCAGAACCTTGCACAACGTTGAAATCATTCTCCACTGCGCTTGAGACAGGTGCATTCCACCTCCTATATCGTGCTCAGTTGTATAGGCTTGAATGGCCTTTTGCTGCTCCTCCAACCTCGGAAGCATATAGAGGGTTGAATTCCACCTCGTTACCACTTCTTGCTTCAGATGATGGCAGGGCAGGTTCAGGCGTTTTTGGTGGTGCTCCAGTCTTCTGTACGTGGTGCCTGTACGCCGAAAGTGTCCCGCAATTCTTCTGGCCACCGACAGCATCTCTTGCACGCCCATGTCGTTTTTTAAATAATTCTGCACCACCAAATTCAAGGTATGTGCAAAACATGGGACGTGCTGGAATTTGCCCAGATTTAATGCACACACAATATTGCTGGCGTTGTCCGATGCCACAAATCCACAGGAGAGTCCAATTGGGGTAAGCCATTCCGCGATGATCTTCCTCAGTTGCCGTAAGAGGTTTTCAGCTGTGTGCGTATTCTGGAAAGCGGTGATACAAAGCGTAGCCTGCCTAGGAAAGAGTTGGCGTTTGCGAGATGCTGCTACTGGTGCTGCCGCTGCTGTTCTTGCGGCGGGAGTCAATACATCTACCCAGTGGGCTGTCACAGTCATATAGTCCTGAGTCTGCCCTGCTCCACTTGTCCACATGTCCGTGGTTAAGTGGACATTGGGTACAACTGCATTTTTTAGGACACTGGTGAGTCTTTTTCTGAGGTCTGTGTACATATTCGGTATCGCCTGCCTAGAGAAATGGAACCTAGATGGTATTTGGTACCGGGGACACAGTACCTCCAACAAGTCTCTAGTTGGCTCTGCAGTAATGATGGATACCGGAACCATGTTTCTCACCGCCCAGGATGCCAAGGCCTCAGTTATCCGCTTTGCAGCAGGATGACTGCTGTGATATTTCATCTTCCTCGCAAAGGACTGTTGGACAGTCAATTGCTTGGTGGAAGTAGTAAAAGTGGTCTTACGACTTCCCCTCTGGGATGACCATCGACTCCCAGCAGCAACAACAGCAGCGCCAGCAGCAGTAGGCGTTACACGCAATGATGCATCGGAGGAATCCCAGGCAGGAGAGGACTCATCAGAATTGCCAGTGACATGGCCTGCAGGACTATTGGCATTCCTGGGGAAGGAGGAAATTGACACTGAGGGAGTTGGTGGGGTGGTTTGCGTGAGCTTGGTTACAAGAGGAAGGGATTTACTGGTCAGTGGACTGCTTCCGCTGTCGCCCAAAGTTTTTGAACTTGTCACTGACTTATGATGAATGCGCTGCAGGTGACGTATAAGGGAGGATGTTCCGAGGTGGTTAACGTCCTTACCCCTACTTATTACAGCTTGACAAAGGCAACACACGGCTTGACACCTGTTGTCCGCATTTCTGTTGAAATACTTCCACACCGAAGAGCTGATTTTTTTGGTATTTTCACCAGGCATGTCAATGGCCATATTCCTCCCACAGACAACAGGTGTCTCCCCGGGTGCCTGACTTAAACAAACCACCTCACCATCAGAATCCTCCTTGTCAATTTCCTCCCCAGCGCCAGCAACACCCATATCCTCCTCATCCTGGTGTACTTCAACACTGACATCTTCAATCTGACTATCAGGAACTGGACTGCAGGTGCTCCTTCCAGCACTTGCAGGGGGCGTGCAAATGGTGGAAGGCGCATGCTCTTCACGTCCAGTGTTGGGAAGGTCAGGCATCGCAACCGACACAATTGGACTCTCCTTGTGGATTTGTGATTTCGAAGAACGCACAGTTCTTTGCTGTGCTTTTGCCAGCTTAAGTCTTTTCATTTTTCTAGCAAAAGGCTGAGTGCTTCCATCCTCATGTGAAGCTGAACCACTAGCCATGAACATAGGCCAGGGCCTCAGCCGTTCCTTGCCACTCCGTGTGGTAAATGGCATATTGGCAAGTTTACGCTTCTCCTCCGACAATTTTATTTTAGATTTTTGAGTCCTTTTTTTACTGATATTTTGTGTTTTGGATTTTACATGCTCTGTACTATGACATTGGGCATCGGCCTTGGCAAACGACGTTGATGGAATTTCATCGTCTCGGCCATGACTAGTGGCAGCAGCTTCAGCACGAGGTGGAAGTGGATCTTGATCTTTCCCTATTTTTGGAACCTCAACATTTTTGTTCTCCATATTTTAATAGGCACAACTAAAAGGCACCTCAGGTAAACAATGGAGATGGATGGATACTAGTATACTTATGGATGACGAGCGACTGCCGACACAGAGGTAGCTACAGCCGTGGACTACCATACTGCGTGCGTCTGCTAGTATAGACTGGATGATAATGATATAAAAATAAATATATATATATATATATATATATATATATCACTACTGCAGGACAGGTATATATTGTATAATGACGGACCTGCTGGACACTGTCAGCACTGCAGACTCCTAAACTACTAGTATGAAGAAGATAGAAAAAAAAAAAAACCACCACAGGTAGGTATACAATTATGGACGAGCGACTGCCGACACAGAGGTAGCTACAGCCGTGGACTACCGTACTGCGTGCGTCTGCTAGTATAGACTGGATGATAATGATATAAAAAAAAATATATATCACTACTGCTGGACAGGTATATATTATATAATGACGGACCTGCTGGACACTGTCAGCACTGCAGACTCCTAAACTACTAGTATGAAGAAGATAGAAAAAAAAAAACCACCACAGGTAGGTATACAATTATGGACGAGCGACTGCCGACACAGAGGTAGCTACAGCCGTGGACTACCGTACTGCGTGCGTCTGCTAGTATAGACTGGATGATAATGATATAAAAAATATATATATATCACTACTGCAGGACAGGTATATATTATATAATGACGGACCTGCTGGACACTGTCAGCACTGCAGACTCCTAAACTACTAGTATGAAGAAGATAGAAAAAAAAAAAACCACCACAGGTAGGTATACAATTATGGACGAGCGACTGCCAACAAAGAGGTAGCTACAGCCGTGGACTACCATACTGCGTGCGTCTGCTAGTATAGACTGGATGATAATGATATAAAAATATATATATATCACTACTGCAGGACAGGTATATATTATATAATGACGGACCTGCTGGACACTGTCAGCACTGTAGACTCCTAAACTACTAGTATGAAGAAGATAGAAAAAAAAAAACCCACCACAGGTAAGTATACAATTATGGACGAGCGACTGCCGACACAGAGGTAGCTACAGCCGTGGACTACCGTACTGCGTGCGTCTGCTAGTATAGACTGGATGATAATGATATAAAAATATATATATATATATATCACTACTGCAGGACAGGTATATATTATATAATGACGGACCTGCTGGACACTGTCAGCACTGCAGACTCCTAAACTACTAGTATGAAGAAGATAGAAAAAAAAAAACCACCACAGGTAGGTATACAATTATGGACGAGCGACTGCCGACACAGAGGTAGCTACAGCCGTGGACTACCATACTGCGTGCGTCTGCTAGTATAGACTGGATGATAATGATATAAAAAAAATATATATATCACTACTGCAGGACAGGTATATATTATATAATGACGGACCTGCTGGACACTGTCAGCACTGCAGACTCCTAAACTACTAGTATGAAGAAGATAGAAAAAAAAACCCACCACAGGTAGGTATACAATTATGGACGAGCGACTGCCGACACAGAGGTAGCTACAGCCGTGGACTACCGTACTGCGTGCGTCTGCTAGTATAGACTGGATGATAATGATATAAAAAATATATATATATCACTACTGCAGGACAAGTATATATTATATAATGACGGACCTGCTGGACACTGTCAGCACTGCAGACTCCTAAACTACTAGTATGAAGAAGATAGAAATATAATGAATGACGGACCTGCTGGACACTGTCAGCAGAATGCGTTTATAGAATAAAAAAAATAACACCACCGAGTGTTTAACTTTTTCAGGCAGACAATATACTGGTGGTCACTGCTGGTCAGTCACACTGGCACTCTGGCAGCAAAAGTGTGCACTGTTAAATATGTACTCCTGCTATAACTGCTCCCCAGTCTCCCCCACAATTAAGCTGTGTGAGCAGTGAGCACTACTCAGCACAGTCAGATATACATAGATGATATTATCATGCAGCACACTGAGGCTGAGCACAGATATGGTATGTGACTGTGTATCGTTTTTTTTCAGGCAGAGAACGGATTATATTAAATAATAAATAAAACTGGTGGTCACTAGTATAACTATCAGCAAAACTCTGCACTCTCTGAGTACTCCTAATGCTCCAGTAAATCAAGTGTATCACTCTCAATCTAAACGGAGAGGACGCCAGCCACGTCCTCTCCCTATCAATCTTAATGCACGTGTGAAAATGGCGGCGACGCGCGGCTCCTTATATAGAATCCGAGTCTCGCGATAGAATCCGAGCCTCGCGAGAATCCGACAGCGGGATGATGACGTTCGGGCGCGCTCGGGTTAACCGAGCAAGGCGGGAAGATCCGAGTCTGCCTCGGACCCGTGTAAAAAGCGTGAAGTTCGGGGGGGTTCGGTTTCCGAGAAACCGAACCCGCTCATCACTAGTAAAAATGCATTAATAATGTGCAACATATGTGTAAGGGGCACTGTGTGTGTCATTATGTGTGCAAGGGCATTAATAATGTACGGCATATGTGTAACAGGGTACTGCTGTATGTGTGTCATTATGTGTAAAGGGCACTAATAATGTGCAGCAAATGTGTAGGTGGCACTATGTGTTTCATTATGTGTATAAGGGCATTAATAATGTGCGGCATATGTGTAAGGGACATTATGTGTAAAAGGGCATTAATAAAGGTAGTCACAATGTGTAAGGTGCATTATGTTTATAAGGACATTAATAAGGTATCTCATATGTGTAAGGGGCATTACTGTGTGGGATTGTGTGTATAAATGCATAACTAATGTGTGGCATTATGTGTATAAGGTGCTCTACTATGTGGCATTGCGTATAGAAAGGGCAATAGGGTGTGGTGTAATGTGAATAACGAGCAATTCAGTGTGATGTAATGTGAATAAGGGGCTCTACTCTGACGAGTAACGTTTATAAGGTAAAGTGATACTACTGTGGGATGTAATATGAATTATGGACTCTATTGGATGATCAAATGTGAATAAAGGTGCAGTACTGTGTGACTTAATTGGAATTGGGGTTACTATTGTGTGGCCATGCCCCTTGCTAGCAAAAACACACCCCTTTTTGGGCTGTGCGCCAAATGTGCGAGCTGTTCCTATTTAAAACGTAGGGATACAAACACCAAAATAAGGACTGCTATGGGTGAGGGGTGATGGTGCTGTGAAAGAGGTGCAAGGTCAGAGGCAGAACCAGCAGTGGTGCTAGGGGGCACCAGCTAAAATCTTGCCTAGGGCATCATATTGGTTAGGGCCGGCTCTGGGGACATGGTCAATCATACGATACCGTATCATAGCTAGGGTATGGTTGAACCTTTTAAAATGTCTCGCTACTGGTAAATCGCTTCCTTTGTCTTCCAAAGCTGCACGGATGCTTGATCTGTGTAGGGCAATTCTTTCTTTAAATTGACGAATACTCTTTCCTACATACAACAAGCCGCAAGGGCATTGGATGTAGTATGCAATGTATTTGCTAGTGCATGTTAATGCATGTCTAATTTTGAAGGATTTTCCAGACCTAGGGTGTTGGAACTCATCGCCAATTTCTAGGCAGCTACAGGTTGTACATCCGGTACACCTGTAGTTGCCCGGTTTGCGTGTAAGAAAATGGGCTGGTCTTTCTGGGCCCATCTCTGAAATGTCGTTATGGACCACAATGTCCTTTATATTACGGCCCCTTTTATATGAGGCCATCAGAGAACTGTCCTTAAGGATTCGTAGATCTTTATCTCTGGTGACAACCGGCCAAATATTCTTAGCTTTATTCAGCAAATGTTTACTTGCCGTTGTATAATCCTGGGTCCAAATCATCCGATCCTTCGTTTCCTTCTCCTCTCTCTTACATAGCGCAATCTGTCTTGGAATGGACAGTGCTTTATCCCTTGCTTTCTTTAATGATTCCACTGAATATCCTCTCGCTTCAAATTTAGCGGACATGTTGTGAATCTGTAATTCAGCATCTGACTCGTTATTGCAAATACGGATGATTCTGAGGAATTGCGAATATGGCAATCTCCACTTTAATGATTCGGGATGATGACTATTTGCTCTCAGCACCGTATTCCGGTCAGTAGGCTTATAATATATGCTGGTGTTGATGTTATGGTCCGCATCCAGAGAAATGGCAACATTTAAGTAATGGATACATTCAAAACTGCACTCGAATGTAAACTTGATTGCCGGATCTTTTGAATTGACTTCATTCATCATAATTTTGAATTCCTCCTCTGTGCCAACCCATATAATAAGAATGTCGTCTATGTATCGACGAAACAGCTTTATCTTATCTGATGCACTCCCTGTTTCAAAGAATAAGCTTTGTTCGACTACGCTCATGAATACATTTGCGAAACTGGGTGCCACGCAAGATCCCATGGCACACCTAGTTCGCTGGCGGTAGATCTTTTTATCAAAAAGAAAGTAGTTTCTTTCTAAGGTAAGTCCTAGCAATGTGAGGAATAACTTGATGTCTGGGCCTGTATATTCGGGTTGATGGTTCAAGAATGTCTCCATCGCTTGTAGACCTCGGTTGTGGGGAATGCTTGTGTATAAGTTGATCACATCAATTGTGCAGAGCAGATGTCTGGCTGGCAGTGGTGATAAGGCTTGTAAAGTGAGGATCAATGAAGTGGTATCCTTTAAACAAAGCGGGAGTTTTTGAATCAATGGTTGAAGGTAGAAGTCAAGGAATCGGGATGGTTTATAGTATAGCGAGTCTCTAGCTGCTATGATGGGACGGCCAGGTGGATTCACTGCGTCTTTGTGTAGCTTAGGAATGGTATAAAATACCGGAATAGTAGGCCAATCTGTACTTAAGGATTCTTTCGTATAAGGCGTGATGGAATTGTCCAAAACTGCTTGTTGTAGAATTTCATCAAGTTCCAATTTGTATGATGTAGTAGGGTCCTCCTGTAGTCTTTCATACACATCCATGTTGTCCAATTGACGGTATGCTTCAGTTTTGTACATACTGAGATCTTGGACTACCACCCCTCCGCCTTTATCTGCTGGGCGTATGGTGATGTCCTTATAGCTCCCAAGGTTCTTTAAGGCTATATGCTCTTTATAGGAGAGGTTGTGTGTGCCTTTAAATTGATCAGAAGTGCTTTCATTTATATAAGATTCCATGCAATCGGTGAACGTCTTTATGCTTTTGTTGTGTGACAGCGGGACAAAAACCGATTTTCTGGTCACTGGAACTGTTTCCATGGTATCGATCTTATCTGCAAAGTGTTCTTTGAGCTTGATCCGTCGATTTAATTTAAACAGATCGACTTTATTGGTAAACACGTCCGGCTTACTGGTAGGGACAAACGATAGGCCTTTATTGAGGACTGAGATCTCATCAGAGGTAAGGGTACGAGCTGATAAATTGAAAACTATGTTTTCTTTGGCGCCGGCTTTGATGGCTTCCCTTTTGTTTTGGCCCCCCCGGCGGGTTTGGGCTCTTTTGAAGATTCGTTTTTTGAACGGGTCTTAATTAGAGATGAGCGGGTTCGGTTCCTCGGAATCCGAACCCGCCCGAACTTCATGTTTTTTTTCACGGGTCCGAGCGACTCGGAACTTCCCGCCTTGCTCGGTTAACCCGAGCGCGCCCGAACGTCATCATGACGCTGTCGGATTCTCGCGAGGCTCGGATTCTATCGCGAGACTCGGATTCTATATAAGGAGCCGCGCGTCGCCGCCATTTTCACTCGTGCATTGAGATTGATAGGGAGAGGACGTGTCTGGCGTCCTCTCCATTAGAATAGAGATAGATTAGATAGAGAGAGAGAGATTGTGCAGAGTCGCAGACAGAGTTAGTTTACCACAGTCAGTGACCAGTGCAGTTGCTAGTTAACTTTTATTTAATATAATAATAATATATCCGTTCACTTCTCTCTGCTATATCCGTTCTCTGCCTGAAAAAAAAAACGATACACAGCACAGTCAGTCACACAGTGTGACTCAGTCTGTGTGCACTCAGCTCAGCCCAGTGTGCTGCACAGTCATCAATGTATAAATTAAAAGCTTATAATTAATTGTGGGGGAGACTGGGGAGCACTGCAGGTTGTTAGCAGGAGCCAGGAGTACAATTATATTAATTAACAGTGCACACTTTTGCTGCAGGAGTGGTGACCAGTGCCTGACCACCAGTATAGTATTGTTGTATACTACTAATATCTCTTTAAATATCAACCAGTCTATATTAGCAGCAGACACAGTACAGTGCGGTAGTTCACGGCTGTGGCTACCTCTGTGTCGGCACACGGCAGGCAGTCCGTCCGACCAGAATTGTATTATTTATTATTATATACCTACCACCTAACCGTGGTTTTTTTTTCATTCTTTATACCGTCATAGTGTCATCCTAATTGTTACGAGTATACTACTATCTCTTTATCAACCAGTGTACAGTGCGGTAGTTCACGGCTGTGGCTACCTCTGTGTCGGCACACGGCAGGCAGTCCGTCCGACCAGAATTGTATTATTTATTATTATATACCTACCACCTAACCGTGGTTTTTTTTTCATTCTTTATACCGTCATAGTGTCATCCTAATTGTTACGAGTATACTACTATCTCTTTATCAACCAGTGTACAGTGCGGTAGTTCACGGCTGTGGCTACCTCTGTGTCGGCAGTCGGCAGGCAGTCCGTCCATCCATAATTGTATTATTATTATAATATATACCACCTAACCGTGGTTTTTTTTTCATTCTTTATACCGTCGTCATAGTGTCATACTAGTTGTTACGAGTATACTACTATCTCTTTATCAACCAGTGTACAGTGCGGTAGTTCACGGCTGTGGCTACCTCTGTGTCGGCAGTCGGCAGGCAGTCCGTCCATCCATAATTGTATTATTATTATAATATATACCACCTAACTGTGGTTTTTTTTGCATTCTTTATACCGTCATAGTGTCATACTAGTTGTTACGAGTATACTACTATCTCTTTATCAACCAGTGTACAGTGCGGTAGTTCACGGCTGTGGCTACCTCTGTGTCGGCACACGGCAGGCAGTCCGTCCGACCAGAATTGTATTATTTATTATTATATACCTACCACCTAACCGTGGTTTTTTTTTCATTCTTTATACCGTCATAGTGTCATCCTAATTGTTACGAGTATACTACTATCTCTTTATCAACCAGTGTACAGTGCGGTAGTTCACGGCTGTGGCTACCTCTGTGTCGGCAGTCGGCAGGCAGTCCGTCCATCCATAATTGTATTATTATTATAATATATACCACCTAACCGTGGTTTTTTTTTCATTCTTTATACCGTCGTCATAGTGTCATACTAGTTGTTACGAGTATACTACTATCTCTTTATCAACCAGTGTACAGTGCGGTAGTTCACGGCTGTGGCTACCTCTGTGTCGGCAGTCGGCAGGCAGTCCGTCCATCCATAATTGTATTATTATTATAATATATACCACCTAACTGTGGTTTTTTTTGCATTCTTTATACCGTCGTCATAGTGTCATACTAGTTGTTACGAGTATACTACTATCTCTTTATCAACCAGTGTACAGTGCGGTAGTTCACGGCTGTGGCTACCTCTGTGTCGGAACTCGGCAGGCAGTCCGTCCATCCATAATTGTATTATTATTATAATATATACCACCTAACCGTGGTTTTTTTATTGCGCCTCATTGCGCCTCTTTTTTTCTTTGCGTCATGTGCTGTTTGGGGAGGGTTTTTTGGAAGGGCCATCCTGCGTGACACTGCAGTGCCACTCCTAGATGGGCCCGGTGTTTGTGTCGGCCACTAGGGTCGCTAATCTTACTCACACAGTCAGCTACCTCATTGCGCCTCTTTTTTTCTTTGCGTCATGTGCTGTTTGGGGAGGGTTTTTTGGAAGGGCCATCCTGCGTGACACTGCAGTGCCACTCCTAGATGGGCCCGGTGTTTGTGTCGGCCACTAGGGTCGCTAATCTTACTCACACAGCTACCTCATTGCGCCTCTTTTTTTCTTTGCGTCATGTGCTGTTTGGGGAGGGTTTTTTGGAAGGGACATCCTGCGTGACACTGCAGTGCCACTCCTAGATGGGCCCGGTGTTTGTGTCGGCCACTAGGGTCGCTTATCTTACTCACACAGCGACCTCGGTGCAAATTTTAGGACTAAAAATAATATTGTGAGGTGTGATGTGTTCAGAATAGGCTGAAAATGAGTGTAAATTATGTTTTTTGAGGTTAATAATACTTTGGGATCAAAATTACCCCCAAATTCTATGATTTAAGCTGTTTTTTAGGGTTTTTTGAAAAAAACACCCGAATCCAAAACACACCCGAATCCGACAAAAATAATTCGGTGAGGTTTTGCCAAAACGCGTTCGAACCCAAAACACGGCCGCGGAACCGAACCCAAAACCAAAACACAAAACCCGAAAAATTTCAGGCGCTCATCTCTAGTCTTAATGCCTGTGGCTTGTGTTTTCTGGGAAGATGTAGAGGCTCCTTCTGTATCACTTGATGACAGTGCCGTGCTAGATTGGTCCGTTTCCAGTTCAAACCTTCTCGGTTTCCTCTGAAACCTCTGTTTTCTTTGGTTACCTGACCCTTTATTATGGACCCAATTATAAACCTGATTTAAATCATAGTCTCTATTGACTATCGCTCGTTTTGATTTTTTGAAATTAATCAGATCAAGCTGATATTTACTAATCTGAGCCGATAGTTTATCCAGCCTATCAGGTAATGACTCCGTTTGTATCTTTGTAAGATGAAGATTTTCAAATGTGAGGATTTTCTCCTTGGTTATCTCCAGCTCCCTTCTTGATTCAGCTATCACTAATAAGATGAGATCAAAGGAACACCGATTAAGTACTGCAGCCCATTTTCTGCAGAACTCGGGGTTATACTGACCAATTGTCGGTGTGTTCCTTATTCTAAAACCTCTTGGGATACGTTTGTCCCTAAAATAGTCGGATAAAGTTACCCCATGTAGCAGGAAATCCACTTCACGTTTTTTGAGTTTGGTAAGCTGTGCAGTGAGATGTTCCACTGAGTCCTCGCTTATAGCTGTAATCAAATTAGGGGCAAACAATATAGCTTCTGCTTCTGTGTCTGTATGCGTGAGGGTTTCCCCTTCCGGTAAAATAGGAGTAAAGCATCCAGGTATCTCAGTGTGTTCAGACATGACCAATCACCACATATATTATATACAGTGCAACTCCTCCCTCTTATGTGTCAAGTAAAATTCAAAGGATTTCAAATGGCAGGTGCCATGACAAGTAGCACAAAAGTGATACTGCATAGAGAAACAAAAAATATGTCCGGCACTCACGCTTACTAGTAAATGACAGTCCGGTGCACAACCTCTCCGTGGAGCATATAAACGATAGATATCGGTGGCACTCAGCATAGAATGAAAGACGACATCACCACTGGTTACAGTCGACGTTTCGGGGACATCTCCCCTTTATCAAGACACAACAGATACCAGTACAGCCAACACATATAAATACATAAATAAGACTCACCTAACACCAATCAAAATCCCGCCCGCTCCCTGCTGGCGCCTGGTTGTGACATCACCAGCACAGTCCTGTACGGGGAATCACAGCCAGCTGGATTAGAGACGGTATGCGCCGGTTGCCTAGCAGCCACCATGTGGGAGCCTGGGTGACACTCACTTCCGCTGTGACGTCACCCGCACAGTCCTGTACGGGGAATCGCTGCCCCGTCTCAGTGTCCTGACATCAGGCACACCTGATCGGAGGGTGGGGGGAGTCTCCAGAGCTCTCATTGGTGACGGTTGCCCGGCAACCATGCAATGCAGGAAGTGCACAATGATGTTATGCATACACAAGTGGGAGAAATACGAGAATAAAAAAACACACCTAACAGTGATACACTGAGATCATGGATATACATATGAACCATAGACCACATGCTATCATATTATGCATTAAATACAGAACATTCAGATAAGAAGCTATATATATGACCTAATCTATGTGGATTTATACAGGTCTAGCATAATGAACAAAAACTATCTATCAAAAAATGTAGTATATTCCTATCATCGCAATGCTGACTGAATAAATATGCTAGACCACAGTATTAACGTAAACATAAAAGTGAGTTCCAATACACAGGATTTTTTAATAAAAATTATTAAAATGACAACTGTGTCTTTAATCACAAAGAAACATTTGAAGACAACAGCCTCCTATACAATACTGGAGGTTAAGTTCCTCATGGATGCACAGATTGTGCCTTTAGTGATATCCTCCTTCCAGTAATGTAGATAGGAGATGACATCAAAACATAATAGAGTACCAACGCGTTTTGTCTTACAAAGAGATTTTATCAGGGGTGTGTCTCTATTTGGAAGCACATTCTTAAAACAATATTTCTAGACACCGTTATTTACCAAACAGGCCAAAAGTGTCATTAAAAATAAAAAATAAGGGCTAGAATTGCACTCCCCTTAGGGCGCCAATTCCACTATTGTTGTACATGTTGTTCATTCTGATTCTGACTAACAGAGAAATCAGTGTAATAAGGCAGCCCACAGAGAACATTACCATCTATCTATATATTCACACTTTGCGCAACAAGGGAGGTTGTGTTCTATATATATATATATATATAGTATATTTACTATTCCATTGAAGTAAATTTAATTCTTTCACTGAACAAGCTTGACGAGATTAAGTGTATCATTCGTTATGTATTTTGCCTTAACCTTCATGACCAGTTAAACTTTCACATTTTTCTATAACCTCATCTAGCCACTGGCATTTTAACAAGTGTTTCATTAAACTGGTGCCGAGTCTAGCTGTCAGTCTCAGAAAATCCTCTGTAGATTGCGAGGATTAGAGAAATACAAACCTTGTTTGCAATTTCATCTAGGGGCTCAATTATTTTGTTCTTAGTTTTCGGCATCGCTGCAGAAGCAAACCATGTATAATATGGATTGTTCTTCTTTTGCACATTAACCACTTCTTCCACAGTACTGTGCTTATATAAAATTTGATCATGTTTTCTAAGCCTGTCAGGGATATTATTAGCAAGGACATTATGCTGAGTTATTGAAGCAAGGAAGTGGTACTACAAGACGTAGTGCACTGCATACTACTCCAGGCACTTGTCACAAATAGGCCCCTGCAATTCTTTTTTATCGTGTTTTTATATTCAACCTACAGTATTCTGATACAGAATATTCCATTTCATAATGGCAGACTATCAGAACTTACCACATTATAATGCATTATCGTTGGTGGCTAAACATGGCGATGCCGGAACCTGGGAACACTGAAGCACTGTATGAATAAACAAATAAGGTATAGCTGTATTAAGCATTGGAGAGTGATACATTGCACAGTGATAAAGCACCAACCAATCAGCTCCTGTCATTTTTCAAACACAGTCTGTGACATCACAGTTAGGAGCTTATTGGCTGGTACTTTATCACTGTGCAATTTATCACTCTCCAAGGCTTGATAAATCTGGTCATAAGTCAGAACTCTTGCTACAGAAACTGTATATTAATGACATGCTTCTGTTTGTGCAGTTGCTTCCTATCAAAGATTGGTGGCAGACATCAGGGGTGTAAGATCATACTAGGAGCCCAGGTGTGAGATAGTTGCTGGTACCAGTGCCAGATTAAGGTCCTCACGGGCCTGGAGCTGAAATTTATGAAGGGCCTATTGTGTACCGTTGCAAGGGGTGTGAAAGCATGGCCGGGGTGTGGCTACTGATATGGGGGGGGGGGTCAGTTTTGTATATATTCTTATGTGTGTGTATGTATGTGTGTTTGAAACATAGAAAAATGTCAGCGCTTAAATACCCAATTATGGCCCTCATTCCGAGTTGTTCGCTCGCTAGCTGCTTTTAGCAGCATTGCACACGCTAGGCCGCCGCCCTCTGGGAGTGTATCTTAGCTTAGCAGAATAGCGAACGAAAGATTAGCAGAACTGCTACTAAATAATTCCTTGCAGTTTCTGAGTAGCTCCAGACCTACTCACAGATTGCAATCAGCTCAGTCCGTTTAGTTCCTGGTTTGACGTCACAAACACGCCCTGCGTTCGGCCAACCACTCCCCCATTTCTCCAGACACTCCCGCGTTTTTCCCTGGCACGCCTGCGTTTTTTAGCACACTCCTGGAAAACGCTCAGTTACCACCCAGAAACGCCCCTTTCCTGTCAATCATTCACCTATCAGCAGTACGACTGAAAAGCGTTGCTCGAACACCAGCAAATCTACTAAGTTTTGTGTTAAATAACTTAGCGCATTCGCTCTGTGTACCATGCCCATGCGCAGTTAGCAACAAATCGCAGCATAGCGAAAATCGGCAACGAGTGAACAACTCAGAATGACCCCCTATATCTCCTCCGGCTCCAACAAATAAATTATTTAAACAAAGACATACAGAGAAAATAATAAAAGTCCCAAAATTAAAATCATATAAAACAAAATGTGAACACACCTCCTTTTTCAGAAAGGGTGGCCATCAACCTCAATAGTCCAATCAATGAGCCAAATAGTGCAGTATGTAACTGAAAATGTGTGTAAATCATTATATACTAGTGCTCGTGTAATTTATATAAATGTATTTCCACAGTACAACAAAAAGAACAGGAGAGTATGCGTACCGTGTGGGCTGATTCAGAGTTAGTAGCTTTATGTATATGCCGCTACATTAAAACCAACATTAATGCTTTTTTGATTAAAGTATAGTACGTTTATAACACATACAGGAATAAGTATGTTTTACCATCAGACGTGATGACGACTGTCAGTATACCGACAGCGAGTCCCCTTGCGTGCTCGCTACATTCACCCTGCTTTGGGCCTGGTGGCTCGCTTCACTCGACACAGGTTATATTCACACTCGGTTGGTGGCATGGACCCACCAACCGAGTGGGAATACTCTGTATAGGTTGGGATTCAGTCAGGCGGTATTTCACTGGCTGTTGGGATTCCGGCGTCGGTTTCCTGAATGCCAGGATCCCGACAGCCGGTATTTTAACTGCATTCCCACATACATATACGCATATATGGTGGAACTCCCGATGCCAATGCAAGCATTGATCTCCACCAGGCAACAGCTGTCATGGGGGCACAGACAAATCCTATAACTACTGCTTGCGCTGTCAGTGCCAGATTAAGCTCCACATTGGCCTGGAGCTGCAATTTTCGAAGGGCCTATAGTTTGTGCCGCAGGAGGTGTGATTAGCATGGCGGAGGTGTGAGTACTGCTGGGGGTGTGTGACCAATGTTTTTGTGTGTGGGGGGGGGGGGTGTTCTGTGCCATGTAGGGCATAGCTACCATCTGTCTTCAACCATCTCAAACTCCCTTCCCTCTAGCTTATATGAAGCATACAGCACCTGTTATACTGCATAACTGATAATTGCATAAATACCCTTATCCCCCGAATCCAAGCTGCATCCTAACAATGCTGGAGCTAATTACCTTCACAGGTTGCAGTTATGTGACCGACAGTCACAACACCTCCCCCTACATCCCGAAGCCTCACTATCCCAACAGTTGGCATGCCGACCAACAGGGACTAATCCACGACGCCCATAGAGTGGAAATAAAACCCGTGGCGCAGGTCACCACTGAGCCCGCAGCATGACGAGTGCATCGTGGCTAGCACAACGAGCCCGCAAGTGTCTTGCTGCACTCGACCCCCTTCCCCCCACACCGGCTTTCTGCGGCTGGGATGCCGACTGCCAGGATCCCGGCTGCTGATAACAGGTAACACACCCACCTCCCTAGACCTACTGTACATTCCCTGCTCAATCTTTTTTGCTGCAGCGGCCCAGAGCCTGTTCAGTGCCTCCACCAGTCACATGTGTGTATGTATGTATGTATGTATGTATGTATGTATGTATGTATGCACACACACATAACTCACACCACACCAATATACACAAACCCATACCTCCCAACTTTCATATGCAGCAAAGTGGGACACATGCGCGGCGAAGCCGCGCGCGCTCCCGGAAAGGGGTGTGGACTATGAAAAGGGGGCGTGGCTTCACAGGAGGACCCACAATCGCGAGCCACGCCCCTGTTTTCGTCACTGAGGGGGCATGCCCAGCGCTCCATGAGCTGCTGGCATGCCCTCTCTCCCACTGTCTCCACTGAATAGACGCTTAGCTGAGACGCTAAATTGACGCTGAATAGATGCTGAGCAGCGATGACAGGAGCCTCCCATCTCCCCCCTCCCACCTGCAGGTGGGACAGCGGGACAGTCCCCAAAAAAACGGGACTGTCCCGCGAAAATCGGGACAGTTGGGAGGTATGCAAACCCCCCTGTATATACATATACCTCTCCATATGACTATATACTAGAGATGAGCGGGTTCGGTTTCTCTGAATCCGAACCCGCCAGAACTTCATGTTTTTTTTCACGAGTCCGAGCGACTCGGATCTTCCCGCCTTGCTCGGTTAACCCGAGCGCGCCCGAACGTCATCATGACGCTGTCGGATTCTCGCGAGGCTCGGAT
Source organism: Pseudophryne corroboree (assembly GCF_028390025.1). Taxonomy (NCBI): domain Eukaryota; kingdom Metazoa; phylum Chordata; class Amphibia; order Anura; family Myobatrachidae; genus Pseudophryne; species Pseudophryne corroboree. Next base: position 555,996,105 of record NC_086446.1, on the reverse strand, counting down.
TCTATCGCGAGACTCGGATTCTATATAAGGAGCCGCGCGTCGCCGCCATTTTCACACGTGCATTGAGATTGATAGGGAGAGGACGTGGCTGGCGTCCTCTCCGTTTAGACACTTGATTTACTAATTTTGGGGAGCATTAGGAGTACTCAGTAGTGTACAGTGCAGAGTTTTGCTGATAGTGACCAGTGACCACCACTTTTATTTATAATCCGTTCTCTGCCTGAAAAAAGCGATACACAGCACACAGTGACTCAGTCACATACATACCATATCTGTGTGCACTGCTCAGGCTCAGGCCAGTGTGCTGCATCATCTATATATATTATATATCTGTCTGACTGCTCAGCTCACACAGCTTATAATTGTGGGGGAGACTGGGGAGCACTACTGCAGTGCCAGTTATAGGTTCTAGCAGGAGCCAGGAGTACATAATATTATATTAAAATTAAACAGTGCACACTTTTGCTGCAGGAGTGCCACTGCCAGTGTGACTAGTGACCAGTGACCTGACCACCAGTATATAATATTAGTAGTATACTATCTCTTTATCAACCAGTCTATATTAGCAGCAGACACAGTACAGTGCGGTAGTTCACGGCTGTGGCTACCTCTGTGTCGGCACTCGGCAGCCCGTCCATAATTGTATATACCAGTGACCTAACCGTGGTTTTTTTTTCTTTCTTTATACATACATACTAGTTACGAGTATACTATCTCTTTATCAACCAGTCTATATATTAGCAGCAGACACAGTACAGTGCGGTAGTTCACGGCTGTGGCTACCTCTGTGTCGGCACTCGGCAGCCCGTCCATAATTGTATATACCAGTGACCTAACCGTGGTTTTTTTTTCTTTCTTTATACATACATACTAGTTACGAGTATACTATCTCTTTATCAACCAGTCTATATATTAGCAGCAGACACAGTACAGTGCGGTAGTTCACGGCTGTGGCTACCTCTGTGTCGGCACTCGGCAGCCCGTCCATAATTGTATATACCACCTAACCGTGGTTTTTTTTTCTTTCTTTATACATACATACTAGTTACGAGTATACTATCTCTTTATCAACCAGTCTATATATTAGCAGCAGACACAGTACAGTGCGGTAGTTCACGGCTGTGGCTACCTCTGTGTCGGCACTCGGCAGCCCGTCCATAATTGTATATACCACCTAACCGTGGTTTTTTTTTCTTTCTTTATACATACATACTAGTTACGAGTATACTATCTCTTTATCAACCAGTCTATATATTAGCAGCAGACAGAGTACAGTGCGGTAGTTCACGGCTGTGGCTACCTCTGTGTCGGCACTCGGCAGCCCGTCCATAATTGTATATACCAGTGACCTAACCGTGGTTTTTTTTTCTTTCTTTATACATACATACTAGTTACGAGTATACTATCTCTTTATCAACCAGTCTATATATTAGCAGCAGACACAGTACAGTGCGGTAGTTCACGGCTGTGGCTACCTCTGTGTCGGCACTCGGCAGCCCGTCCATAATTGTATATACCACCTAACCGTGGTTTTTTTTTTCTTTCTTTATACATACATACTAGTTACGAGTATACTATCTCTTTATCAACCAGTCTATATATTAGCAGCAGACACAGTACAGTGCGGTAGTTCACGGCTGTGGCTACCTCTGTGTCGGCACTCGGCAGCCCGTCCATAATTGTATATACCAGTGACCTAACCGTGGTTTTTTTTTCTTTCTTTACACATACATACTAGTTACGAGTATACTATCTCTTTATCAACCAGTCTATATATTAGCAGCAGACACAGTACAGTGCGGTAGTTCACGGCTGTGGCTACCTCTGTGTCGGCACTCGGCAGCCCGTCCATAATTGTATATACCAGTGACCTAACCGTGGTTTTTTTTTCTTTCTTTATACATACATACTAGTTACGAGTATACTATCTCTTTATCAACCAGTCTATATATTAGCAGCAGACACAGTACAGTGCGGTAGTTCACGGCTGTGGCTACCTCTGTGTCGGCACTCGGCAGCCCGTCCATAATTGTATATACCAGTGACCTAACCGTGGTTTTTTTTTCTTTCTTTATACATACATACTAGTTACGAGTATACTATCTCTTTATCAACCAGTCTATATATTAGCAGCAGACACAGTACAGTGCGGTAGTTCACGGCTGTGGCTACCTCTGTGTCGGCACTCGGCAGCCCGTCCATAATAGAGATGAGCGGGTTCGGTTTCTTTGAATCCGAACCCGCACGAACTTCACTTTTTTTTCCACGGGTCCGAGCGACTCGGATCTTCCCGCCTTGCTCGGTTAACCCGAGCGCGCCCGAACGTCATCATGACGCTGTCGGATTCTCGCGAGGCTCGGATTCTATCGCGAGACTCGGATTCTATATAAGGAGCCGCGCGTCGCCGCCATTTTCACTCGTGCATTGAGATTGATAGGGAGAGGACGTGTCTGGCGTCCTCTCCATTAGAATAGAGATAGATAGATTAGATAGAGAGAGATTGTGCAGAGTCGCAGACAGAGTTAGTTTACCACAGTCAGTGACCAGTGCAGTTGCTAGTTAACTTTTATTTAATATAATATATCCGTTCACTTCTCTCTGCTATATCCGTTCTCTGCCTGAAAAAAAAAACGATACACAGCACAGTCAGTCACACAGTGTGACTCAGTCTGTGTGCACTCAGCTCAGCCCAGTGTGCTGCACAGTCATCAATGTATAAATTAAAAGCTTATAATTAATTGTGGGGGAGACTGGGGAGCACTGCAGGTTGTTAGCAGGAGCCAGGAGTACAATTATATTAATTAACAGTGCACACTTTTGCTGCAGGAGTGGTGACCAGTGCCTGACCACCAGTATAGTATTGTTGTATACTACTAATATCTCTTTAAATATCAACCAGTCTATATTAGCAGCAGACACAGTACAGTGCGGTAGTTCACGGCTGTGGCTACCTCTGTGTCGGCACACGGCAGGCAGTCCGTCCGACCAGAATTGTATTATTTATTATTATATACCTACCACCTAACCGTGTTTTTTTTTTCATTCTTTATACCGTCATAGTGTCATCCTAATTGTTACGAGTATACTACTATCTCTTTATCAACCAGTGTACAGTGCGGTAGTTCACGGCTGTGGCTACCTCTGTGTCGGCACACGGCAGGCAGTCCGTCCGACCAGAATTGTATTATTTATTATTATATACCTACCACCTAACCGTGGTTTTTTTTTCATTCTTTATACCGTCATAGTGTCATCCTAATTGTTACGAGTATACTACTATCTCTTTATCAACCAGTGTACAGTGCGGTAGTTCACGGCTGTGGCTACCTCTGTGTCGGCACACGGCAGGCAGTCCGTCCGACCAGAATTGTATTATTTATTATTATATACCTACCACCTAACCGTGGTTTTTTTTTCATTCTTTATACCGTCATAGTGTCATCCTAATTGTTACGAGTATACTACTATCTCTTTATCAACCAGTGTACAGTGCGGTAGTTCACGGCTGTGGCTACCTCTGTGTCGGCACACGGCAGGCAGTCCGTCCGACCAGAATTGTATTATTTATTATTATATACCTACCACCTAACCGTGGTTTTTTTTTCATTCTTTATACCGTCATAGTGTCATCCTAATTGTTACGAGTATACTACTATCTCTTTATCAACCAGTGTACAGTGCGGTAGTTCACGGCTGTGGCTACCTCTGTGTCGGCACACGGCAGGCAGTCCGTCCGACCAGAATTGTATTATTTATTATTATATACCTACCACCTAACCGTGGTTTTTTTTTCATTCTTTATACCGTCATAGTGTCATCCTAATTGTTACGAGTATACTACTATCTCTTTATCAACCAGTGTACAGTGCGGTAGTTCACGGCTGTGGCTACCTCTGTGTCGGCACACGGCAGGCAGTCCGTCCGACCAGAATTGTATTATTTATTATTATATACCTACCACCTAACCGTGGTTTTTTTTTCATTCTTTATACCGTCATAGTGTCATCCTAATTGTTACGAGTATACTACTATCTCTTTATCAACCAGTGTACAGTGCGGTAGTTCACGGCTGTGGCTACCTCTGTGTCGGCACACGGCAGGCAGTCCGTCCGACCAGAATTGTATTATTTATTATTATATACCTACCACCTAACCGTGGTTTTTTTTTCATTCTTTATACCGTCATAGTGTCATCCTAATTGTTACGAGTATACTACTATCTCTTTATCAACCAGTGTACAGTGCGGTAGTTCACGGCTGTGGCTACCTCTGTGTCGGCACACGGCAGGCAGTCCGTCCGACCAGAATTGTATTATTTATTATTATATACCTACCACCTAACCGTGGTTTTTTTTTCATTCTTTATACCGTCATAGTGTCATCCTAATTGTTACGAGTATACTACTATCTCTTTATCAACCAGTGTACAGTGCGGTAGTTCACGGCTGTGGCTACCTCTGTGTCGGCACACGGCAGGCAGTCCGTCCGACCAGAATTGTATTATTTATTATTATATACCTACCACCTAACCGTGGTTTTTTTTTCATTCTTTATACCGTCATAGTGTCATCCTAATTGTTACGAGTATACTACTATCTCTTTATCAACCAGTGTACAGTGCGGTAGTTCACGGCTGTGGCTACCTCTGTGTCGGCAGTCGGCAGGCAGTCCGTCCATCCATAATTGTATTATTATTATAATATATACCACCTAACTGTGGTTTTTTTTGCATTCTTTATACCGTCGTCATAGTGTCATACTAGTTGTTATTACGAGTATACTACTATCTCTTTATCAACCAGTGTACAGTGCGGTAGTTCACGGCTGTGGCTACCTCTGTGTCGGCAGTCGGCAGGCAGTCCGTCCATCCATAATTGTATTATTATTATAATATATACCACCTAACCGTGGTTTTTTTTTCATTCTTTATACCGTCGTCATAGTGTCATACTAGTTGTTACGAGTATACTACTATCTCTTTATCAACCAGTGTACAGTGCGGTAGTTCACGGCTGTGGCTACCTCTGTGTCGGCAGTCGGCAGGCAGTCCGTCCATCCATAATTGTATTATTATTATAATATATACCACCTAACCGTGGTTTTTTTATACCACCTAACCGTGGCAGTCCGTCCATAATTGTATACTAGTATCCAATCCATCCATCTCCATTGTTTACCTGAGGTGCCTTTTAGTTCTGCCTATAAAATATGGAGAACAAAAAAGTTGAGGTTCCAAAATTAGGGAAAGATCAAGATCCACTTCCACCTCGTGCTGAAGCTGCTGCCACTAGTCATGGCCGAGACGATGAAATGCCAGCAACGTCGTCTGCCAAGGCCGATGCCCAATGTCATAGTACAGAGCATGTCAAATCCAAAACACCAAATATCAGAAAAAAAAGGACTCCAAAACCTAAAATAAAATTGTCGGAGGAGAAGCGTAAACTTGCCAATATGCCATTTACCACACGGAGTGGCAAGGAACGGCTGAGGCCCTGGCCTATGTTCATGGCTAGTGGTTCAGCTTCACATGAGGATGGAAGCACTCAGCCTCTCGCTAGAAAACTGAAAAGACTCAAGCTGGCAAAAGCACCGCAAAGAACTGTGCGTTCTTTGAAATCCCAAATCCACAAGGAGAGTCCAATTGTGTCGTTTGCGATGCCTGACCTTCCCAACACTGGACGTGAAGAGCATGCGCCTTCCACTATTTGCATGCCCCCTGCAAGTGCTGGAAGGAGCACCCGCAGTCCAGTTCCTGATAGTCAGATTGAAGATGTCAGTGTTGAAGTACACCAGGATGAGGAGGATATGGGTGTTGCTGGCGCTGGGGAGGAAATTGACCAGGAGGATTCTGATGGTGAGGTGGTTTGTTTAAGTCAGGCACCCGGGGAGACACCTGTTGTCCGTGGGAGGAATATGGCCGTTGACATGCCAGGTGAAAATACCAAAAAAATCAGCTCTTCGGTGTGGAGGTATTTCACCAGAAATGCGGACAACAGGTGTCAAGCCGTGTGTTCCCTTTGTCAAGCTGTAATAAGTAGGGGTAAGGACGTTAACCACCTCGGAACATCCTCCCTTATACGTCACCTGCAGCGCATTCATAATAAGTCAGTGACAAGTTCAAAAACTTTGGGTGACAGCGGAAGCAGTCCACTGACCAGTAAATCCCTTCCTCTTGTAACCAAGCTCACGCAAACCACCCCACCAACTCCCTCAGTGTCAATTTCCTCCTTCCCCAGGAATGCCAATAGTCCTGCAGGCCATGTCACTGGCAAGTCTGACGAGTCCTCTCCTGCCTGGGATTCCTCCGATGCATCCTTGCGTGTAACGCCTACTGCTGCTGGCGCTGCTGTTGTTGCCGCTGGGAGTCGATGGTCATCCCAGAGGGGAAGTCGTAAGCCCACTTGTACTACTTCCAGTAAGCAATTGACTGTTCAACAGTCCTTTGCGAGGAAGATGAAATATCACAGCAGTCATCCTACTGCAAAGCGGATAACTGAGGCCTTGGCATCCTGGGTGGTGAGAAACGTGGTTCCGGTATCCATCATTACTGCAGAGCCAACTAGAGACTTGTTGGAGGTACTGTGTCCCCGGTACCAAATACCATCTAGGTTCCATTTCTCTAGGCAGGCGATACCGAAAATGTACACAGACCTCAGAAAAAGAGTCACCAGTGTCCTAAAAAATGCAGCTGTACCCAATGTCCACTTAACCACGGACATGTGGACAAGTGGAGCAGGGCAGGGTCAGGACTATATGACTGTGACAGCCCACTGGGTAGATGTATGGACTCCCGCCGCAAGAACAGCAGCGGCGGCACCAGTAGCAGCATCTCGCAAACGCCAACTCTTTCCTAGGCAGGCTACGCTTTGTATCACCGCTTTCCAGAATACGCACACAGCTGAAAACCTCTTACGGCAACTGAGGAAGATCATCGCGGAATGGCTTACCCCAATTGGACTCTCCTGTGGATTTGTGGCATCGGACAACGCCAGCAATATTGTGTGTGCATTAAATCTGGGCCAATTCCAGCACGTCCCATGTTTTGCACATACCTTGAATTTGGTGGTGCAGAATTTTTTAAAAAACGACAGGGGCGTGCAAGAGATGCTGTCGGTGGCCAGAAGAATTGCGGGACACTTTCGGCGTACAGGCACCACGTACAGAAGACTGGAGCACCACCAAAAACTACTGAACCTGCCCTGCCATCATCTGAAGCAAGAAGTGGTAACGAGGTGGAATTCAACCCTCTATATGCTTCAGAGGTTGGAGGAGCAGCAAAAGGCCATTCAAGCCTATACAATTGAGCACGATATAGTAGGTGGAATGCACCTGTCTCAAGTGCAGTGGAGAATGATTTCAACGTTGTGCAAGGTTCTGATGCCCTTTGAACTTGCCACACGTGAAGTCAGTTCAGACACTGCCAGCCTGAGTCAGGTCATTCCCCTCATCAGGCTTTTGCAGAAGAAGCTGGAGGCATTGAAGGAGGAGCTAACACGGAGCGATTCCGCTAGGCATGTGGGACTTGTGGATGCAGCCCTTAATTCGCTTAACAAGGATTCACGGGTGGTCAATCTGTTGAAATCAGAGCACTACATTTTGGCCACCGTGCTCGATCCTAGATTTAAAGCCTACCTTGGATCTCTCTTTCCGGCAGACACAGGTCTGCTGGGGTTGAAAGACCTGCTGGTGACAAAATTGTCAAGTCAAGCGGAACGCGACCTGTCAACATCTCCTCCTTCACATTCTCCCGCAACTGGGGGTGCGAGGAAAAGGCTCAGAATTCCGAGCCCACCCGCTGGCGGTGATGCAGGGCAGTCTGGAGCGACTGCTGATGCTGACATCTGGTCCGGACTGAAGGACCTGACAACGATTACGGACATGTCGTCTACTGTCACTGCATATGATTCTCTCAACATTGATAGAATGGTGGAGGATTATATGAGTGACCGCATCCAAGTAGGCACGTCACACAGTCCGTACTTATACTGGCAGGAAAAAGAGGCAATTTGGAGGCCCTTGCACAAACTGGCTTTATTCTACCTAAGTTGCCCTCCCACAAGTGTGTAATCCGAAAGAGTGTTTAGTGCCGCCGCTCACCTTGTCAGCAATCGGCGTACGAGGTTACATCCAGAAAATGTGGAGAAGATGATGTTCATTAAAATGAATTATAATCAATTCCTCCGCGGAGACATTGACCAGCAGCAATTGCCTCCACAAAGTACACAGGGAGCTGAGATGGTGGATTCCAGTGGGGACGAATTGATAATCTGTGAGGAGGGGGATGTACACGGTGATATATCGGAGGGTGAAGATGAGGTGGACATCTTGCCTCTGTAGAGCCAGTTTGTGCAAGGAGAGATTAATTGCTTCTTTTTTGGGGGGGGTCCAAACCAACCCGTCATATCAGTCACAGTCGTGTGGCAGACCCTGTCACTGAAATGATGGGTTGGTTAAAGTGTGCATGTCCTGTTTTGTTTATACAACATAAGGGTGGGTGGGAGGGCCCAAGGATAATTCCATCTTGCACCTCTTTTTTCTTTTCTTTTTCTTTGCATCATGTGCTGATTGGGGAGGGTTTTTTGGAAGGGACATCCTGCGTGACACTGCAGTGCCACTCCTAGATGGGCCCGGTGTTTGTGTCGGCCACTAGGGTCGCTAATCTTACTCACACAGCTACCTCATTGCGCCTCTTTTTTTCTTTGCGTCATGTGCTGTTTGGGGAGGGTTTTTTGGAAGGGACATCCTGCGTGACACTGCAGTGCCACTCCTAGATGTGCCCGGTGTTTGTGTCGGCCACTAGGGTCGCTAATCTTACTCACACAGTCAGCTACCTCATTGCGCCTCTTTTTTTCTTTGCGTCATGTGCTGTTTGGGGAGGGTTTTTTGGAAGGGCCATCCTGCGTGACACTGCAGTGCCACTCCTAGATGGGCCCGGTGTTTGTGTCGGCCACTAGGGTCGCTTATCTTACTCACACAGCGACCTCGGTGCAAATTTTAGGACTAAAAATAATATTGTGAGGTGTGATGTGTTCAGAATAGGCTGAAAATGAGTGTAAATTATGTTTTTTGAGGTTAATAATACTTTGGGATCAAAATTACCCCCAAATTCTATGATTTAAGCTGTTTTTTAGGGTTTTTTGAAAAAAACACCCGAATCCAAAACACACCCGAATCCGACAAAAAAAATTCGGTGAGGTTTTGCCAAAACGCGGTCGAACCCAAAACACGGCCGCGGAACCGAACCCAAAACCAAAACACAAAACCCGAAAAATTTCAGGCGCTCATCTCTAGTCCATAATTGTATATACCAGTGACCTAACCGTGGTTTTTTTTTCTTTCTTTATACATACATACTAGTTACGAGTATACTATCTCTTTATCAACCAGTCTATATATTAGCAGCAGACACAGTACAGTGCGGTAGTTCACGGCTGTGGCTACCTCTGTGTCGGCACTCGGCAGCCCGTCCATAATTGTATACTAGTATCCAATCCATCCATCTCCATTGTTTACCTGAGGTGCCTTTTAGTTGTGCCTATTAAAATATGGAGAACAAAAATGTTGAGGTTCCAAAATTAGGGAAAGATCAAGATCCACTTCCACCTCGTGCTGAAGCTGCTGCCACTAGTCATGGCCGAGACGATGAAATGCCAGCAACGTCGTCTGCCAAGGCCGATGCCCAATGGCATAGTACAGAGCATGTCAAAACCAAAACACCAAATATCAGTAAAAAAAGGACTCCAAAACCTAAAATAAAATTGTCGGAGGAGAAGCGTAAACTTGCCAATATGCCATTTACCACACGGAGTGGCAAGGAACGGCTGAGGCCCTGGCCTATGTTCATGGCTAGTGGTTCAGCTTCACATGAGGATGGAAGCACTCAGCCTCTCGCTAGAAAACTGAAAAGACTCAAGCTGGCAAAAGCACCGCAAAGAACTGTGCGTTCTTTGAAATCCCAAATCCACAAGGAGAGTCCAATTGTGTCGGTTGCGATGCCTGACCTTCCCAACACTGGACGTGAAGAGCATGCGCCTTCCACCATTTGCACGCCCCCTGCAAGTGCTGGAAGGAGCACCCGCAGTCCAGTTCCTGATAGTCAGATTGAAGATGTCAGTGTTGAAGTACACCAGGATGAGGAGGATATGGGTGTTGCTGGCGCTGGGGAGGAAATTGACCAGGAGGATTCTGATGGTGAGGTGGTTTGTTTAAGTCAGGCACCCGGGGAGACACCTGTTGTCCGTAGGAGGAATATGGCCGTTGACATGCCAGGTGAAAATACCAAAAAAATCAGCTCTTCGGTGTGGAGGTATTTCACCAGAAATGCGGACAACAGGTGTCAAGCCGTGTGTTCCCTTTGTCAAGCTGTAATAAGTAGGGGTAAGGACGTTAACCACCTCGGAACATCCTCCCTTATACGTCACCTGCAGCGCATTCATAATAAGTCAGTGACAAGTTCAAAAACTTTGGGTGACAGCGGAAGCAGTCCACTGACCAGTAAATCCCTTCCTCTTGTAACCAAGCTCACGCAAACCACCCCACCAACTCCCTCAGTGTCAATTTCCTCCTTCCCCAGGAATGCCAATAGTCCTGCAGGCCATGTCACTGGCAAGTCTGACGAGTCCTCTCCTGCCTGGGATTCCTCCGATGCATCCTTGCGTGTAACGCCTACTGCTGCTGGCGCTGCTGTTGTTGCCGCTGGGAGTCGATGGTCATCCCAGAGGGGAAGTCGTAAGCCCACTTGTACTACTTCCAGTAAGCAATTGACTGTTCAACAGTCCTTTGCGAGGAAGATGAAATATCACAGCAGTCATCCTACTGCAAAGCGGATAACTGAGTCCTTGACAACTATGTTGGTGTTAGACGTGCGTCCGGTATCCGCCGTTAGTTCACAGGGAACTAGACAATTTATTGAGGCAGTGTGCCCCCGTTACCAAATACCATCTAGGTTCCACTTCTCTAGGCAGGCGATACCGAGAATGTACACGGACGTCAGAAAAAGACTCACCAGTCTCCTAAAAAATGCAGTTGTACCCAATGTCCACTTAACCACGGACATGTGGACAAGTGGAGCAGGGCAGGGTCAGGACTATATGACTGTGACAGCCCACTGGGTAGATGTATGGACTCCCGCCGCAAGAACAGCAGCGGCGGCACCAGTAGCAGCATCTCGCAAACGCCAACTCTTTCCTAGGCAGGCTACGCTTTGTATCACCGCTTTCCAGAATACGCACACAGCTGAAAACCTCTTACGGCAACTGAGGAAGATCATCGCGGAATGGCTTACCCCAATTGGACTCTCCTGTGGATTTGTGGCATCGGACAACGCCAGCAATATTGTGTGTGCATTAAATATGGGCAAATTCCAGCACGTCCCATGTTTTGCACATACCTTGAATTTGGTGGTGCAGAATTTTTTTAAAAACGACAGGGGCGTGCAAGAGATGCTGTCGGTGGCCAGAAAAATTGCGGGACACTTTCGGCGTACAGGCACCACGTACAGAAGACTGGAGCACCACCAAAAACTACTGAACCTGCCCTGCCATCATCTGAAGCAAGAAGTGGTAACGAGGTGGAATTCAACCCTCTATATGCTTCAGAGGTTGGAGGAGCAGCAAAAGGCCATTCAAGCCTATACAATTGAGCACGATATAGGAGGTGGAATGCACCTGTCTCAAGTGCAGTGGAGAATGATTTCAACGTTGTGCAAGGTTCTGATGCCCTTTGAACTTGCCACACGTGAAGTCAGTTCAGACACTGCCAGCCTGAGTCAGGTCATTCCCCTCATCAGGCTTTTGCAGAAGAAGCTGGAGGCATTGAAGAAGGAGCTAAAAGAAGGCGATTCCGCTAGGCATGTGGGACTTGTGGATGCAGCCCTTAATTCGCTTAACAAGGATTCACGGGTGGTCAATCTGTTGAAATCAGAGCACTACATTTTGGCCACCGTGCTCGATCCTAGATTTAAAGCCTACCTTGGATCTCTCTTTCCGGCAGACACAGGTCTGCTGGGGTTGAAAGACCTGCTGGTGACAAAATTGTCAAGTCAAGCGGAACGCGACCTGTCAACATCTCCTCCTTCACATTCTCCCGCAACTGGGGGTGCGAGGAAAAGGCTCAGAATTCCGAGCCCACCCGCTGGCGGTAATGCAGGGCAGTCTGGAGCGACTGCTGATGCTGACATCTGGTCCGGACTGAAGGACCTGACAACGATTACGGACATGTCGTCTACTGTCACTGCATATGATTCTCTCAACATTGATAGAATGGTGGAGGATTATATGAGTGACCGCATCCAAGTAGGCACGTCACACAGTCCGTACTTATACTGGCAGGAAAAAGAGGCAATTTGGAGGCCCTTGCACAAACTGGCTTTATTCTACCTAAGTTGCCCTCCCACAAGTGTGTACTCCGAAAGAGTGTTTAGTGCCGCCGCTCACCTTGTCAGCAATCGGCGTACGAGGTTACATCCAGAAAATGTGGAGAAGATGATGTTCATTAAAATGAATTATAATCAATTCCTCCGCGGAGACATTGACCAGCAGCAATTGCCTCCACAAAGTACACAGGGAGCTGAGATGGTGGATTCCAGTTGGGACGAATTGATAATCTGTGAGGAGGGGGATGTACACGGTGATATATCGGAGGGTGAAGATGAGGTGGACATCTTGCCTCTGTAGAGCCAGTTTGTGCAAGGAGAGATTAATTGCTTCTTTTTTGGGGGGGGTCCAAACCAACCCGTCATATCAGTCACAGTCGTGTGGCAGACCCTGTCACTGAAATGATGGGTTGGTTAAAGTGTGCATGTCCTGTTTTGTTTATACAACATAAGGGTGGGTGGGAGGGCCCAAGGACAATTCCATCTTGCACCTCTTTTTTCTTTTCTTTTTCTTTGCATCATGTGCTGATTGGGGAGGGTTTTTTGGAAGGGACATCCTGCGTGACACTGCAGTGCCACTCCAAGATGGGCCCGGTGTTTGTGTCGGCCACTAGGGTCGCTAATCTTACTCACACAGTCAGCTACCTCATTGCGCCTCTTTTTTTCTTTGCGTCATGTGCTGTTTGGGGAGGGTTTTTTGGAAGGGACATCCTGCGTGACACTGCAGTGCCACTCCTAGATGGGCCCGGTGTTTGTGTCGGCCACTAGGGTCGCTAATCTTACTCACACAGTCAGCTACCTCATTGCGCCTCTTTTTTTCTTTGCGTCATGTGCTGTTTGGGGAGGGTTTTTTGGAAGGGACATCCTGCGTGACACTGCAGTGCCACTCCTAGATGGGCCCGGTGTTTGTGTCGGCCACTAGGGTCGCTAATCTTACTCACACAGCTACCTCATTGCGCCTCTTTTTTTCTTTGCGTCATGTGCTGTTTGGGGAGGGTTTTTTGGAAGGGCCATCCTGCGTGACACTGCAGTGCCACTCCTAGATGGGCCCGGTGTTTGTGTCGGCCACTAGGGTCGCTAATCTTACTCACACAGCTACCTCATTGCGCCTCTTTTTTTCTTTGCGTCATGTGCTGTTTGGGGAGGGTTTTTTGGAAGGGACATCCTGCGTGACACTGCAGTGCCACTCCTAGATGGGCCCGGTGTTTGTGTCGGCCACTAGGGTCGCTAATCTTACTCACACAGTCAGCTACCTCATTGCGCCTCTTTTTTTCTTTGCGTCATGTGCTGTTTGGGGAGGGTTTTTTGGAAGGGCCATCCTGCGTGACACTGCAGTGCCACTCCTAGATGGGCCCGGTGTTTGTGTCGGCCACTAGGGTCGCTAATCTTACTCACACAGCTACCTCATTGCGCCTCTTTTTTTCTTTGCGTCATGTGCTGTTTGGGGAGGGTTTTTTGGAAGGGACATCCTGCGTGACACTGCAGTGCCACTCCTAGATGGGCCCGGTGTTTGTGTCGGCCACTAGGGTCGCTAATCTTACTCACACAGCTACCTCATTGCGCCTCTTTTTTTCTTTGCGTCATGTGCTGTTTGGGGAGGGTTTTTTGGAAGGGACATCCTGCGTGACACTGCAGTGCCACTCCTAGATGGGCCCGGTGTTTGTGTCGGCCACTAGGGTCGCTTATCTTACTCACACAGCGACCTCGGTGCAAATTTTAGGACTAAAAATAATATTGTGAGGTGTGAGGTATTCAGAATAGACTGAAAATGAGTGTAAATTATGGTTTTTGAGGTTAATAATACTTTGGGATCAAAATGACCCCCAAATTCTATGATTTAAGCTGTTTTTTAGTGTTTTTGGAAAAAAACACCCGAATCCAAAACACACCCGAATCCGACAAAAAAAATTCGGTGAGGTTTTGCCAAAACGCGTTCGAACCCAAAACACGGCCGCGGAACCGAACCCAAAACCAAAACACAAAACCCGAAAAATTTCAGGCGCTCATCTCTACTATATACACCCCTCCTGTATATACACATAACCCCTGATATACTCCTGTACATTCATATATACACCCCATATGCATAAATCCCTCTATGTATACACACACCCCTTATGTATACACATACCCCTCCCCAATATAAATATATACACCCTCCTGTACATGCATATACCCTCTTTGTACAGTTCATATATACACACACGCTGTATATACACACAATCCCCAATAAACATATATATCTTCCTGTATATTTACATAAACCCAAAATAGAGTGATAATATACACCCCTCCTATACATATACATTCCATATGGTATACTGAACTGCTCCAGCACACACAGGGTTATACCACACTGCACCAGCACACACAGGGTTATACCATACAGTGGCAGTACACACACACACACAGTTACACTGCACTGTGCACACCACACAGCGGCAGCACACAGGGCTACACCGCACTGCTCCAGCACACAGTTTTACACCGCACTGCGCCAACACACACAGGATTACACCTTAGATTGCCTGCATACACTAGTTAAGTACGTACAGTGGCAGCACACAGAGTTACACTGCACTGCACCAGCACACGCAGGGTAACTCCATACAATGACAGCAGCACACAGGGTTACACTGCCCTGCACCAGCACACACAGCCTTACACTGCACCAGCACACATGCACAGGGTTACACCACACTGCATACACACGCACAGGGTTACACCACACTACAAACACAGGGTTACACCGCACAGCACACACAGGTTTACACCGCACTGCACAGACACATACAGGGTTACACTGCACTGCACACACACGCACAGGGTAACAACGCACTGCACACACACATGCATGCACAGGGTTACCCCGTACCACACACACATGCACAGGGTTGCACCGTACTGCAGAGGGATACACCATACTACACACGCACAGGGTTACACTGCACTGCACACACACCCACAGGGTTACACCGTACTGCACACTCCCCCTCAGGGTTACACTGTACTTCACACACACGCACAAACATGGTTACACCGCACTGCACCCCCCCCCCCCTCCCCCCCCCCCCCCCCCCCCCCCACACACACAGGGTTACACTGTACTGGACACACACATACAAACATAGTTACACCGCAATGCACACACACCCACAGGGTTACACTGTACTGCATACACACCCACAAACATGGTTACACCACACTGCGCACACACATACAGGGTAACATTGCATTGCACGCACATATATGTATATGTTAACACACACACTCACTGCATACAGTATATTGAAATCTTGTCAAGATACAGTATCAGTGCATTATTCTAGCAGCCAGCAGGAAACAGAAAAGCAACTCACTCACTCCGATGAGCAGCAGGCAGCACTATAGCAAGACATGACTGAGAGGAGGAATAGGATCATCTTCCACCCGCCGGGCCGCCTTCACGGAGCTTTATTCGATGGTGGGACTGGGACATCGCGTGGAGGAGGAGGCGTCAGGTTATTATGCATAGGAAGGGCCTGCGCCTGCACAAGTTCCGGCGTTTGATCCACAGGGTGAGGGAGGGGGGTCGCGGTAAGGGGAGAACGCGCCGCTGCCGTTGGCGGCCGGCGGAACCTCCGAAGGCTGCTGGCGCCTGGCAGTGGCAGGTTGCTATAGCAGGATACACAATTCCTGTCTACAGCAGCCACCAGATGCTGTGTTGGGCCTATTTTGATTGGGGGGCCTGGAGCTGCAGCTCCATCCGCCCCATTGTTAATCCGGCCCTGGCTGGTACCCCACATTCACTACCAACACGTACTTTAGTCCCAGTTTTACCCAGAAACACATTCTCTCCAGGGGTACTGAAATGGTAGGGGGAGGGTGCTAAATGCATGGGCCCAAGCTTATTATAGGGGCCCAGCCCAGGCCATCTGCTAAGGAAGACATGGTCCCCCTGTATGACTGCCTGTGTCCTCTGTTCAGGTGCGAGGAGGAAGGGACTATAAGGTGGTGTGGAGTGTGCACTCAAGAGGAAGTCTTACCCCATAGGTGCTAGCTGCTGTGGGAGGGGCTGTGGAAGGGGCCCTGCCTTCTACAGATCATAATCACATTCATCTTCCACATTCCTTCCACCACCCCAGCAGCACCCAGACAGGGAGAGGGAGGACTGCAGCACATGCTTCTGAGCTCCCTGCTTATTCCCGCTCTGGGGCACATAAAGCGACTGCCTTCCATTGTCTTCTGTATTTATGCCCCTGGCAGTCATCAATACTTTAACTACTGTACATGGGTGTCCAGTGATCTCTTTGAAGGGAACTGCATCTGTTCTGGTTGTTTACTTGCAGTAGCGAGCTAAATGCTCCTGGGTCCATAATGCTACCAAGCACTATTGCATCACCAGGAACTAGGAATGCTACTATTTGTTCAGTATCCCATAACTTTTGTCACCAGCTACTGTTGAGCAGCAAATCTTCTCTCTCTCCCTGTCTGATATACTGCTGCTGCTATAGGGGTATAATAATCATGAAAAAATTATGCAAATAGAATTTTTAGTTTTCAGTTCTCACTGTAATCTCTCACAATTTCTTTTCATTATTAATCATGCCCCCATTAAAAATTATCACTTTAGAAAAACTGGTCTTTTTGAGAAGACAGTTTTTCAAAAAGTGATAATTTTCCCCTCTGGATTCAGCCGCGGCACACCGCCACATCTCCTTGGGCTTCCCAACCACTTTTATGCTAGATATACAAAAAGAGATGCACAGTTTAGCAAACAAAGAATGTCACCAGTGATAGCCTTTTCAGACCGCCAGCTATGAACATAGATTATTGGCCCATGAGCACACATAACCCATGTTCATATGCAGTCTGAAAGGTGCCAGTGGAAAAATACTAAGTCGAGCGATCCGGTATTTCAACCCTGGCCTGCAGTGCGGTGTGAACTGGAGTCAGGTCGATGTGACCCATTTCCCGTTCACTGTGTGTGTACGGCAGCGCTTGGAGATCATGTGATCTCCAAGCACCACCCCTGCAATATATGCTGGGTTGCAGACAGGGTCGAACCCTTGGAGCTAATGTGTCAGGCTCCTGCGTGCAACCCGCCTTAAGCCGTGTGTAATGGATATGACAGAGATTGGCACTTTTGTGGCTGAAGAGCTTGGATTGTTTGGGTCACAAACAAATCAATGTTGTGGAAGGACTATTTCCTATCATTAATGAGGAAGTTGATGATGAGAGTGTTAATTACATTATAATCTTGTAAAATAAATTTCATGAACTCACCAAATTACATAACATGATGGAGGTGTCTAGATGGTTAATGTCCCTCTACTATCTTTGACCTCACAAATGGGGCAGATGACTTCACAAATGTCAGGATTTGGGTAAAAATAATTCAACACCCAAGAGGTGGGTTTTTTTTTGGGATGTCTGACAGCTCTGAACACACGGTTTCTACTACTGTTTTAGAGGTTTTCAGTTTTGTGACACCTCTTCTAGACTCTGAGTGAGAAGGGCTTACATCATCATGAGAGGCAGAAGAAGATGCCTCCCTGTCATGTGTAGAACCATCATACATAAAGTCGCAGCCCTGGTCCTTTCCTTGCCACTGTGTGTGGTGAATGGCATGTTGGCAATTTAATGTTTTTCTGCACTAAACTTTCCCTTTATTAGAGGTTTTTTGTTTACCAAAATATTTTTATTTTAATTTCAGATGTCCTTGCATAAACCCTGTATGCCCTTGGGCATCGGATTTAGTAGATAACTTTGAAGGACTAGTATCGTCGTGACTGGTGCATTGGTAGCAGTTGCAGTGCAAGTATTTGATTGCTGCTCCTGCTCTTCTCTCAACTGAACATTATCCATATTGACAAACACAGAAGGACTGTAAACCATAGAGCAAACAGCCTTATTCAGGTTTGTTAGCAAGGCAAAATAAGCACACTAATGGGTAAAACCATGCTGCACTGAAAATGGGGCAGATGTCACGTGCAGAGAGAGTTAGATTTGGGTGGGGTGTAATTAAACTGAAATCTAAATTGCAGTGCAAAACTAAAGCAGACAGTATTTACCATGGACAGAAACAATATTACCTATACAAATCTAAATCTCTCCACGTATGTTACATCTGCCCAACCTGCAGTGCAACATAGTTTTTCCCATTATTGAGCGTTTTTGCTTTGCTAACAAGCCTGAAAAACCCAAATATATATAACAACTTTTTTTCATAATTTACAGCTCACACTGTGAATTACAGTATCACAGGGCTTATATGTATGCGAACAAATGCAGCACGGTCAGTGGCGCACCCAGGGGGGGTTTCCGAGTACCCAGAAACCCCCCTCCACTAAAAAAAAAAAAAAAATGTTTTCTTTTTTTTTAAAGCTGCATGAGTATTATTAATGACTGTCTAGCGTCCTCTGCAGCCTGCTGTCTTCCTGGTGGCACTTGCAAGTGCAATAAAAGTTTACTTTATTTTAATTATAGTGCATATATATCCATGTGCCTACATATATACACATGTATATACATACATACATACATATAAACACACACACACACACACACACACACACATGATAGATATATATATATATATATATATATATATATATATACATGTGTATATATATATATGTGTACTGTATGTGTGTATATATATATATATATATATATATATATATATGGTGAATATGGGTAGGTAGGGGCTCTGGCGACCAGCTGGTGTTTATGTATAAAAAATATTTAGCGGACTAAAGTAACGTATATAATGGACAGGATAAAAAACTTTTTTTGTAAAAGAATAATAACAATTTATTTTGCCAACAGTAAAAAACACTAGCTTTTAGAAAAACTTTTTTTCACAAAACTACATATATGATAAAAATGTAGTAAAACAGAATATATACTAAAAAGCGGGTATATAAAAATCTTAAGACATAAATAGAATAACAGAATTTGTAATTATTAAAAAACAGCTTAATTTAAGATGGAGGGTCATACAGGCAATCCCAACGCGTTTCGTCTATCTGACTTCATCAAGGGGTCTATATATATATATGCATGTTTAATATGCTGTGTATATGGGTTCACTACGATCTCCCGGCGGCCGGCCTCCCGGCGACCAGCATACCGGCGCCGGGAGGCCGGCCGCCGGCTTATCAACAGTGTGGCGAGCGTAAATGAGCCCCTTGCGGGCTCACTGCACTCGCCACGCTACGCGCGCCACACTATTCTATTCTCTTTCCAGGGGGGTCGTGGACCCCCACGAGGGAGAATAAGTATCGGTATGCCGGCGGTCAGGCTCCCGGCGCCGGTATGCTGGTCGCCGGGAGCCCAACCGCCGGCATACTGAAGACCACCCGTGTATATGTATGTGTGTGTGTATGTATATATATATATATATATATATGTGTGTGTGTGTAGATATATGTATGTATATATATATATATATATATATATATATATATATAGAATTGGAGACTACGGCGCTCGGGTGCAGTTTATGTGGTATTATGCACAGAATATACAATAAAAGTGTTGTTTAGAAATATGATAAAACGTACTGAATATAATGAAGAAGAAACGTGGAGTAAAAGTCCCTATTTCATATAAAAGCACTTCTCAATAGGTTATCAGAGCGGCAGCTTGTAATGCATATAAATATGCTTGGCGTGCATATAAAATTTGTTGTAAGAATTGGTGAAAACAAGCGCCCAAGAGTGTGATTATTAAAATCAGGGAAAATGAAGGTATAGAGGAACGGATGATAAGGATCGGTTTAAAACACTTATCTGGTAGGTAGAGACTTGACTCAAGCAGTACTCTTTTTGTGGATTAAGAACATGCGGATAAAACAGAAGAAAACTAACATAGTGTGTACCGTTTATGTTACGTATTATGTTACTGCTTAGTTTCACAGGCCTAATTAGGGAACTAGCTTATTCCCACAAAATATAAATTTGCAGCCTGAGCAGTATATATATTAAAAATACAAAAAATTTAATAACATAATCACATAAAAACACACATAAAAATAGCTGTATAGCATGCGTACAGAATAAAAATTATATCAGGCTTATCTGTCCATGGGGATGAAGTCCAAGTTCATCAAGGGGATGAAGTCCTGTTGCTGACGGACGAAACGCGTTGGGAGTACCTGCAGACATCTCCTCTTTATGGACAGATAAGCCTAAAATAATTTTAAATCCTGTACGCATGCATTTCAGTCATTTACATGGACAGATAAGCCTGATATAATTTTTATTCTGTACGCATGCTATACAGCTATTTTTATGTGTGTTTTTATGTGATTATGTTATTACATTTTTTGTATTTTTAATATATATACTGCTCAGGCTGCAAATTTATATTTTGTGGGAATAAGCTAGTTCCCTAATTAGGCCTGTGAAACTAAGCAGTAACATAATACGTAACATAAACGGTACACACTATGTTAGTTTTCTTCTGTTTTATCCGCATGTTCTTAATCCACAAAAAGAGTACTGCTTGAGTCAAGTCTCTACCTACCAGATAAGTGTTTTAAACCGATCCTTATCATCCGTTCCTCTATACCTTCATTTTCCCTGATTTTAATAATCACACTCTTGGGCGCTTGTTTTCACCAATTCTTACAATATATATATATATATATATATATATATATATATATATATATATGTGTAGATATATATATATATATATATATATATATACACACACACACAGACACACTAGTTTTACGGACCCAGCAAATACTGGGTCACCTCAGTCCCCACCCCCGTGATTGGCTCCGCCCAGTTCTGGAAACCCCCCCATGCAAATCCTGCGTTTGCCACTGACGGTACAACACACAGAAGAAGCAGTACAAATAATAGAACAATATTTTTTTTTTTTCAAGGATTACAGATGAGGAGGTAGACTGTGCACATTAGGAGCAGCAAGCGTGATGAAGTGAAATGCCTGTGACCCAAACAAACACAGAGACATATAGATTTATTTTATAAAAATTATTTTATTTATAAATTATTTTTCTGTGAGCGCTGGAGCAATTCAACATTGCTCTGGCATGGAAACAGTTGATCTGAAGAGCAACAGTTTCCGCCAATTCTTTCGATGATACTTTAGTAACACTAAAACTTAAGGCCTAATTCAGATCTGATTGCAGCAGCAAATTTGTTAGCTAATGGACAAAACCATGTGCACTGCAGGGGGTGGGGGCAGATATATTATGTACAGAGAGAGTTAGATTTGGGTGGGGCGTGTTCAAACTGAAATCTAATTTTGCAGTGTAAAAAGAAAGCAGCCAGTATTTACCATGCACAGAAGCAATATAACCCACCCATATCGAACTCTCTCTGCACGTTATATCTGCCCCACCTGCACTGCACATGGTTTTGTGTATTGGCTAACAAATTTGCTGCTGCGATCAGATCTGAATTAGGCCCTTAGCAATGCTGAGCCTGACCCTGCAGTGCTACTGCGCATGTGTGAACTTGGATGTCAGTTTTTTTTTAAATGGGCCTTAACTGTTTTTAGCACTGTTTTTACCCCTTCTCGGCACCCTAATCTACAATAGTACACCATTGTTTCCATTTTGCTTTTTGTGAAGCGCATGGCATTACCTAAATTCATTAGCAAATTTATTTAGATGTTGACCTCTAAAGGATAGTGAGATTGTGGAAACCTTTAATATCCCCCTACACATGTTTTTGCTGCTCACCAAGCTGTCCATTATATCTATACTGTCACATACATTTTCTATATTTTCTGAGTCAGATTGGTCAAACCTTCATTACTCCATGTTATATACTCTACTCTACACTGGTAAGGCTATCTCCATACACAACAAATTTCACTGCATCAAGCTTAACCATGCCATCATCAAAACTGGACTCTCCCTGTAGTTGGAAGTATTTCCTTTTCTCTCTTTTGACCAAATACTCAAAACACTTTCATACTTTTGCTCTGTATTGACTGCCAGCTTTTACCGGGAGATGTTCCTGAATACTTTTGATAGATGATAGCTCTATGGCCTACTGCTGTTTCCTTATTGGCGTGACTAGGTCGATATATCTCTCTGTAAACTTAATTTTGAGACATGGAGGTATAGTTACTTAATGTTGATTTTAATCATTTTCCATCAATTTTAGATCAATTAAAATTGATCTTAATCAATGTTGGGCTTCCAGGGCTAAAACACACATTTGTTAACATTAAAAATGTATATTCAAAAAAAAATCAGCTGTTAGAAAATATGTGTCTTAACCCTAGAAGTCCAACATCGATTAGGATTGTTTTTAAACAATGAAAATAAATGAAAACCACTCTTTCGTAAATATGTCCCACGGTAGCCTTGCAGGTCCTTGAGTAGCTCAGGAACAAGACACACCTTAATCACACTATGCACCACCTTGCAGCTAATTACAGCCCACCCTTTGACCCACACCTTTTAATCTGGGCCATGATCAGTTGGAGGAAGTGCTTCAGTGAAATATGAAAAAAATAAAATAAAATGGGTTAGGTTATTACATACTGTATGCAGGTGAGCAAGTATGAAATTAACACAGAGCAAGTCGCAATTTTAACTCTAAATAGCAGTTAGGGCCTTGGTTGGCACATAGTATTACTTGTATGTCAAAAATCAACTAAGTACTGTGGAGGAACTACAAGTTCCGGTATGCTCTGGCAGTCTCTGATTGCTTATTTATGCTGCTGCTTGAAAAATTACAGTATAAGCAGCAGCTGGAGCTGATTATTCTTGTGGAACATGTAATTCCAAAATAGCACAATATTGATTAAAATACACTGTCACATTTTTTTTAATTTTTTTTAATTAAAATAAAGAATCACCTTGTTTACCTTTTTTTAAACCATCGAATACACAGGGGATCATCTTTCTGATCTGGAATATAGGGAAACTTCATACTTAATGTAATCTATAGGAACATAAAATATTTAAATTACCTTCTCTATTTCTCCTACTCACTTTCATGACACCTCTCTCTAATCCCCACTTCTCTCTCCAGTATTCTAATTCTCCCTACCCACCATTATTGCAGCTTCTTTTTCACATCCATATAAGCATGTACTGTACAAATGTGGACTATAATTCCACCAATATGGGGAAACTTTACTTTTATTTTAATATAATGGCTTGAACCATCCTAACAAATTTGTTTTAAATATATTTTTAGCTGATTTTACTTTAATAAATTTTTTTTTTGTATCTTAACCACCATAATCGATGGTAGGGTGGAAAAAAAAAGCACCCTGCCCACAACTACCCCTACTGTAACTCCCGGAAACATTTATATATTAGCCTTCCCCAATCATCTCAGTCTTGGCCAAAAGCAGCAAGAGCTGTGACTGTGCAGCAGACCAAAGTGAAGACAAATGTACAGTGCTTGAATCATTTTGCGTCCCTTGGCTCGCGCACATACAGTATTAACAGCAATTTTAAAATGGTAGGTTAAATAATCATCTTGAAAAAAAAAAAGGGATAATATTTAATATGTGGTAAAGTGTGTCTCAGAGTGGTCATAAGACATTAGGGGAGAAGTGCTAAGCCTTGGAGACTAATAAATTGGAGAGAGATAAAATACCGGCCAATTAGCTCCTAACTACCATGTTTGAAAAATGACAGAAGCTGTTTGGTTGGTAGTTTATCCCTCTCTTTACTTTATCACTCTCCAAGTAGTACATCTGCCCCTTAGGGAGAATGACATGCACTGTGATGTGTGTATTAGCAAACTACCGTATGACTAGTGCACTTTCTTTCTATTACTTTGAGAAGTACGGTAAATCATGGATGCAAGAGTGATTGCCGTGTCACCGTAGCAAAATTTAATTATACATGTCTCCACTGTGAAATATGGACATTTGCAAAATTAACAGGTTGATAACTATTTTTTTTTTACATCTCACAGTAGGCATTAATAAAGAATTCTTCTGAAATTAAACATTAATTTAACAATAAATTAGATACTTATAACATGAATAGTTAATCTCCAGGAGCATAGTTTTAACCATAAGTCTTTCTTTTCTCTGTATATGAAATGTATAAAATGTCTGGGGTGTTAAAATAATAATTTATTTCAGTATATTGCATTTAATACTTCTTTTATTTAGTTTTAGTTTTAATGTTACTTTCTTTGTAAAGACCTAGAAACTTGATTAATATAATTTTAATGTGTGGCTAGATTTTTTTTTCTTCCTTTTTTTTATTTCATCCAACATGAGAGGCTTGTTTGAAAAATTGAATACATTTTTCTAGTTAATCCAAAACTGCTCAAGTGCACTGCATTTACGCAATTCACATGCAATAATAATGGTTTGCTGATTTGCATATATAATCAATTGTAAAAAGTCAAATGTAGTAAATGTGTTTCAACCAGGGGTTAAAATGGGAAGGGGGGGGGGGGGGGAGGGACGAGGTGGAAATGAGTTCCACCACCTGTAATGATAGGGGGAACTAGTTCTAGCACCTCCATTTCCCTGCACAGTAATTCCAACAGAAAAACCTGCCCCATCACCTACATCAATAGATTATACAGGTGGCGCTAGTGTTACTGATGAGCTGCAGCCACCCCCCCTCTTCCTCAGGTCCTGGTGGCTCTATGGTCCTTTTCCATTTACAGCCCACCCATCCTGGTACTCACACATGCAGTGTCTGTTGGACAGCATTCATCCCCTCCTCGGG
Organism: Pseudophryne corroboree; assembly: GCF_028390025.1. NCBI lineage: Eukaryota > Metazoa > Chordata > Amphibia > Anura > Myobatrachidae > Pseudophryne > Pseudophryne corroboree. Next base: position 555,971,050 of record NC_086446.1, on the reverse strand, counting down.
TCCCAGTGGATTATTTTATGGCACGGCGTATGTGATGTTATGATGTCACCGCTGCTGAAGTGAAGAGGAGCGGGCTCTGTGCATCTTGAAGACAAGATGAGAGGGGGCTGGAGAAACAAGAGAGGTGGGGAAGCTGCTGGAGGGATACAGGGCATGGAGCTGCTAAAGGAACACAGGTGGTGAGCTGCTGGAGTGACAGAAAAAGATACGTGAATAAGGGGCACACTGTGGGCATTATGTGTATAAGCAGCACTACTGCGGTCATTATATGTAAGGGGCACTATCATTGTGGGCACTGTATGTAAGGGGCACAACTATTGTGGGCATTGTATGTAAGGGGCGAATTATTGTGAGCATTGTGTGTAAGGAGCACTACTACTGTGGGTTTTCTGTATATAAGTGGAACTACTATTGTGGGCATTATGTGTATATGTGGCACTACTGTGGTCATTATGTGTGAGGGTCACTACAACTGTGGGCATTATGTATAAGGGACACTACTACTGTGGGAATTGCATGTAAGGGGCATTACTGTGGGCATTGTATCTAAGGGGCACTACTGTATAGCATGTATAGAGGGTAACATTGTGTAGTGCAATGTAAATAAAGGGCACTACTGAGTGATGTATCCTGAATAAGGGGCTCAGGGGGTAGTATTATGTGACCACACAGCTTCTTTTTAAGATCAATGTGCATTTATAAAGTATGTGAAGAAGGGCACTCATTTTTAGTTTGGAGGGGGGTGCCGAAAGCACTAGCACTGGCCTTAGCTCTGCTTAATGTGAAGGAGGATGAGGGGTAGGTGGTGGGGTAAATGAGTTCCACCACCTCTCCAGGACCACTTTAAGCCCTGGTTTCAACTATTGAAGTTCAGCAAAACTAGACATAAAAAATGACACATACTACACCCTTCAGGAGTGTTTTAAGAGCTGGGGTTCCATATGCACCATCTCACCATGTATCGGGCCCATCTATACTTATTCCTGATGCTGACATCTTTCCAGTGATATGTTCAGAATAATGGCATATGCACAAAGACATGAAAGACTGCCACAGTGCCAGAGTCTTGCTAGTACCTCTGCCAACTTTCTGAAATTGAATAGTTAAAAAGACAGGTTTAACAGGTGAAATCTGTTGGTAACTACTCTCATCACTGACTATACTTAGGCACTTAGGAGCAGCACCTCATTCTAATGGCAGTATACTTAGAGTAATTTGCTTAGTACAAGAACATGTGGCCTGTACTGCTTATTATTTTTCCAAATTGCCTATTTGTCCACACTTCAAAGTGCCCGAGCATTTCCCCACCTTTGGAATTGCACTTGTAAGATGGGAATGTGTATACTATACTATTGCAGGTTTGCAAGTCCACTTTAAAATGGGATGTCTTCAGTAATATACAGATTATGAGGGCTTATCAACCACAATCAGACAACTGGGGTGTCTTCTAAACACTTACTAGGATCCGTACTGATGTAATCTCTCATGAAACAACTTACCTGTGAGACCTGTAGGAGAGAAATAGAGTGAAAGGAATCAGAGACATTTTAGCAAAGTACATCATTGTGCATTTTACTGCAGTTGTATAATTTTTTTGTTTTTCATTTTTTAATGGAGTACCAAATGTACAATTACACATAAAACAATAATACTATGAAAATAGAAATGGAAGCACCTTCCATGCAGTCATGTCATAAACATATAAAAAGATATCAGACTGTGGCTTGGTCCGATAAGTTATGTTTCCAGTTGTTTTAGGCTGATGGTAGGGTTCAGGTGTGGCACAGATCCCATGAGGCCATGGACCCTGGTTGTCAGCAAGGCACCATGTAGACTGGTGGTGGTTCTATAATGGTGTGCTCATATGGCATGAGTTGGGTACACCGGCATGTCATGTTCCATTTTACCCTGGAACATGTCATTGACCTGTACCCATTACATTTCATTGCTTGATGACCATTCACAGCCCTTCATGGACTTCATGATCGATATAGGGTATCACAATGTTTCCTAAAGATTGTCTACCGGGATATCTCCCACCCCCCCTTCCTACAAAAATAGCAAACTTAGGGGCAGATGTATTAACCTGGAGAAGGCATAAGGAAGTGATAAACCAGTGAAAAGTACAAGGTGATACACACACCAGCCAATTAGCTCCAATATGCAAATTGACAGGAGCTGACTGGCTGGTGGGTTTATCACCTTGCGCTTATCACTTCCTTATGCCTACTCCTGGTTAATACATCTGTCCCACAATTCCCAAAGAACATATAGTAGAGATTGTTATCACAAAGAAAGATAAAAGATTGGTAATGTGGGAAAAGGATGATGCTAAGACAATGGACCATTAACATGTTCAAGAAGAATTAAGTGGTCATTGAAGCATAGTCTAGTTTTGTAAACTGTAACGCGGTATTACAAGAACAAAGATGACTCTTAATATTGACTTGTTTCTTTATGCAGGAAGGCCTCAATCCAACCTAACCTGAAAATACAATGTAAAGTATTGAAAAAGTAGGCCAGAGGTGTTGTACCACCCTTTATCCAATACTGCAATGTACATATGTGCACTACTACTAAGACTACATATGTGCACTACTACCAAGGGGCAGACTAGATGGGTTAAGTGGTTCTTATCTGCTGTCTATGTTTCTAATTCTATGTTGCTATGAGACCTTGATAAAGAGTCTGCAATCAAAACAAGTTGGTTTTAAGGACTTTGGCACCATTAGAAGGACTTTATTTGTGGAGGCACCTCCACAATAAGTGGAGAGCCTTTGATAAAGTTGGAAAACAAAAAAGGAGAGAAGAATGAAGACTTCTTTTTGGCGCACTCTTATTTCTGTTTTATAATCTGAATTGTTTAGGTGAAAATATTTAAGACACTTTTAATATATCATAATAAAATATAGTCTCTCATCATAAAATGGTCCTAGCTTCGGGCCTATGTGAATTTTGTCAAAAAGCTGGTTGGTAGGTATTTACAAACTGTAAATATTTTTAATAGGTAGGGTATCAACCCATAATATGGATAGTTAGAATCATTTCTATAAGAATCCCGTTAGGGATTATGATCAGTGCTATATAATGAGAATTTACAGCGCATACACATCTGGTACTCAATGGGTCGACATAACAAAAGTTACTCTGTATCCAAGTCAGTTGCATCTCTCCTAATCTATGTGATATTTAAAAAAAGAATGAATTAAGAAAATACATGAATCTGTTGTCAGTGTTTGGCTGGAGAAATTTGATTACCCAGACCTACAACACCAGGTATTCCCAGGTGGTTTCCCACCAGGTACTGGCCTGGCCCTACCCTTTATGGCTTTCAAGATCAGACGAGATTGGGCACATACAGTGTGGTGTTGGAAAAGTTGGAAAACAAACCTTGATGTAAACATCCTACCTTCTGATTGTGTGAGTTGGGTATGCTTAATACTGAAGATATTTATTGTGAAAAAAAGATACCTCTATGTACTGTATTACAAGTCTGCCCCTTTTTATGTGAGTGGGGTACTTTCCAGTCTGGTTATTTCTACACACGGTGCATCACATGTGTGGGTGTGGAATTAAAGGAACCACATATACAGTATATACATTTAAGTGCAAGTTAACACACAAATTCTTGTGAGTATGGTGCGTTAGCCTATCATCTGATTGACACAGAGTTCATCTATACCTTACACATCCACATCCCAACCTTTTCAAGTGATTTATGCACTTTAGGCAGTTTTACACATTGTTGTTTTGATTTATTTTCTTTTCATATGACTGCCCATTGAGGTGAAGATAACTAAGAGGAAACAATACATCTATACAAGAATCTTATTATAAGTATATGGTTTTGTGATTTTCTATATATGACAGAGCACTTCTGATATCATATCGTCATTGTTTTATTCATTATATATTGTGCTTGTGTTATATTGTTATATTGTGCTTGTGTTGTGCAAGATTGGGTATTGTTTGGAGCTGCTAATTGTTCTGACTGCACCTCATTTCAACCTAGTGCAACAGTGAATGAGTTTAACAGTTTTAAAAGAGGAACCCATTTTGTGCAAATCATAAGTTGCTTAACGAGCACTTTGAGACTGAGCTATTGATACTCTGAAGTCCAGAAAATACGTGGAGCTATGTTTATTATGCCTTATCATTGGAAAGCCAACGTTATTGTTCTCTGTAATCAGGAAAACCAGCATTAAATGCTAATCCTATTACTTGGTCCTACTTTGGATTACAAATACTTAAATGTTATAGAACAGTGACCTTCCAGCAACATAGTTCTCCATGGGCAGAAATGTAAGCACTTCAAAGTAACTTATCAGTTTTAGGTTTTTTCTAAAGCTGACATTTTACCCTGGTACCCAATGGCTGGGATTGACAGGAAGGATTCAGTGTTTCTTTCTAGGTAAAGGGGCCTAATAATTATATACTGTTTCCTCAAAAGATCATGGACATTGCTTAATGAACAAGGCTGTTAGGTAATATAAGGAAGGGTACATTTTTTACTTTATTTATTTACTGAATAAGTATTCCTTTCTGACATATGAAATGGCAAAAAAACCTAGCAGTTTCAGTTATCTCACCTTTTAAAAATAACATCCTTTTTTTAAATTTTCAACTTGATAAATGGTAAACTTTTGGCCTGATTCAATCCTTCTCTGATGTACATCTGTGGGCCCAAATATGGCACCTGCTTGTAGCGTTTATAGTGTCAGTGTCCGCAGGTTTACTGTGGGGCTGGGGCTGTGGGGGTTGCCGGTCCCATGGCTGGTAGGCGGCGGTGGTGACTGCTGCGCCAGGTCTGCCTACAGTGAGTGTGGCTGCCAGGGAGGCTGGGGCAGAGGACAGGAGCTGAAGATCAACATGGCCAGCATGTCTGCAGCACTGGAGGCAGCCATATTGGAGACCAAACCAAACCAATGGCAGTGGCTCTACTGTGTGACCATCCAATCCAGGGAGGTCTCTCCTATTAAAAGGTTTTCTCCCTGTTTCAGCCCAGCCTTATTCTTTAGCTGCAGCAGTCCCACCACCCCTAACCTGCTACCATTGGTGGGGGCGCTACCGGAGTCCTGACCCCATGAGGGTCACGGGTCACAGAAGACCACAGTTCTTTGTTCATCAGCATGTGTCATGGCCGTGGTTTTTGTGAACCCAGTGTTAGTGAAGTCTGTGCGGGTGACTGGAGGACTATGTGTATATTAGGCTGGTCTGTAGGAATCAGTGAGAAGGAGCAATCCCTGACCGGGGATCGAACCCAGGCCTCGGCAGAGGAAGCTGTATCCTGACCACTGGATCACCAGGGACTTGGTGTTGATAGCAGGATGGTGAATGTATTGGTGAGATTGAACTGGATATACTGTCACAGGAGTGGGTGCTTGTGTACTCAAGGTTACTATGAAATAGGTTCTCTGGAGTTGCACAGAACTGGGCTGGTTACTGGCGAGATTGAGAACTGGACTGGTTACTGGTGAGGCTGGGAACCGCACTGTGAACCAGGCTGTTGTACCGGTATACTGGAATGCAACTGTAATCCGGGCTAGTACTGGATATAACTGGAAACGCAACTGAAAGTAGAACGATGACTGTGGCTGTAACTTTAAGACAAGGCTGAAGAACACTGCGGCTGTGGCTTTAAGATGAGACTGAAGAATACTGCAGCTGTGTCTTTAAGATGAGACTGGAGAATACTGCAGCTGTGGCTTTAAGATGAGACTGAAGAATACTGCAGCTGTGGCTTTAAGATGAGATTGTAGAATACTGCAGCTGTGGCTTTAAGATGAAACTGTAGAAATACTGGATATCAATGGTAACACAACTGTAATCCAGACTGAGTAGCAAAAGAGCATAGTTTTACAGGTACTGAAGTACAAGTGTTACCTTTAGGGAGCTCAGCTTTGAAGCTCACACAGAGCTGTGTGTGACACAAGGAACTGGCAGAGTCTCCAACTCAAGTCTCCTGACTTATACTTCCTGGTCCTTGGTGATTGGTGAGCAGTGTCAGGTGATTCAGAGAGTCTCAGGATGGCACAGGATTGGACAGCTCTGGATCAGGTGAACAGCCACTATCACATGAGTATCTAGACTAGGCTCTGATGTGGAGTGAGACCTAGCAGGCCGAAAGAACACTGAAACCTGAACTTCTGCAAACAAACAGAGGATGCTGGCTTTTATGTCTAAACTTCAAATTGCTGAATTCAGATTCACACAGAAGATTAATCACCACAGGTGGAGCTCATTAACTCTGCACTCAGGAAACTCATGGTACTAACAAGCTGTTTATCCCAGTGAGCAAAAAGACACAGGATCCAGGACAGATGGAAGGGGTAAGTCAACAAATATGAGAACTACAGTCAGGATCGTGACAGTACTCCCCTCTTCAAGGGTGGACTCCGAACACTCATCTTGACACTTAGAGGAACAGAAGAACTTAGGACCTTCGTTGATGCTTCTTCTTCTTCTTATGGGAACATCTGTATTTAGCCAGGGAGAGTGTAATTTCCTGTAAAGAAAAAAACTTCCTAAGAAAACACAGGACCTTCCAGGGAAGGAGTAACTTCATGAACTCGATCAAATTCAGAATCTGAGTCCAAGTCTAATGGAAAATACGAATCAGCCCTTAGATACACAGTTTGAAGATGACAAAGAAGTGCACTGGAGTTTTAAATTCTTTGGCGGAGAACTTAATATTGGGCTAGGAGAGACTCCTACATGACCAATTTTAATTGTCGGATTCTTACTGAAGGAGATACTTAAATTATCCTTGGAAGGACAGGACAAACTTCCTTCTGCATCAGACTGTTGCAGGTCGAATGAAGAAGAACCTGAATTCCCTTTTGAGCATGATTTTTTAACCGAGTCAGATTCCAGAGGTTTAGGACTAAATTCTTTAACCACAGCTTTACTAAAAGTCTGTAAATCATGAAACACAGGATCATTACTCTCAAAAAGCATGTTAGCCCACTCCAAAGCTCTTCCTCTGAATGCCAGGAAGATGCCGAGTAATGTTGGAAGGAGTTACTGCACCCGAAGGATCTGACTACATCAGAGAGAGAAATCGATCAACTAGAGTGGCATATTGCAATAAATCTCCATCAAATTAAATAGGTGCTAAAGCAGTGGATGAAAGCTTAGTGTCTGAAACTGATCAAGCACCCTCAGAAGCTGGTTTGAAGATAGTTTGAGGGACATGAGACTGATGAAGAAATATCCTTTCTGAAGTTGTCTGGCTGAAATCCTCAACTGAGAAATCACTTGAAATGTCCTCCTGGATGGAGACGCTAGTAATTCTCCTTGACGCTGCGACACTTGCATCTGGGACTGAGGTAAATGACACTGGGGACTGGATTAGAAGAAGCAACATCAGTAACCCTCTCAGCAATATTAGCCTGACGTCCTTTATCCAAATCAGCAGATGGAACAATGGGGGACATTCCGAGTTGTTCTCTCGTTGCCGATTTTCGCAATGGAGCGATTAAGGCAAAAATGCGCATGCGCATGGTACGCAGTTCGCATGTGCTAAGTAATTTAGCACAAAACTTAGTAGATTTACTCACGTCCGAATGAAGAATTTCCATCGTTGAAATGATCGGAGTGTGATTGACAGGAAGTGGGTGTTTCTGGGCGGAAACTGACCGTTTTCTGGGAGTGTGCGGAAAAACACAGGCGTGCCAGGATAAAACGCGGGAGTGTCTGGAGAAACGGGTGAGTGGCTGGCCAAACACAGGGCGTGTTTGTGACATCAAACCAGGAACGAAACAGGCTGAGCTGATCGCAGTGTAGGAGTAAGTCTCGAGCTACTCAGAAACTGCTAAGAATTTTCTATTCGCAATTCTGCTAATCTTTCGTTCGCAATTCTGCTAAGCTAAGATACACTCCCAGAGGGCGGCAGCCTAGCGTGTGCAATGCTGCTAAAATCTGCTAGCGAGCAAACAACTTGGAATGACCCCCAATAGGTTGCTCAGAAAAGCTTAGGGACAAAGCTGAGAAAACTGTACTCAGATCGTTATCCAGCTCTGTAGCACATTCTGACTTTAAGTTAAAAGCCTTGGGATTTTTCCTGACTTTAGCGGCTATAGCAGAATTATCCTGACATTGATGAGAAGAGGTATAAGACTTCCCCGCAGAAGCTGTTTACTCAGTGCTTGAAGAGGAGGAAACAGAATCAGAGACAGACCGAAGTCTAATTTTAGAACTAGATGGTGGAAGTCCTTTACTGGGACTAACTGACAAAAGTTCTTTACTCGGACCAATGCTTGGAATCGGTTTGAGTCCAGATGAGCTTGAACTGACTGAAACTGGAGAAATCTTTGGCAGGACGAGTAGGACCAGATTGGATCCAAGGATACTTGAATTGGTGTAAACCAAATGAGACTGACCAGGCTGGTCCTGGAATATTGCTGGGCCAGCTGGAACTGGGATGGACTGACCAGGCTGGACCTGGAGTATTGCTGGACCGGCTGGAACCGGGATGGACAGACCAGGCTGGGCCTGGAGTATTGCTGGACTGGCTGGAACTGGGACAGACTGACCAGGCTGGGCCTGGAGTATTGCTGGACCAGCTGGAACCGGGACAGTCTGACCAGGCTGGGCCTGGAGTATAGCTGGACCTGCTGGAACCGGAGGAGACAGATTCCATCTTGAACTGGAGTGAGTAGAATCCAAGTGTTCAGATGACCCATCCTGGACCTGAACCATGCTGGATGCCAACATGGTGACACTCTTAGAAGACAGCAAACAGGAGTTCATAACTGCATCTGTAGCACAAAGATTCCCATCTGGAAACTTGACTCTGGATACTTTCCTTGGGGCTGAAACTCTGGTGACCCCTCCTGGGGTTGATGAATCAGACACCTCTCTTTCAGGATTGTTATTTCCAGCACCCCTCCTAGGGTTGACAGATCAGATACTCTTTTTTGAGTAGAAGACTCATATGCCCCTACTAGAGCTTGAACATTGGATAACACTTCTTGTGCTGCATGCTTGGAACCCCCTCCTGGGGATGGACACTTGGACCCCCCTCCTGGGGCTGGATACCCGGAACCCCCTCCTGAGGCGGGACACCTGGAACCCGCTCATGGGGCTGGACACTTGGAACCCCCCTCCTGGGGCTGGACACTTGGAACCTCCTCCTGGGGCTGGATGCTCTGAACCCTCTCCTGGGGCTGAAGACACAGACGCCCCTCCTGGGGCTGAAGACACGGATGCTCCTCCTTGGGCTGAAGACATGGATGCCCCTCCTTGGGCTGAATACACGGACGCCCCTCCTTGGGCTGAAGACATGGATGCACCTCCTTGGGCTGAAGACATGGCTGCCCCTCCTTGGGCTGAAGACACGGACTCCTCTGTGACTTTAAATGGCTTGAACATTTTTTTCTGGACACCCAACTTGGGATAGGGTCTTTTAATCACAGGACTCCAGTCATAAATTTGAGTCTCTTTTAGAGTAGCCTTCTTGACACCCCCATGAGCAGTAGCAGGATTGGCCACTGTGGATGACTTTTAGACATGAGCGCTATGATACTGAGATTTGTCACCATTTCCTGGCTGGCGAAGAATGCAATCCTTAACAAAATGACCGGAATTTCCACAGTAAAGACAGAGGTGTAGCTGCCTACGCCACTGACGTTCAGCTTCAGAGAGCTTAGGCCATGGGTAGCTCTGATGAACAAGTTTTCCTTGCACAGGGGAAAAGACTTTAGAAACTGGATGGAACAAAACAGGATCAACAATGTTGGTGGTATTCCTGAAGAGATCAGGCATCACAGAAAGAATACTGGTCAAAAGTTTTGTAACTGTATTAACATCTGGTAGAGAATCTGCAGTTGGTCAGGAGTCTGAGTACAGAGAGTCCGAGAATCTCTGGAGAACGAGTTCCGCCGCAGACACTATGCCAATTGATGCTGAGTCGACTCCAAACCCTCCGAGCATCCTGCAATATTGCTTAGGAAGTCTTGCGTCAGACAAACACCTTTGGCTGGGTCCATGGGGCCAGTTCCTACTGTCACGGCCGTGGTTTTTGTGAACCCGGTGTTAGTGAAGTCTGTGCGGGTGACTGGAGGACTATGTGTATATTAGGCTAGTCTGTAGGAATCAGTGAGAAGAAGGAGCAATCCCCGACCAGGGATCGAACCCGGGCCTTGGCAGAGGAAGCCATATCCTGACCACTGGATCACCAGGGATTTGGTGTTGATAGCAGTATAGTGAATGTATTGGTGAGATTGAACTGGATATACTGTCACAGAAGTGGGTGCTTGTGTACTCAAGGTTACTATGAAATAGGTTCTCTGGAGTTGCACAGAACTGGGCTGGTTACTGGCGAGATTGTGAACCGGACTGGTTACTGGTGAGACTGGCAACCGCACTGTGAACCGGGCTGTTGTACCGGTATACTGAAACGCAACTGTAATCTGGGCTGGTACTGGATATAACTGGAAATGCAACTTAAAGTTGAACGATGACTGTGGCTGTGACTTTAAGACAAGGCTGAAGAACACTGCGGCTGTGGCTTTAAGACGAGACTGAAGAATACTGCGGCTGTGGCTTTAAGATGAGACTGGAGAATACTGCAGCTGTGGCTTTAAGATGAGACTGAAGAATACTGCAGCTGTGGCTTTAAGATGAGACTGTATAATACTGCAGCTGTGGCTTTAAGATGAAACTGAAGAATACTGCAGCTGTGGCTTTAAGGTGAGACTGAAGAATACTGCAGCTGTGGCTTTAAGATAAGACTGTAGAAATACTGGATATCAATGGTAACACAACTGTAATCCAGACTGGGTCCCAAAAAAGCAGAGTTTTACAGGAACCGAAGTACAAGTGTTACCTTTAGGGAGCTCAGCTTCAAAGCTCACACAGAGCTGTGTGTGACACAAGGAACTGCAGAGTCTCCAACTCAAGTCTCCTGACTTATACTTCCTGATGATTGGTGAGCAGTGTCAGGGGATTCAGAGAGTCTTAGGCTGGCACAGGATTGGACAGCTCTGGGTCTGGTGAACAGTCACTGTCACATGAGTGAGTGAGGCCTAGCAGGCCGAAAGAACACTGAAGCCTGAACTTCTGCAAATTAACAGAGGATGCTAGCTTTTAGGCCTAAACTTCAGATTGCTGAATTCAGATTTACATAGAAGATTAATCACCACAGGTGGAGCTCATTAACTCTGCACTCAAGAAACTCATGGTACTGACAAGCTGTTTATCCCAGTGAGCAAAAAGACACAGGATCCAGGACAGATAGCAGGGGTAAGTCACCAAATATGAGAACTACAGTCAGGATCGTGACAGCATCCTCTTCAAGTCACAGCTGCAGTCTTCATTTCGGTGTTCTTCAGTATCGTCTTAAAGTCACACCCACAGTCCGCAGTTCTCTATTCTTCAGCATTATCTTCCAGTCACAGCCACAATCTTCATTTCAGTGTTCAACATCGTCTTCAAGTCACAGCCACAATCTTCATTTCAGTGTCCTTCAGCATTGTCTTAAAGTCACAGCCACAGTCCGCAGTTCTTTATTCTTCAGCATCTTCTTAAAGTCACAGCCATAGTCCGCAGTTCTTTATTCTTCAGCATCTTCAAGTCACAACCATAGTCTTCATTTCAGTGTTCTTCAGCATCATCTTAAAGTCACAGCCACAGTCCACAGTTCTTTATTCTTCAGCATCATCTTCAAGCCACAGCCACAGTCTTTAAGTGCCTCATTCAGTATCCTTCAGTTGGCCTTAAAGGCAAAGCCATAGACTTCTGTTCTTCTTATTAAGTCCACTGGCTCAGTTGTTGAAGAAACCTCAGTCTTTGTATTTCACCATTACTTCATTAAACCGTTGTAATGTTCTCTTCATTTTGTCACTCTTTGCGTTCATATTTGGTTCTTCATCACATGAGAAGGAACTATATACAGCCTCCCCGTATCCTCCATTCCCAGGCAAACACCTCCACAGGCGAACCTCAGTCTCCGGATGCCCAAAACCAGCCAAGTGTGACATATAGATGCTATATTATTGTCTCATCAAAATTTGTACCAGCCCTATGATAGGTGCAGATTCTTCATCTAAGTATGACGTCCTATGTGAGTGGTTCACTGTCTTTGTATGGAACCAATTTCAATGACACATCTTTTTATACATTCCCCTGTTATCTCCCATGCATTGTGGGTCCAATTCTGTATGTACAAAATTGGAATGCATGCATAGTGTGACTCAGATGCATGCACAGAAGAAAAACATTGGACATTTATGTGAATATTGGCATAGCCTGGCACTCCAAACCAGGCCATTTTTATCTCAGCAAGGTCTCCAAAATATGGATGTAGTTTGAGACTTTATGATTTTGTATCATGTGATTTGGCTTTAATAAATGGCCCATTTTACAAACTGTACTGCATATTTGAAAGGATTATCTGTGGTTTGATAAAACAGTAGTTTAGCAAATTTTCCCCATAGGAAACTTTTAATTAACCTATTTTTTCCCTAAAATCTCCTCCTTCTTGCTGGGAAAAGTCTCCTATCAAGGGTTTGTAGTCAACTTCTCCTGAAAAAACATAAATATAACCCTTAGTGTTCTAAACTGGTTATTATTGGTAAACATTTAGACAGAGTCAAGATACTGTATGTAACCATGGGCGTAACTGTAGTAGGCGCAAGTGGTGCCTTTGCTATGGGTCCCTGGGGCTTAGGAGGCACCAGACCTAGCTCATACAGAAAATGGGTCCAGCCTATTGCTTGGGACTGAAAAGGGGGTCTCGTCAGTGGAGACCACTGCCTCTCCCTCTCAGTAAACCTCCACACTGATATGTTCCATCTCCAACACTCCTGTTTCACAGCAACAAACGCAGCAGAGCTAATTAAAAATACTGTCAGAAAGTAGGCTTTTCCTTGCTTACAGCCTTTGTGAAGCAGGTGGGCATAAACTCAACTCTGAGATTAGGACTATAACAGAAAGGAACACTGCATAAATTCAGAAGACCTCCACTCATAGTGGAATTTCCTGCTTTAGGAAGTATCTCCTAAAGCAGAAACGGGTTGGTCAACACTCCCTCTGTGGCATAATGTGAACTGAAGGCACTCAGTGGTATAATGTGTTCTGGCAGCTCTATATTGTGGCAAATTGTGAACTTGTAATTATATAATGTGTCATAATATGAATTGGCCACATTGTATAACCGCCAGTTTTACAATGTGGCCTGTTCATATTGGCACTTTGTGGTGTAATGTGAACTAGGGAACTTCACTGGGCAATAAAATAAACTAGGACAAGCAAAGAAAAGCTGAAGCTTCAGGCCTGTTTTGACTGACAAGATTGGAGGGTTTTTGAAACTTCTGCTACCGACCTGGACAACCTGGCTGATGACATCAGCTTCTTCGTGGACACATGTGTGCCAACAAAAACAGTCCGCACCTTCAATAACAACAAGCCTTGGTTCAACCCCCAGCTCAGGAAGCTTTGTCGGGCGAAGGAGGAGGCATACAGCAGCAGAGACAGGGCCCTGTACAAACAGGCCAGGAGCTCCCTGACATGTAAAATCAGGCTGGCTAAAAACTGATTCTCCAACAAGCTCACAACCTTTCAGCCAATGACCCCGCATCAGTTTGGAGAGGTATGCAAGCCATAACCAGCTACAAGAAAACCCGAAAACCCATTGTCATGCACCAGGAACTGGCGGATGAGCTGAACAACTTTTACTGTAGATTTGAGAAGGAGCCCCCCTGTCCCAGTCCTACCCCTGTCCAGGGCGAAGCTGACCACCCACTTTCCCATTCTGGTCTCCACTCCCAGGCACTGTGGGTTGTTCAGAAAGAGGTAGAAGGAAAGTTCAGAAGGGTCAAACTTTGGAAAGCCACAGGCCCGGACGGAGTATCGCCATCCGCCCTAAAGAACTGTGCTGTTCAGCTCGCCCCCATCTTCTCCAAGATCTTCAACACCTCACTGGAGATGTGCAAGGTTCCCTCCTACTTTAAATGTTCAACAATCGTCCCGGTACCAAAGAGCACAGATGCAAATGACCTAAATGACTACAGGCCGATTGCACTAACATCTGTGGCAATGAAAGTGTTTGAATGGCTAGTGCTGAACCACCTAGAATGGCTGGTGCTGGACCACCTGAGAGAAGCAACTATCACCCACCTAGACCCCTTGCAGTTCACATACTGAGTGAACAGGAGTGTCGAGGATGCAGTTAACTTGGGGCTGCACAACTTCCTTCAGCACCTAGACTGACCGGGCTCCTATGCGAGGGTCCTATTTGTCAACTTCAGTTCGGCATTCAACACAATCGTTCCCAGTATCCTGCAAGCCAAACTCCTCTCCTTAGGGGTCCCAGAATCAACATGCTTCTGGATCATCGACTTCCTGACAGCAAGGAAACACGGGGTGAAAGCCAGGTCATTCACGTCTAGTGGGCGCACGATCAGCACTGGGGCTCCTCAAGGATGTGTCCTCTCCCCCTGCTTTTCTCTCTATATACAGATGGGTCCACGGTTATCTTGACTAGTTTTCTGCGCCTAGGCACAACATGAATTATTAGCATAAACCCTTCATCTATTGTTCGCAGCTGCAATACAATACAGAAAACAATACAGCAGGGAATTAAGTATGACTGGCCAGTCTCCATTAATCCTATTAAAGGTCAAGATAAACGTGGACCCATCTGTACCAATGACTGCACCTCGGCTGAGCAATCAGTAAAAATAATAAATTTGCAGACGACACCACCATCATCAGCTTAATCAATGATGAAGATGAATCGGTATACAGACACAAAGTGGAACAGCTAACACAGTGGTGTGGCAGGAACATCCTTGACCTAAATCCCCTCAAAACAGTTAAGATGATGGTGGACTTCAGAAGGAAACCCAATACCATACAACTCCTCGTAATAGCCAGCAACGTGGTTTCGTAGGTCGACTCCTTCACATTCCTAGGGTTACAAATTTCCAGAAACCTCAAATGGGAACCCAACATAAGCACTGTCAAAAAGAAGTCCCAGCAGCAGATGTTCTTTCTGAGGCAACTCAGGAAGTTCAACATTCAGCAGAAGCTGTGGCTCATCTTCTACACAAGCGATTGTAGAATCAGTCCTATGTTCCTCGATCACAGTTTGGTATAGAGCTGCTTATGACAGTGACAGATGAAGGCTGCAAAGGGTGGTGAGGACAGCTGTAAAGATTGTTCGGGCTGACCTCCCTCCCATCCAGGAATTATACCAATCAAGGGTCAGTAAGTGAGCAGAGAACATTGTGGCAGATATGCAGCGCCTAGGTCACAAACTGTTTGAACTGCTTCCATCAGTCAAATGCTACAGGTCCATTCCTACGAAGTCAACCAGATCCATTAAAAGCTTCTTCCCACTAGCTGTCCACCAGCTGAACAATATAAAAAAAAGTCTAAAATGTATAATATGTCTAATATGTCGAGTCTATTGTACAGTTGCAATGTGCAGTTTGAACTCATACAGTACATGTAATGTTTGTAATGTATGCTACGTTTTTACCCCCTTCTTATGCTATGTATTGCCCCTTCATGTTGCTGCTTGGCGATGCACTGCAATAAAGCTGATTCTAATTAAGGGGTATTAAATGGACTAGGGCACTATTTTGAGGTATACAATGAACAACCTCTGTGAACAGAGGTGTCTCTAGTCTAGAAGCATTGCTGAGGGACCCTTTCTAAATGATGCTATGGTACCCACAATGCTCTGGCTTCACCCATGTATGTAACACATTATTCATCCTGTACTGGCCTCATAGCGAAATCTGCAGACAAACAAAGACTTTACAACATAAATTACATTATTATATAAATAAGCATGTATTCGTCATTCTAAATCTTTTTAGCAAAAATGTGATGGTGTGCAGCAGAAAACATATGTTTTATTCATATGGACAGTTCTGCATCAGCAAGAACACAACTAATTATTTCAATGTCAAAGTAAGGAAATTTGTTAAACAAATCTGTAAAAATAAGATGCTCATTGCTTCTTTTTTAGCAGATTTAAAATTGACGGAAACATTTTGGAAGCTCTGCATTTAGTGGAACATAGATAAGCAAGCTTTCGTTATGTTGATAATGCTGTCAAATATGCTTACTTATGAAATATGACTTGCAAACATATTTCTGCAAACGTTTTTGTTATTGTAGTTCATTATTTGTTTTAAAGTAACCTAAAGAAAAAAAATCTTCAAAAGAGACATTATCCATTCTACAACACCAATATTTGCTAAATAAGTGTTGCCATGACAAGAGTGGTACTGTTTTGAATTGTATGTGCTAATAGCAAATACTGTATAATTTTATGGTAGTTGAAATACTTCAGTCATGGAAGATATTTTTATTTTAATAGGTGATATTCAAATTGGTTACAAATATAAAAAAAAATGTAATTTCAGCAAAAAACCTTCTACCATCTGTTAACACGGTGGTGGTGGTGGTGGTGGTGGTGGTGGTGGTGGTGGTGGTGGTGGTGGTGGTGGTATCATCATGGTTTGGGCCTGTATTGCTGTATCTGGCACACGATTACTTGCCGTCATTGATAGGACAATTAATTTTTAATTATACCAGAATATTCTAAAGGAAAACGTCAGGACATCTGTCCATGAGCTGCATCTCAAGAGAAAGGGGGTCATGCAGCAAGACAATTCATTCAACCAAAGAATGGTTAAAGAAGAATAAATTTAAAGTTTTGGTATGGTCAAATCAAAGTCCAGACCTTAATCCAAATGAAATGTTGTGGATGGACCTGAAGTGAGCAATTTATGGGGGGAAACCAACTAACATAACAGAGTTGAAGCTATTTTTTATGGAGGAATGGGGTAACATTCCTCCAAGCTGATGTTCAGGACTAATCAACAATTACTGGAAACCTTTACAGGCAGTTATTGCTGCACAATGGGGCCATATCAGATACTGAAAGCAAAGGTTCACATACTTTTGCCACTAACAGATATGTGGTATTGGGTCATTTACCTCAATTAAAAAAATATTAGTACATTTTTTTTTTTTTGTCTCATTTGATTTGGTTCTCTTAAGCTTCTTTTAGGACTTTACTTCAACATACAGTAGTGTGCAAAGACGTGCGCCAGTACAGGGAAAAAGGAGTGCCAGTCATTGTTCTGGGGTGCAGTGTGGTGAGGAACCTAATACTGCTTGGCCATCGCCTGCATGTCCATGACTGCAGTGGTGCTGACTCGGGCAGGTGGCAGCCATCTTGCAGCTTCTGGCTGGCTGCTCAGGTACATGGATGCAATGGCCATACAGTATTAGTTTCCTCAGCACACTGCACCCTATGAACTGACAGGCACCCACCTTTGCACACTGTTTTGCTGCACTTGAATATAATAAACATTTTTTTTCTGACATGACATGGGGTGCCCCATTATTATGTGCTTTATTACTTATGTGTGCCTCTGCGCACCCCAAATGCTCATGTGTGGCTCTGACCACCACATCACCTGCTCAGTGGCATGACAACAGAGACGTTTTGTTGCATTTATAATTTTGTTAGCTAATTAACATAATAGCGAGATGATTCATTGCCTTTGTTGTGGTACTTGGAAGATTTCAAGGAACATTGCAGTGAAAACATGATCAAAATCGGTTCAGTAGTTCTCAAGTTTATTATGAACATGCATACAGAGCTTGTCATTCTCAAAGCTTGTTGTTGTTGTGTACATATGGGACATATGTAATAGGGTCTGAGTTTGCCGGAGGTGTGGGATGCTGGCAGTTCTCGGATATTTTTTTTAAAGGGGCAATCATTTACAAAACAATTGAACAAGTATGTGGATAGACCACGGATGAACTGCGCTCAGCCCCTAATGTGTGTGATGCACTAATACTGAATGGGTAGAGCAAGAATATGTGCTTAACGTGCACTGCTGGTCGTGAGAAAGGACAGATGGATGGCACAACTGATATAGATGTGTTGATGTAGATATAATGAGACCCAGTATATGGAAGAACAATGTGTTTGACAAATGACAATGGCATGTAGTACAAATTGGTACTTATTGTACCACTGTAATTTATTATGGTGCTAATGGTGCTAAAATTAATTGATGATAATGCGGGATAGAAGAAAATGTCTCTTAAAAGTTCATACAGTCTGTAATGCAGATTGCGGCGTCCCGCACATCTGCTCATCGTGTGCTTTTCTTCTTATAAAGCAGTAGTAAAAGTGAGGGTGGATGAATAAACGTCCTCTTTGGTCTTCACAGTGTGCTTAACTAAACGGTGATAGCATAAGTAGGATAAAGGGGACTCCAGACTGGTCTGTCCTCTCTTGCCCCTGCTCCCCGTGGTACGTCCTGGTCAGGGCTGGCTCCAGGCCTACTAGCACCCTGTGTGAGAAAATTTAAAAGTGCCCCCCCTAACCCCTATGCGCGCTCCAAAGGCGCGTGCGCTCCAGGAAAAGTGGGTGTGGCCTCCAGGAAAAGTGGGCGTGGTCTCGTAACTTCATATTACCAGACTATAAATAAATATATTTTCACACCCCCTCTACGCACACAATTAGCAGCCTTACACATAACAGCCACAGTAGTGTTCTTTACACACAATGTCTCCAATATAGTGTCAGATACATATAATGTCTCCAGTATAGTGCCAGATACACATAATGTGCAGTGCCAGATAGACATGATATGCCCCCCAGCAGTGCCAGCTACACATGACATGCCCCCCAGCAGTGCCAGATACACATGACATGCCCCGCAGCAGTGCCAGCTACACATGACATGCCCCGCAGCCGTGCCAGCTACACAAGACATGCCCCGCAGCTGTGCCAGCTCCCTTACCTACATGCCAAAGCATGGACAGTGTGTGCAGCAAAAATTTAGGGGCGTTGCTTCGTGGGGAAGGTGCGTGGCCATTAGTGGCAATTCGCATTACATCACACAGTAGTGCAGCTAATACACTTTGCGCCAGGCAGAGCACTGAGACACATTGCGCCAGGCAGAGCACCGAGACACATTGCGCCAGGCAGAGCACCGAGACACATTGCGCCAGGCAGAGCTCCAAGACACACTGCGCCAGGTAGAACACTGAGACACATTGAGAGCACTGAGACACATTGCACCAGGTAGAGCACTGAGATACATTGCCTAGCCACAGATGCCTAGCGGGAACACTACATGATATGCCCCCCAGCAGTGCCAGCTACACGTGACATGCCCCCCAGCAATGCCAGCTACATGTGACATGCCCCCCACAGTGCCAGCTACATGTGACATGCCCCCAGCAGTGCCAGCTACACGTGACATGCCTCCCAGCAGTGCCAGTTACGTGTGACATGCCCCCCAGCAGTGCCAGCTACACGTGACATGCCCCCAGCAGTGCCAGCTACACGTGACATGCCCCCCAGCAGTGCCAGCTACACATGACATGCCCCCCAGCAGTGCCAGATACATAAATGGCCACACAGTGCCAGATATGTCCCCACAGTTCCAGATACATAAATGCCCCTACAGTGCCAGATACATAAATGCCCCCACAGTGCCAGATATGCCCCCACAGTGCCAGGTACATAAATGCCCCCACAGTGCCAGATACATAAATGCCCCCACAGTGCAGATATACCCCCACAGTGCCAGATACATAACTGCCCCCAGTGCCAGATACATAAATGCCCCCGCATTGCCAGATACATAAATGCCCCCACAGTGCCAGATACATAAATGCCCCCACTGTGCCAGATACATAAATGCCCCCAGTGCCAGATACATAAATGCCCCCACTGTGCCAGATACATAAATGCCCCCAGTGCCAGATACATAAATGCCCCCACTGTGCCAGATACATAAATGCCCCCAGTGCCAGATACATAAATGCCCCCACATTGCAGATATGCCCCCACAGTGCCAGATACATAAATGTCCCCACAGTGCAGATATGCACCCACAGTGCCAGATACATAAATGCCCCCAGTGCCAGATACATAAATGCCCCCACAGTTCCAGATACATAAATGCCCCCACAGTGCCAGACACATAAATGCCCCCACAGTGCAGATATGCCCCCACAGTGCCAGATACATAACTGCCCCGAGTGCCAGATACATAAATGCCCCCACAGTGCCAGATACATAAATGCCCCCACAGTGCCAGATACATAAATGCCCCCACAGTACCAGATACATAAATGCCCCCACAGTGCAGATATGCCCCCACAGTGCCAGATACATAAATGCCCCCACAGTGCCAGATACATAAATGCCCCCACTGTGCCAGATACATAAATGCCCCCAGTGCCAGATACATAAATGCCCCCACTGTGCCAGATACATAAATGCCCCCAGTGCCAGATACATAAATGCCCCCACATTGCAGATATGCCCCCACAGTGCCAGATACATAAATGCCCCCACAGTGCAGATATGCCCCCACAGTGCCAGATACATAAATGCCCCCAGTGCCAGATACATAAATGCCCCCACAGTTCCAGATACATAAATGCCCCCACAGTGCCAGACACATAAATGCCCCCACAGTGCAGATATGCCCCCACAGTGCCAGATACATAATTGCCCCCAGTGCCAGATACATAAATGCCCCCACAGTGCCAGATACATAAATGCCCCCACAGTGCCAGTTACATACATGCCCCCACTGTGCCAGATACATAAATGCCCCCAGTGCCAGACACATAAATGCCCCCACTGTGCCAGATACATAAATGCCCCCAGTGCCAGATACATAAATGCCCCCACATTGCAGATATGCCCCCACAGTCCCAGATATGCCCCCACAGTGCCAGATACATAAATGCCCCCACAGTGCAGATATGCCCCCACAGTGCCAGATACATAAATGCCCCCAGTGCCAGATACATAAATGCCCCCACAGTTCCAGATACATAAATGCCCCCACAGTGCCAGATACATAAATGCCCCCACAGTACCAGATACATAAATGCCCCCACAGTGCAGATATGCCCCCACAGTGCCAGATACATAAATGCCCCCACGGTGCAGATATGCCCCCACGGTGCAGATATGCCCCCACAGTGCCAGATAAATAAATGCCCCACAGTGCCAGGTAAATAAATGCCCCCACAGTGCCAGATACCTAAATGCCCCCACGGTGCAGATATGCCCCCACAGTGCCAGATACATAAATGCCCCCATGGTGCCAGATATATAAATGCCCCCACAGTGCCAGATACATAAATGCCCACAGTGTGCCAGATACATAAATGCCCCCCACAGTGCAGATATGCCTCCTCAGTGCCAGATACATAAATGTCCCCACAGTGCAGATATGCCCCCACAGTGCCAGATACAAAAATGCCCCCACAGTTCCAGATACGTAAATGCCCCCACAGTGCAGATATGCCCGCACAGTGCCAGATACATAAATGTCCCCACAGTGCCAGATACATAAATGCCCCCACAGTGCAGATATGCCCCCACAGTGCCAGATACATAAATGCCCCCACAGTGCAGATATGACCCCACAGTGCAGATATGACCCCACAGTGCCCGATCCATAAATGCCCCCCCCCCCACAATACCTGCGGCGCTGGGAGGGGGAGTGCTGCTGAGGGCGCGGGCGCCATGCGGACTCTTCTAAAATGGTTGTGTGCGCGCTATGCGTGCTGCGCGGCGCCGGCATCTGACGTCAGATGCTGGCGCCGTACAGCGCGCATAGCACGCACACAACAGAACAGTTTAAGGCCGGGTATCGCTGCAGGCTGGGCTGGCTCCAGGCAGGAATATGGCGGCGCCCATTAAGGGTGGCGCCCCATGCGGCCGCTCTATTCGAACATGACTGGAGCCGGCCCTGGTCCTGGTTCAGACGTCCCCTGGGAGCCAGTCGGTTCGAGAGGTCAACCTGTCTAGGGTGAGGGGGAAACTCAGATAGCGCTCTACAGAGCAGCCGGCTGTGTAACCCCCGCCGCGTACGGAGAACTCACCTGTCACCCTCTCTTGCTTTTTGCCGCGCTCCGTCACCGGTGATGGCTCCCAGGGGACGTCTGAAACAGGACGTACCACGGGGAGCAGGGGCAAGAGAGGACATAAGTAAACAAGACAATCCGTCGGCCCCCCTCCTTATACTTGTTACTCTGTTAATTTTGGCTAGCAGGGACGTGCAGTCAGGGGAGGCAGGGGAGGCAGTGCCTCCCCTGTCATTCTCCCCTGTCATTAATGATTACATGAATAATATAAAGAAGATACTTATGACACATATTCTGTGTCCTATGTATATGCTTTATATTATTGTACTCATTTCTACATTTTAAAACTGGTTAAAAGATTTTTTAGAGGCACCGAGAGCGGTGCCTCCTGTGTATAATGACAAAGGGCCGGAAGCGGGGGGCGGGCAGGGGGCGAGGCCAAGGACAGGGCTGTAAAAGCCCATTGAAAAAAACAGGAAAGCGGCACCAGTGTGTGTGCCTCAGTGACAGGGGCGTGCTTTCAGCCCATATGAAAGCACGCCCCTGTGTCACTGATGCAAATATGATTGCACTCACCAGCCTACTTTCGCTGTCCGATCATTGGCTACTCCCGCCGGGCACTTCTGTTCTTCCACCCAGAGTCCAGACCCTCTGCAGAACTTCTGCCGAAGAGACCCTGTCCGCCTCTGCTCCCCTGACCAGGCGGCTGAGTAGAGCGATGGGCGCTGCTGCATTCACCCCCCGCTCAGTGCCGCTAATCACCCGCTTCTCTGCTCAACAACCCCCCCCCCCCCCCGCGGCTCCGCTCATCACCCCCGCCAGCACCGCTCGTCACCCTTCCCTGCTCACCGCTAGTGCCGCTCACCCCCCCTCCCCCTGCTCACCGCTGGCTCCGCTCATCTCCCCCGCCAGCACCGCTCGTCACACTTCCCTGCTCACCGCTAGTGCCGCTCACCCCCCCTCCCCCTGCTCACCGCTGGCTCCGCTCATCACCCCCGCCAGCACCGCTCGTCACCCTTCCCTGCTCACCGCTAGTGCCGCTCATCCCCCCTCCCCCTGCTCACCGCTGGCTCCGCTCATCTCCCCCGCCAGCACCGCTCGTCACCCCCCCTGCTCACCGCTAGTGCCGCTCACCCCCCCCCCCCCCCCCTGCTCACCGCTGGCTCCGCTCGTCACCCCCGCCAGCACCGCTCGTCACCCCCCCTGCTCACCCCCCCGCTGCTCACCGCTGGCTCCGCTCATCTCCCCCGCCAGCACCGCTCGTCACCCCCACCCTGCTCACCGCCAGTGCCTTCTATAACAGGAGTGGTATTCTCATTCAGCTCTCCAGTACCCAGCATGTTCTCATTGAGGTACCACAAACCAGACAGGAACTTATTCCATGGCCACTGTTATCCTTGAACTGCACACAGTTCTGCACTACAGGTATTTCCCAGAGGGTAATAACTATTTATCAAATGATTGTATAACATATTGTTCTTCCGAACTAGAGTTCCCAAACTCATTTACCCTGGTTAGAATTTTGTTGTGAAAGATATTCATCACCATTGGTGCCACTCATCACTCCCCCCCCCCCCCCCCCCACTGGTGCCGCTCATTACCCCCCCCCCACCCCCGCTGGTGCCGCTTATCACCCCACCCCCGCTGGTGCCGCTCATCACCCCACCCACCACCGCTGGTGCCGCTTATCACCCCACCCCCGCTGATGCCGCTCATCACCCTCCCCCACCCCCGCTGGTGCCGCTCATCACCCCATCCGCTCACCGCCAGTGCCGCTCATTACCCCCCCACCTCCGCTGGTGCCGCTCATCACCCCCCCCCACCACCACCGCTGGTGCCGCTTATCACCCCACCCCTGCTGATGCCGCTCATCACCCTCCCCCACCCCCGCTGGTGCCGCTCATCACCCCATCCGCTCACCGCCAGTGCCGCTCATCAACCACCCCCCCTCCCTCCCGGCTCAGCGCTGGTGCCGCTCATCACCACCAACCAGACTCAACTAAGTTATCAAAGTCATCAACCCCAGCGCCGCTCATCAAAGTCATCAACCCCAACTCACCTCTCATCACCCCCAGCCCCACCCCCGCTGCTCATCACAGCTGCTCACTGCCTATCCCCTCCCCCTCACTGCCGCCCGCCGTTCACCTGCCAGATGAGCTGGGTTGGTTTGTCAGCTGTAGGGAGCGCAGGAGAAGTTGCAGAGGTTTGGCCGCAGCATCTGGGAATATGTGAGAGACCACAGCCGCTATTGACAGACACTGGTGAGTAGCTTTTTGCCTTCTCTCCCCTCCGCTCCATCCCTCCCCCAAAGGGGCTCTCCTGTGGTGTAACGTGTATAATCGTCTCTTCTGTGGCATAACGTGTATAAGCGTCTCTCCTGTGGTGTAACGTGTATAAGGGGCTCTCCTGTGGTGTAACGTGTATAAGCGTCTCTTCTGTGGCATATCGTGTATAAGCGTCTCTCCTGTGGTGTAACGTGTATAAGCGTCTCTTCTGTGGTGTGACGTGTATAAGCGTCGCTTCTGTGGCATAACGTGTATAAGCGTCTCTTCTGTGGTGTGACGTGTATAAGCGTCGCTTCTGTGGCATAACGTGTATAAGCGTCTCTTCTGTGGTGTGACGTGTATAAGCGTCTCTTCTGTGGTGTAACATGTATAAGCGTCTCTTCTGTGGTGTGACGTGTATAAGCGGCTCTTTTGTGGTGTAACGTGTATAAGCGGCTCTTCTGTGGTGTGACGTGTATAAGCGTCTCTTCTGTGGTGTAACATGTGTAAGCGGCTCTTCTGTGGTGTGACGTGTATAAGCGTCTCTTCTGTGGTGTAACATGTGTAAGCGGCTCTTCTGTGGTGTAACGTGTATAAGCGTCTCTTCTGTGGTGTAACATGTGTAAGCGGCTCTTCTGTGGTGTAACGTGTATAAGCGTCTCTTCTGTGGTGTAACGTGTATAAGCGTCTCTTCTGTGGTGTAACGTGTATAAGCGGCTCTTCTGTGGTGTAACGTGTATAAGCTGCTCTTCTGTGGTGTAACGTGTATAAGCGGCTCTTCTGTGGTGTAACGTGTATAAGCGGCTCTTCTGTGGTGTAACGTGTATAAGCGGCTCTTCTGTGGTGTAACATGTGTAAGCGGCTCTTCTGTGGTGTAACGTGTATAAGCGTCTCTTCTGTGGTGTAACGTGTATAAGCGGCTCTTCTGTGGTGTAACGTGTATAAGCGTCTCTTCTGTGGTGTAACGTGTATAAGCGTCTCTTCTGTGGTGTAACGTGTATAAGCGTCTCTTCTGTGGTGTAACGTGTATAAGCGTCTCTTCTGTGGTGTAACGTGTATAAGCGTCTCTTCTGTGGTGTAACGTGTATAAGCGTCTCTTCTGTGGTGTAACGTGTATAAGCGTCTCTTCTGTGGTGTAACGTGTATAAGTGTCTCTTCTGTGGTGTAACGTGTATAAGCGTCTCTTCTGTGGTGTAACGTGTATAAGCGGCTCTTCTGTGGTGTAACGTGTGTAAGCGGCTCTTCTGTGGTGTAACGTGTATAAGCGGCTCTTCTGTGGTGTAACGTGTGTAAGCGGCTCTTCTGTGGTGTAACGTGTATAAGCGGCTCTTCTGTGGTGTAACGTGTATAAGCGTCTCTTCTGTGGTGTAACGTGTGTAAGCGGCTCTTCTGTGGTGTAACGTGTATAAGCGTCTCTTCTGTGATGTAACGTGTATAAGCGTCTCTTCTGTGGTGTAACGTGTATAAGCGTCTCTTCTGTGGTGTAACGTGTATAAGCGTCTCTTCTGTGGTGTAACGTGTATAAGCGGCTCTTCTGTGGTGTAACATGTGTAAGCGGCTCTTCTGTGGTGTAACGTGTATAAGCGGCTCTTCTGTGGTGTAACATGTGTAAGCGGCTCTTCTGTGGTGTAACGTGTATAAGCGGCTCTTCTGTGGTGTAACGTGTATAAGTGGCTCTTCTGTGGTGTAACGTGTATAAGCGTCTCTTCTGTGGTGTAACGTGTATAAGCGTCTCTTCTGTGGTGTAACGTGTATAAGCGGCTCTTCTGTGGTGTAACATGTGTAAGCGGCTCTTCTGTGGTGTAACGTGTATAAGCGGCTCTTCTGTGGTGTAACATGTGTAAGCGGCTCTTCTGTGGTGTAACGTGTATAAGCGTCTCTTCTGTGGTGTAACGTGTATAAGCGGCTCTTCTGTGGTGTAACATGTGTAAGCGGCTCTTCTGTGGTGTAAAGTGTATAAGCGTCTCTTCTGTGGTGTAACGTGTATAAGCGGCTCTTCTGTGGTGTAACGTGTATAAGCGGCTCTTCTGTGGTGTAACATGTGTAAGCGGCTCTTCTGTGGTGTAACGTGTATAAGTGGCTCTTCTGTGGTGTAACGTGTATAAGCGTCTCTTCTGTGGTGTAACGTGTATAAGCGGCTCTTCTGTGGTGTAACGTGTATAAGCGGCTCTTCTGTGGTGTAACATGTGTAAGCGGCTCTTCTGTGGTGTAACGTGTATAAGCGGCTCTTCTGTGGTGTAACATGTGTAAGCGGCTCTTCTGTGGTGTAACGTGTATAAGCGGCTCTTCTGTGGTGTACCGCTCCTGATAGGCTGCTGGTCCGCAGCAGATTTGAAATAGTAGCGCCGCAGTCATAGGAGCCGCAGTGCCGCTGACCAC
Organism: Pseudophryne corroboree; assembly: GCF_028390025.1. Lineage (NCBI taxonomy): Eukaryota > Metazoa > Chordata > Amphibia > Anura > Myobatrachidae > Pseudophryne > Pseudophryne corroboree. The sequence goes on along the minus strand of NC_086446.1, from coordinate 555,944,528 downwards.
AGCCTCCTCCTCCTTGCACCGCCGCCACCCTCTGCCTCCTCCTCGCTACACCTCTGCCACCCTCAGCCGCGCGGCTGCCCTCAGTCCTTCTCTGCACCTCTGCATCCTCCGCACCATGCTGACCACAGCCTCCTCATCCACTGCACCGCAGACCACAGCATCCTCAGCACCGCCGCTACTAAAGAGGTAATCTTACCCTGCTGCCTTTCTCTCCCCCTAGTCCCTACTGTATGCTCTTGCTGTCCCTCTCTCTGTCCATATGTCCCTTCTGTCACTCTCCCTGTCCCTATGTCCCTGCTGTCACTTTCCCTGTCCCTCTCCATGTCACTCCCCCTTTCCCTATGTCCCTTCTGTCACTCTCCCTGTCCCTATGTCCCTGCTGTCACCATCCCTGTCCCTCTCCATGTCACTCCCCCTTTCCCTATGTATCTGCTGTCACTTTCCATGTCCCTCTATCTCTCACTCTACCTATCCCTATGTCCCTGCTGTCACTTTCCCTGTCCCTCTCCATGTCACTCTCCCTGTCCCTATGTCTATGCTGTCACTTTCCCTGTCCCTATGTCCCTGCTGTCACTTTCCCTGTCCCTCTCCATGTCACTCTCCCTGTCCCTATGTCTATGCTGTCACTTTCCCTGTCCCTATGTCCCTGCTGTCACTTTCCCTGTCACTCTCCCTGTCCCTATGTCTATGCTGTCACTTTCCCTGTCCCTATGTCTCTGCTGTCACTTTCCCTGTCCATCTCCATGTCACTCTCCCTATCTCTATGTCTATGCTGTCACTTTCCCTGTCCCTATGTCCCTACTGTCACTTTCCCTGTCCCTCTATCTGTAACTCTCCCTGTCCCTATGTCCCTGCTGTCACTCTCCCTGTCCCTCTCCATGTCACTCCCCCTTTCCCTATGTCCCTCTTTCACTCTCCCTGTCCCTGCTGTCACTCTCCCTGAATTTTTTCTCATTCCATGTAGCATAATGTGAATTTCGGCTCATTCAGTGTGCAATAATGTGAATTTCGGCTCATTCAGTTTGCTATAATGTGAATTTCGGCTCATTCAGTTTGCTATAATGTGAATTTCGGCTCATACCGTGTGCTATAATGTGAATTTCCACATATACTGTGTGGTATAATGTGAAATGGGCACCAGTACTAGACAGTATAAGGGGTCCTACTATTGTGGGGTATATGGTGTGGTAAACTACATGGAAGGACACGCCCACATGTGAGTGGCCATGCCCCCTTATCCGGAGTGCACGCACCTTCGCCGCGCACATAATTGCAACCTTCACTTTTCCATATCCCCACTTCAAAATTCCACTTCGACCACTGTGAGGGATAGTATCAGAATCCTGGCGCTTAAGATGACGACTGTCAGAATACCGACAGCGTCATCCCGATGTGCAGGATCCCGACAACCCCCCAAACCCTCCCGGCCTGCAGCCTGTTTCTAAACTGTGCCAGGTAGAGCCCATTCCTAAACTGGTACTGCTGGCCAGGGATGACTCTGCTTGTCTCCAGCCTCCACCACAAGCAGCAGCGCAGCTGTTGGGAGACCTGCTGCTGCTGATGGAGAATGGAGGTAAGCAGAGTCTGTCCCCATGCTGTCCGAGAGGAGGCTCCAGAATCTGCCCCCTACTGCTGTAGTGAAGGTAGAAGGAGACACAAGTACAGCAGGCACAGCGGTAGCGTCTAGATTCTCTTCGTGCAGAGGACCTTTCCCATAACCCCCTGGGTCCATGTCACCATCTATTTGGAATAGAAAAGTGTGGCGAGTGAAGCGAGACACCGAGCCCGATGCGTGGCGAGCGAAGCGAGCCCGCGAGGGTCCAATGCTGCATAGAAAGAAAAAAAAATACCCCAAAAGAACGGAGAACGAAGAAAACATTTAGCAACTGTAAGGGCGGAAGTTGTCTCCTGCCCACTCGTTTTGTCACGTCCAGGTCCTTTGCACGAAGGCAACATAGACACAACCCAGGCACAGCCAGGGGCGGTGATGACATGGTATAGTGCTATGGATTGTATGAGAAAGGGGCCCCCAAATCGGTGTGTTGCTTAGGGCCCCATGAGGTCTAAACTCGCCTCTGGCAGCGGCCATAGCGGCGGCTTTAGTGGGCATGCCTCACCAGCCACTGACCTCACTGCACGCCACTGTTGGCTAGTCTGTTTAGTTCATCCATAATCTGCAGGTGTCACTGTTGCTACTGCTGTACACAGAATGAGCTTCTATAAGAAATATGTTAGGAGATGTATCAGATTATGGCAACAATGTGAGACATTTAAGTGATGTTGACTGCATATACAGACGTTCCACGTATGTCTTTTTTTGAAATAGACTACAGTTAAGAATAAATGTCACAGTGTACAGTCTATCATGGTTTAGTGCTGTGTTCTGCACATTAAGACATTTTTCCTAATACTGAATATTTCAGAGCTCCAGCCCTGACATATTTAGATGTTTGATAGTGTGAACTAACTAAAAATGTCTGCTACAGGGTGATCAGGCAGTGAAGCCTTTTAGTCCACTGCATCAATCCCTGATTCATTTTTCTTGTTACTAATCTTTCTCTTTACACTTACATAGTGCTGTGCTATTTACATTGAAAGGGATGCAGTCAATATACCGGCTGTCAGGATCCCATCGATCAGGAGACCGATTCAGGAATCCCAATAGCCGGTGAAATACAGACGTCGGCAATCCCAACACACGCCGGGTATTTCCAATCGGTTGGTGAGCCCACTCCACCAACCGAGTGGGAACAGAACCTGTGGCGAGCAAAGCGAGCTACCAGGCCCAATGCGTGGTAAGTGCAGCAAGAAAAACTCTAAATCAGACAGAACCTGAGACATCTGGCTTGGATGGGGACCACTGCTTTGAAGTTTGATACCTTTGGTTCCCCAGGGTCAATTTTAAAAAATCTGTTACCCCTGAAAAAGGGGTCCCTCAGCTGTCTGCCTGGAGCGCTTAGGAAACTGCCCATTGAGCCCATATGAAAAGATGGCCCTGTGAGTGATATGTGTGCAGATGGCCTATCACACACCTTATATACCCACCAAGCCAGTGCACAACACATGATGTACTTCATGAGCTACGTGCTGCTGATATCACATGTAAGAGGTGATAATAATAATGTGACTCGACCGTGTAACTAATGTGCTTCAGCCAAGGCACACAGACTGCAAACAGGAGCCAGCCAGCGTCCATCGCTTGGAACACCCACCTGGATGACACTGTCATTGACTGGGAGACAAGACCCATGGCAGGGTAAGCAAGCAAGTGTCATATACCCCTAATATTAACATTAACAATGTTATCTTTAACAAACACAGATAGACTCTGTAAAGTAGTCTATCCCCCAAGTGTCTTGGCCCTAAGAGGCCTTTTTCTTTACTTTTTCTCTCTGAAAGTGGCTCACTTTTGGCTCAGCTGGACCCTCCCCCTCACTTTAGTGCTTTGTCCAGCCTTTTAATGATACTCCTTTTACTCTGCATATGGCATGTTGAAAGTGCTTTCAATCATTGTTACTAGAGACGCATCTGATGAGTGATAACTCTCTTCTGAGAAGTAAGCAATGCTCACAAACATATTTTGCTTCCAGATACTATAAAAAGCAAGGAGTGGCAATATTGCTCAATAGCAAAATACCCTTTCCATTTTCAAAATTAAGGTGGTCATTCCGAGTTGTTCGCTCGCTGCCGATTTTCGCAGTGCAGCGATTAAGTAAAAAAAACTGCAAAAATGCGCATGCGCATTGTACGCAGCGCGCATGCGCTAAGTACTTTGACACAAAACTTTGTAGATTTACACAAGGTCGAGCGACGTTTTTTCATCGCTCGAGTGATCGTAGTGTGATTGGCAGAAAGTGGGTGTTTCTGGGCGGAAACTGGCCGTTTTCAGGGAGTGTGCTAAAAAACGCAGGAGTGCCAGATAAAAACGCAGGAGTGGCTGGAGAAACGGGGGAGTGGCTGGCCGAACGCAGGGCATGTTTGTGACGTCAAACCAGGAACTAGATGGACTGAGCTGATCGCAATCTGTGAGTAGGTCTGGAACTACTCAGAAACTGCAGCAAATTATTTAGTAGCAGTTCTGCTAATCTTTCGTTCGCTATTCTGCTAAGCTAAGATACACTCCCAGTGGGTGGCGGCCTAGCATTTGCAATGCTGCTAAAAGCAGCTTGCGAGCGAACAACTCGAAATGAGGGCCTAAATGCTGATCCTAAAGAATGCTGCTTGATTTTCCTTAGTAGTCTTCTTTTCAAAATAGTTTTGATAATCAATCTTTATGCCTTCAGTAGTGCACAGGGTGCATTGTACTGGACTTTTTAAACACACTGAGCAAGTTTTCACAAGGACACATTATTGTTGCAAATTAGACAAAACAACTTCCCTGCATACTATGGCTACCAATGGTATCCCATGTACTTTGTACTGGCTACAGGGTTGGATTGGCCCACAGGGGTACAGGGGAAACCACCGGTGGGCCCTACTGCCTGGGCCCCCATCCCCTCCTCTAGGGATCAGGTTCCATACTGTACTGTTACTAATCTAGTACATTATCTTGCGTGCACTACAGTATTTACTGTGTATATTTATCTAGGGGACCAACTCTTGCAAAATGGGTAGGCAAACCAATGTGGTGGCTGGGCACACCCCCTCCAGAGACTGGCCACACCCCTAAACATGGGCCCCTACCACTGCATCCCCCTGTTGGGCCCTACATGCCTCAGTCCGACACTGACTGCCTATCAGCAATTAGCCCTCCTTTATTCTTAGGGGTACAGTATATTTACTAAAGTGCAGGTTTTGAGAATTGGATTTGTTGCCCATAGCAACCAATCAGATTCTACTTATCAACTACCTTGCACCCTCTATAAGATAATAGCTAGAATCTTATTGATTGCTATGGGCAACATCTCCACTTTTATAAACCTGAACTTTAGTAAATATAACCCCTGGTGTCTGAAATTCAATACATCTTGGTCTCCCAGTCTGTTGTTTAGCATATCTCTCAGACAGGTGTTACCCCGCTATCATGGATAGATCATACAGGTATTTAAGCACTCACTGATTTGTATAATCCCTACAAGGTTTGGAAGCAATGGTGCCTGGATGATGCTGTGTTACTGTATTTAACCCATACAAGTATCAAAAGATTTAGGGGGACATTTACTAAGCAGTGATATGAGCGGAGAAGTGAGCCAGTGGAGAAGTTGCCCATGGCAACCAATCAGCACTGAAGTAACATCTATAATTTGCATACTATAAAATGATTCAGAGCTGCTGATTGGTTGATGGGGCAACTTCTCCACTGGCTCACTTCTCCACTCTTATTACTGCTTAGCAAATGTCCCCCCTAGTCCCAGATTTTTCAAACATATCCTGAAACATGGCAGTTAGGAGCTGATTGGCTGGTACTTTATCTCAGTGCACTTTATCTCCATCCAAGGCTTAGTAAATAGACCCCTAAGTCTGGTATACCAGAATATTTAGAATTTAGGGCCTAATTCAGCATGGAATGCATCTATGATGCGTTCGCATGCTGAAGCCCTTCTGGCGTGTGCGCATGCGCAGAAGCCACACTGCACATGCACACACAGTGAGATAAGATGGCATCTCACATATGCGAACGCATCTGCCTGATTGACAGGCAGAGGCGTTTGCAGGATGGGAGGGGACTTTGATGCAACATTTTTGGGGCGATGTTGCAGCGTTGGGGGGTGCGGTCCATTTGTGTGGTGGGCCGTGGTAACATCATGTAACATGCGGCCGCTGCAAGCCTAAGCATGGAGGATAGCTATCTGTCTTCACAGAGGGTTACCTTTAACATGCGAGAGCTTCACTGTTGAGCAAAGCATTCCAAAGTTAGCGGGGGGGGGGAAGGGCCCGACATGCCGGGCGGGATTGCTCAGTGCTGTGCATCCCCTTGCATTCTAGTGTAAAGGCACCGCCCTGACAGAAAGAAAAAACCCCTGCAAATTTGCGAAGGCAGCGCAGATCGTTATCCATGCGCAGATGCATACACAATTTACGGAACATCAAAGTTTCTTTGCCATCTGAGCAAATATGAGTAGTTCTGAGTCTACCACTAATCTGCGACTGAGATGGGCTGGAAGTGCGCTGACGTCAGAGACCTCCCCAAAAACGCCTGGGCACACCTACGTGTTTTCTGACATAATGAGAAAATGGCAGCTTTCTGTCTAGAAATGCCGGCTTCCTGTCAGTCAAACAGCGGCTGCATTGCAATTACGATCTGTACGCATTTTCTGTCGCTATTACCCCATGCGAGTGCACAATGCGAATGCTATGCATGCGCTACCATACGATAATCGCTCAATTTGCAAATGCTCTAATTAGATATCCATGCGGAATTAGGTCCTTAATTCCCCAGGGGAAGTGTCACCAGGGGTTATTTGGGTACATAAATGGGGGTAGACTTTTTAGAAAGCAGCAAGCAAAGACTAGAAATAGCTTCTCTGAAAGATCTAATAACTACTAGACTACTATCTATACACAGATAAGCTAGCTTGCAACTTTAGAGGCCAACTACGGTAAATGCTATATTGTTGCATAGGTTGGTAAATGTTCTTTTTAAAATTTGCAATAATGATACTATGATAAAGCAAACAATGCAAACTCAGTCCTGGCAGAAGGCCTTTATAAAAAGGGCCATGGGGACAATAAAGATTAAATTGAGGAAATCTGAGAAAGTTACTGATAATTTGGAAAACAACCCCTATGGAAAGTTGGTTTACGAGCATTTAGAGATGATGTCATCAGGAGGGACTTAGACTGCACTACACAGTCTGTAAATGCCAAAGATCCATGCTAATTAAAAACACACTTGGGCAGGTGTGCATGTCTGATGCCATCCTGTGTCCGCCTCGCAGACCAGTACTGTGCATGTGCAGTATGGGTCTGTGAGGCAGACACAGGATGGCACAAAGTACTGAACATTGGTACTTTTTGGCATGCACTGCAGACCCTTCGGGATCTGAATAAGGGCCAGTATGTCATTTCTACTGCTCAATGGACTGTTTCTATACCTCTTCTCCATGTTCAATTTTAATTTCTTTTACCTGCCTAATAAAAACATTTATTTAAAAATAAAATGCTACAAAAGTCATTTCTTGAGCTGGACAGGTAAGGAAAAGCAGGAGGAGGCTATATTGTGTTAAATAATGTATAATATTTCCTTTCAGTTTTCCATTGTTATTTTCCCCATTGCCTTAGAGGTCAGTGGGATTTCTCCATGGTCTCCGCAAATAGATTAATGAATGTATGGCTAATAGAGACTTAGAAAAATGTCACGGTAATGAGATGCTGCATTTGCGCCTGCAGACTGCGGAACAAAGGATGTGTAGAACAACAGGACATCTTTTTCAGAAGGTGTCTGCAATCTAAAGACATTTTGAAAACTAACAAAGAAAACAAAGCAAGCTGGAGTCCTGTACAGAACTTTCAGCAGGCAGTATTGAAAGTGCTTTTCTCAATACCGCAATGATGCCAGCTTTTATTTTAAGGGATAGTGAGAGATATATATATATATATATATATATATAGAGAGAGAGAGAGAGAGAGAGAGAGAGAGAGAGAGAGAGAGAGAGAGAGAGAGAGAAAACTTACTGTAAATGTAAAACCTTTTTAAGACAATCTGCATTTTTGTTGCAATACACATTACTTTTATTTAATATAATTAATATTAAGTGTTGTTATTGTTGTTGTGGTTGTTGTTGTTATTATTGTTGTTATTACTATTATTATTATTCTGCAGCACTGTAAAATCAAGCAGTGGAAGTATAACATGCGATATAAAGGCATTCGATAAACCAAAATGTGAAAAAACTAGGTATGGTACAGCTTACAAAGTGTGGTTTCATTGATTTTTTTGAATCTCTGGATACAGCCATGGAGAATGAGGATGTAAGATGAGGCATCCTGATTTGTGTGTTTTGTGTACAGATAACTGTCATATTAGTGCCCAATTACTGCCTTGCCCTGGTGACAAAAATCTTAGTTTCGGATCTGGTAATGAACATGGGTACATGGTATGTTGGTATAGCACATTAAACTAAAAATTATGATCTCGGAAACTGTGAAGTGTCAGCATAAATCCTAGGACTAAGAGGTCTATTTATCACCATCCACATCTTGGATGCGGATGTCATGTGATAAAATCGCCCAAACTTGCATTACGATAACTGATTACATCACAGGGATGTATCAATTATCGCATGCAGAGACAGAGCTTGCGGACAAGCTCTGTCCCTGCGATGCCTCTTTGCAGCATCATCAGGTTATTTTTCGTAAAAAATACCCCAATGTCCTGCTGAGCATGCACTGCCCCCGCCGCAATCGCCGCTACCGCCGCCTGCCAGGTTGACCCCCCCCATTGCAACTACCCCCACATGCTGCGGAACTCCCCCCCGGCAGGATAGAATACTCACCTGTCTAGGGAGCCGGTCCGCGCTGCTTCTGCTGGGCGGCTCGGCGTTGGATCCTGTGTGCTGCGGTGACTCCAGGTGCTGTAAAGTGCGCTGCTACTTTGTAGCGTCACTCTACTGCACGAGGTCACATTGCAGCATATGGGGAATCCGGCGCCCGTCAGCGCTCACCGGAGCAGCGGACACCAGCTCCCTGGACGGGTGAGTATGTTTTTTTTTTTTTTAACACTTACATAGTAACATAGTATTTGAGGTTGAATAGAGGCAAATTGCCCATCGTGTTCAACCTGTTTTAAGTTGTGATGATTGTACATACTTGTTGAATAATGTTTTATGACTAGTTAGCTACTATAACTCATGTTACCCCCAGATTAACCACGTTGACATTTTAAGTATTATAACCTTGGATAGCTTTTTCATTCAGAAATGTATCCATTCCTTTTTTAAATCCAATTACAGAGTCCGCCATTACCACCTTCCCTGGCAGGGAATGCCACATCCTGATTGCCCTAACAGTGAAGAACCCTTTCCTCCGTTGCGTTCGGAACTTTCTCTCCTCCAGTCGCAGCGAGTGCCCACGTGTCCTAAACTGTGTTCTTTTAATAAATAATTCCTCTGATAACTCTTTGTGATGTCCCTTTACATATTTGAAGATATTAATAATATCTCCTCTTAGGCGCCTCTTTTCTAGTGTATAGATATTCAGCCTAGTAAGTCTTTCCTTATAGTCCAGTCCTTCTAGGGCCTTTAATCAATTTAGTAGCTCGCCTTTGAACACTTTCAAGTTCACTGATGTACTTTTTATACAATGGTGCCCAAAACTGAACACAATATTCCAGGTGCGGACGTACCAATGCCTTATACAGCGGCATTATTACATCCGAGTCCCTTGTCTCAATTCCCCGTTTTATGCACGCTAGCACCTTACTTGCCTTCTTTACTGCGTTTTGACATTGTGTATGGTTATTAAGCCTATTATCAATGAATACCCCCAAGTCTTTTTCCAACTCTGTTTCCCCTAGGCGTTCCCCATTAATATGTAGGATGCAAGTTTGTTTTTAGTCCCAAAATGCATAACCTTGCATTTGACAGTATTGAACCTAATTTTCCATTTAGACGCCCAGAGTTCAAGTTTAGATAGATCATTCTGCAAGGAATCCACATCCAATTCTGAATTAATCACCTAACACAGTTTAGTATCATCTGCAAAGATTGACACTGTGCTTTCCAGGCCTATTTCTAGGTCATTGATAAATATGTTGAACAGTAGTGGTCCAAGTACGGACCCTTGTGGTATTCCGCTGACTACTGGGGACCAGGTTGAGGACTTCCCGTTGACCACTAATAGCTGTACCCTGCTATCCAACCAGTTGCTTATCCATGTGCAAATAGTTTTTCCTAGGCCAAGCTCCTTTAATTTGATCATCAGTCTCCTGTGAGGAACTGTATCGAAGGCTTTTGCAAAATCTAGGAAGACCACATCCACTGCTTTTCGTTGATCAAGATTATTGCTCACTTCCTCGTAGAAGCTAATTAAGTTAGTCTGACATGACCTGTCCCTCACAAACCCATGCTGGTTCTTGCTAATAATCCTAGCTGTTATGAGCCACGGCTGTGGCTCATTCCTGTTTTGCATTTTGGTTATGTATTTTATGTTCTACTTCTGTTCATGTTCCCCGTGGGTGTCATGGGGTGTTCGGAGCTCACCCTTAAGGAAAGGGTACTGTTATGAACCACAGGTAGTGGTTCATTCCTATTTTATGTTTATAGTTGTCTTGCAGGCCAGGTTTTCCCGTTGCTCTGGTTTAAGAATACTCTAGTTTGCTGCTGGTGGTGAGTCTGTGTAATTGCAGCTTGTTCCCATGTGTTCAGCCTCACCTGTCTGTTGATTGCACCTCTCAGTTGTGCAGCAGGGCAGCTGCAGGACATAATTAATTAAGACTCTCTGTTATATTCTGGCTCAGTGCAATTCACAGACGCTGGTGATATTTCCTGAGTTCCAGAGTTCTTGAGTTCTGAGCTAGTCTCTGCCAGTTCCTGAGCTCCTGTCTAGCAGTGTCTGTCTAGCTGCTTTGAGTGTCGGTTCCTGTGTCGATGCCAGTGTCTGATCCTGTGTCCTGCCGTGAAGCGTTCCTGTCCAGGAGTCCTGTGGCAGTGTCTGTGCCTGGTCGAATATCTGGCTTCTTGGTGTCCACCGGTCTGTCGTTTGGGATTCTGCCTGTCCTCCAGTTCTGAGAGTCTGTGTTGGCTACATTGGGGGTTCCTGTCCGTTTGCCAGTATTTGTATCAGTTCCGTGAGTAGCGGCTTTGCCGCGTCCGTCGGCTCAGGCCGCAGTATTCTTTGGTTATAATTTGTTTCTGGTGTTTTGCAGAGGGTTCTGCTTGTGCTGTCACCACCGGTACACAACGGTATTGTGTCGGCGAGTGGACAGCATTTCCTTTGTTGTTCTTTTCCTTTGGCGGCGTGCCGCACATATATTTAGTTTTAGGGTAGTTAGTAGCCCCTAGCTTTCTGTTGTTTTAGTTAGAGGTTCCCTTGTTATTATCCTGTCTCGGTTCACGCCTTGTCTCACGCTAAGACCTGGGGGCATCGGAGTTGGGCAGACATAATCCGCCCTTCAAACGCGGCTGCCGTGGGCCCAAGAAACCATAGTCACTCAGGCGTGAACTGACCACACGGGTAAAACAACGGAGGTAGGGTGCTAGGGGCTATTTCCACAACACATCTTATTTCAGTGTCATGTTCTGGTGCTCAGGACTCACTACGCAACATCTCCCTTGTTCTGAGCACCAGGAACCTAACATTATCACCAGCACTACAACAAAAAAGAAATAAAGCTTTTTCTTTTTTGGCCCAGTCCAGTGTCTTGCCTAGAATCCAGTCCTGTCTAGAATTCAGTGTGCAGAATTCAGTCTGGTGTTTAGAATCCAGTCCTGTCTAGAATTCAGTGTACGGAATCCAGTCCGGTGTTTAAAAGTCCAGTCCTGTCTAGAATTCAGTGTGCAGAATCCAGTCCGGTGTTTAAAAATTCAGCCCAGTCTTGTCTTGTCTAGTTTAAAAATCCAGTCCAGTCTTGTCTTGTCTAGAATCTTGTCTAAGAATCTTGTCTAGAATCTTGTCTTAGAATCTTGTCTTAGAATCATGTCTGGAATCATGTCTAGAATATTGTCTAAGAATCTTGTCTTAGTATCTTGTCTTAGAATCGTGTCTAGAATTGTGTCTTGTCTTGTCTAGTTTGAAATCTTCCTATGCCTACTATGCAAGCCCTGCAAGCATCTCTCTCAGCCCTGAACTCTGCTTTCAGTGCTTTGAAACCTGAGCGGCTGGAAGTTTTGCAGCAATCCTTAAGACAACTGCAAAACCTTCTGACCAAAATTTTGCTTATTTTGCCAGAAGTTGTTGAGAGTTCATCCTATAAAGAGACTCTTGCTCACAGTATGGTGACAAGTGAATCCTCAGGTTTAATTAAAGAGAAAAGGTTTAAAAGTTTTCTGCGGCCCAGGCTCTCAGAAGAGGAGCGTCTGCGTCGCAGAAACTTAGATTTATGCCTATATTGTGGGGGTTTAGGCCACTATCTGCAGACCTGTGAGTTGCGCAAGCCAAAGTGTGGCGACAAGTCCTGCCCTCTGGCCAAGTTTAGTCAGGATACAAGACCTACTCCTGTCTCTACTGTGGCAGAGGTACTTGTCACACAACCTACACTAAAAAGCACTCTGTCCTATAATTGGGGTCCTTGGGCTAGGGAGCCCCATTATAGATTCAGGAACCAAAGGAGAATGTTTCTCTCCTCTCTTGATTTTCCTGTTGAAGCAGAGTTGCAAGCCCCTGGAGCGGTACCCGATGCCCAGAGTCCTGGAGCGGTACCCGATGCCCAGAGTCCTGGAGCGGTACCCGATGCCCAGAGTCCTGGAGCGGTACCCGATGCCCAGAGTCCTGGAGCGGTACCCGATGCTCTAGGTTATAGAGGGACATTGAATATTATAGCTCAGGTGTCAATACCAGAAGGGGTCTCAGAAGCTGTTACCCCAGGTAGAGACTTGAAAAGCGCTACTCCAGAGAAGGTGTCTAAAACCATAGTTCTAGAAGGGAACTCGAGAAGCAAAACCCCAGAAGGGATCTTTGAAATAATATCCCCAAGTGGGGTCTCGAGAGACACAGCCCCAGATAAGGGTCTAGAAGTCGTTTCCCCAGGAAAGGACTTAAGAGGCATAGCATTAGTGGAGATTCTGAAGGTTATAGCTTCAGCAAAAGTCCCGGAAGTCATAGCCCTGGGAGAAGTTTTGATAATTATCGACTCAGAGAGGGAGGCCGACAGCCCGGTCCCTGTATGGGAGGCCGACGGTCCGGTCCCAGTAAAAGAATCCGAGGTGCTGACCCCAGCGGGGTTCCTGGAGGCCACTGCCCCAGTGGGGTTTCCGAAGGCCACTGCCCCAGCGGGGTTCCCGAAGGCCACTGCCCCAGCGGGGTTCCCGAAGGCCACTGCCCCTGGTGGGGTTCAGAAAGTCACTGCCCCAGGTGGGGTTCAGAAAGTCACTGCCCCCGGGTGGGGTTCAGAAAGTCACTGCCCCGGGTGGGGTTCAGAAAGTCACTGCCCCGGGTGGGGTTCAGAAAGTCTCATCCTCGAGTAAGGTCAATAGTGACAAGGTCCTAGCAAAGCACTCTAGTCAGTCAGATGGGAAGGAAGCAGATCCTGACTCTGTTGATATCTCAACATCTATAATCTTTGATGGGGACTTAGTCCAATTTCTGGCGCTTTACAAACATTATTACATCATTATGTTGTCTAGACCATTTCTGGGCGTCACTACAGAGAACCTTGTGCTCTATCTGATATATTCCTTTAGAGGGGAGCCTTTTGAGTGGGCATCCAATTTAATTAAAACTGAAGATCCCATCCTTCAGGATCCCCCAGCATTCAGTGATGCAGTTATTAAAAGATATGGTTCCAAAGAAATTGGTTCAGGTTCCTCTAGGTCACCCGTCTTATCTGCTGAGAGTTCACCGTATACTGTAAACTCGGCACAAGAGTCTCAGCCCATTGTTGTGACTGCAGGATGTGCTTTTCTGTCTTCTTCTAATTGTAGTACTTTGCCTGAAAGTTCAGCTCCCAAGTTTAAGAAACCAATCTCTGATTTGAACCCAGCCTTGCTGGGAGGTACCATCAGTTCAGACAATGTTTGGGGAATTACCTTGGTCAGACCTCAAGAACTTTGTAAAAGTAAGAAGAAGAAGAAATAATTATTGACTCTTGTCTTGAGATATAAAAAAAAAAAATATATTTTTTTTCCGCGTCTTGTGTCCAGTGGCCACTGTCAAGAGGAGGCACTGTTACAAGCTGTTGTCACAGCTTGTTTCTGTTTCTTATCTTTGTATGTTTATTCCAGTGTCAGGTTTATTAATGTATACCTTGTTTTGGAAAATTTTGGGGTACTTTGACCCCTCCTCAAGGGGGGGGGGGGTAATGTTATGAGCCACGGCAGTGGCTCATTCCTGTTTTGCATTTTGGTTATGTATTTTATGTTCTACTTCTGTTCATGTTCCCCGTGGGTGTCATGGGGTGTTCGGAGCTCACCATTAAGGAAAGGGTACTGTTATGAACCACAGGTAGTGGTTCATTCCTATTTTATGTTTATAGTTGTCTTGCAGGCCAGGTTTTCCCGTTGCTCTGGTTTAAGAATACTCTAGTTTGCTGCCGGTGGTGAGTCTGTGTAATTGCAGCTTGTTCCCATGTGTTCAGCCTCACCTGTCTGTTGTTGTACCTCTCAGTTGTGCAGCAGGGCAGCTGCACGACATAATTAATTACGACTCTCTGTTATATTCTGGCTCAGTGCAATTCACAGACGCTGGTGATATTTCCTGAGTTCCAGAGTTCTTGAGTTCTGAGCTAGTCTCTGCCAGTTCCTGAGCTCCTGTCTAGCAGTGTCTGTCTAGCTGCTTTGAGTGTCGGTTCCTGTGTCGATTCCAGTGTCGATTCCAGTGTCTGATCCTGTGTCCTGCCGTGAAGCGTTCCTGTCCAGGAGTCCTGTGGCTTTGTCTGTGCCTGGTCGAATATCTGGCTTCTTGGTGTCCACCGGTCTGTCGTTTGGGATTCTGCCTGTCCTCCAGTTCTGAGAGTCTGTGTCGGCTACATTGGGGGTTCCTGTCCGTTTGCCAGTATTTGTACTGGTTCCGTGAGTAGCGGCTTTGCCGCGTCCTTCGGCTCAGGCCGCAGTATTCTTTGGTTATAATTTGTTTCTGGTGTTTTGCAGAGGGTTCTGCTTGTGCTGTCACCACTGGTACACAACGGTATTGTGTCGGCGAGTGGACAGCATTTCCTTTGTTGTTCTTTTCCTTTGGCAGCGTGCCGCACATATATTTAGTTTTAGGGTAGTTAGTAGCCCCTAGCTTTCTGTTGTTTTAGTTAGAGGTCCCCTTGTTATTATACTGTCTCGGTTCACGCCTTGTCTCACGCTAAGACCTGGGGGCATCGGAGTTGGGCAGACATAATCCGCCCTTCAAACGCGGCTGCCGTGGGCCCAAGAAACCATAGTCACTCAGGCATGAACTGACCACACGGGTAAAACAACGGAGGTAGGGTGCTAGGGGCTATTTCCACACCACACCACACCTTATTTCAGTGTCACGTTCTGGTGCTCAGGACTCACTATGCAACATCTCCCCTGTTCTGAGCACCAGGAACCTAACACCTAGCGGACTGTAGATACTCTTGTATGCTGTCCTTTAGAATTCATTCCAATATTTTCCCCACTATAGATGTTAAACTAACTGGTCTGTACTTTCCTGGAAGATTTTTGGATCCCTTTTTAAATAATGGCACTACCTCAGCTGTACGCCAATCCTTCGGTACCATGCCTGATTTAATTGAACTAATGAAAATCAAGTAAAGGGGTCGTGCTAGTTGTGAACTAAGCTCCATAAGAACCCTCGGGTGAAGTCCATCAGGACCATGTGATTTATTAATCTTAATTTTGCTTAGTCTCTCCCGGACTACATCTTCGTTTAAACAAGTATCTAACCATGAATCATTACTGTCACAATTGTTATGCTCTACCCCCACCATCAGTTCTTCACTGGTGAATACTGATGAAAATAATTTGTTCAGTATTTCCGCTTTTATTTCGTCATCATTTATCAATTCTCCTAATTCATCTTTTAATAGACCTATATTCTCCTTTTTTAACATTTTACCATTTCTGTATTTAAAAAAACTTTTTAGGATTGGTTTTACTCTCTATAGCGATTTGCTTTTCATTTTCCATTTTAGCTGCTCTTATTGCTTTTTTGCGTTTCTTATCACACTCCTTGTAATACTTGAAAGACTCCTCCTTTCCATTAGATTTAAATGATTTGAAAGCCCACTTTTTTTTAACCATTTCTGCCTTAACCTTCTTGTTAAGCCACATCGGTTTGAGTTTAATACTCCTGCGTTTACTGCCCATGGGAATAAAGTTATGAATATTGCTATCCAGCAACCCTTTTAAAACATCCCACATTTCCGAAGTGTTCTTGTTATTAAACAGAACCTCCCACTCTATGTCGTTAAGTGCACATCTAAGCATACTGAAATTATCCTTCCTTAAGTTAAAAGTTTTGGTGGAACCCCTGTAGCTATGTTTCCTGAAACTGATGTCGAATGTGATCATATAGTGATCACTGTTACCCAAAGTCTCCCCGACTTTAGTGTTTGATATAATGTCCACATTATTAGTAATTACTAGATCCAGGGTAGTTTTACCCCTAGTTGGGTCCTCGACTAATTGAGACAAGTAGTGATCCCTAAACATATTTAAGAACCTGCTGCACCTTGCTTCAGCATATGAATCGTTACTCCAGTTTATATCCGGGTAATTAAAATCCCCAATCACAAGGATGTCCCCCAATCCCGCAGCCGTTTTGATTTGCTGCAATAGTTGTTCTTCCTCATGTATGCTAATATCTGGCTGTTTGTAGCATGTGCCTATGAATATTTTTTTTGCATCAATTCCCCCACTTGAGATTTCAACCCATAGTGACTCCACATTATCGCCAGTCTCCTCATAGATGAGCTCTTTAGGTATGGTTTAAGTGATGGTTTAACATAAAGACATACACCTCCTCCTCTTTTGTTAGCCCTGTCCCTCCTGAAAAGAGAATACCCCTCCAAGTTAGCAACCCAGTCGTGAGAGTCGTCCCACCATGTTTCCGTGATACCTATAATGTCATACTCAGCCTTTGATGCTAACTATTCCAATTACCCCATTTTACCTGCTAGACTTCTTGCGTTTGCAAGCATACATTTTAGTTTAACGGTTCCTTTATTTGTTTGTTTTCCTAAAGATTTCCCATCCTGGTTAACTAGTGCATCCGTAGAGTTACTGATACAGACTGTCCTTCTCGCTCCCTCTCCAACCCCACCGTACTTAGTATTGCCCACCTTACTTTTCTCTTTGGTCAACCCAATGTTCCCGTCTAAATTCACCGCCCTGACATAAGTATTTTCCCTTAAGTCCCGTACAACATTTTCTATAGGCTGTAAGGATGACACATAATTGTTATTATTTAATGCTTTAGCAATACCTTTCTTAACACCCTTATTAGAACCCATGTAAATACCCTTACCGGCTGCACTTTCCCTCCCCCCTTCTCCACCCCCTTTTATCTCACTACCACCATCCCTACTATACTCGCTGCATGACCCATATTTTCTAGCTAAACCCTCCCCCCAGGCTCCTAGTTTAAAAGCTCCTCCAACCTACTAACCATCCTACCCCCCAGCACAGCAGCCCGTTCCTCATTCAGGTGCAATCCGTCATAAGAAAAAAGATGGCGCCTGACTGAGAAGTCCGCCCAGTGTTCTAAGAACACAAACCCCTCTTTCCTACACCAGTCTCTGAGCCACACATTTACCTCCCTAATCTCCCTCTGTCTCCCTGGGTTAGCGCATGGCACTGGTAATATTTCAGAGAAAATTACCTTAGATGTCCTTTTTTTTTAGTTTCTGGCTTAAGTCCCTATAATCTTTCTTAAGGACATCCCTTTGATCAGCTTGTTTGTTGGCTGGTGAGATTATCACAGGGCACATGGCGGTATTTTTTTTTCACATTTGTTTTTTAGTAAATCTGGTCAGATCACATTTCCCATTATAAGTATGGGGAATGTGATGTGGCTTACTAAAAAAAAAAGTGAATTAAAGGGTTTGGAGCCGTTTTTCATGAAAACTGCTGCAAGTGCCTTTTAATACATTTAGGTGATACTAAGATAATGTGAAAAGTGTGTGAAAATATCCTTTTTCACAATATTTTAGTAAAAATAATGTTAATAAATAGACCTCTATGACTTTTATCTTTTAAAAAATTATGTATTATATGGAATTTGAGTCTTAATTTTACATGATTAATATCAGCCTGGATGACAGATATGTCCTCTTACCCTCATCCCTTTTATGCCATGTGGCACAAGACACCTGGCACGATTCCTGTGCTGCATACCTTTTTTGCTCAATTTTGCTACTTTTTCCTCAACTTTGCTACTTTTTCTTCCATTGTGCTCCTTTTTGTCACGTTTGCTTCTTAGTTCACAAATAGTGCACATGGCTTAATTTATGAATACAATAACATTGCATGGCATAGATAAAATAAGGATACAGTATGTGCATATAAAGTACAGGTACAGTATCAATTACAGCTGACCACTGATATATCTCTGTAAAACCTAAATGTATCTTCAGGCTGTATAAGCAATGTTTGTTATTTTTATTAGTCCAATTTGCTTATGTTAATACTGTTTAAAAAAAAGAAAAGAATCTGTGACTAAGCTGATTTGTGTAACTCTACCTCATTCATTTCCATCAAGCAACACTATAATGAAACCTACTTTCTGTGTATGCCTGTTTCCATGCATGCAAATGATGCTTCAGCATACGCTCCCTAAATTTGGTACCTTGGTATTGATGATGATGCCTGGTAATGACATTTCCAAGACAGTATCTGTTCAAATTGTGCTGTCTGCCTATAGAATATCCAACATCCCTATCTGCACACTGCAAGCTCTGCTGGAAACATTTGCTTTAATTAATTAGCATATTTATAAGCAAAGGCAGTCTGGAAAGCGTAGATAGCAATATATACCAATGCTTTCAGTGTACTTTTAATATATAACCAGACCGGATTCATTTCTCCTCTATTAATGAGTTCCCTTTTGATTTTCTGCCTATGCTGTAACTTCAACCTGCTCTGAGTCTACACATATTAATGTTATCTATTGCATATATATATATATATATATATATATATATACATACATACATATACACACACACACACACACACACACACACACACACACACACACACACACACACACTATATACATGCATTTATCCCAAAGTCTAATGATGGTGAATCACAGAGAGGATGCTGTGATTTGAGAATGGGCTGGCTATGATTACCTGCCATGAAGTATAATCAGGTAATTGATAAAAGAAGGGAAATACGTTATTGCAAGAGATGACAGAAGACACAAGAGGAAGATCTGGAGCTCGTCTGCTTGTGGCGCAGACATGTCACAATTAGTTCTACTTTTATGCACTGAGCATAACACATTGTAACAGACAATTGTAGACTGTGTGCTATACATTCAATAGGTGACAGATGTAAATATCCTGTGCACAAAATACATCCCATCTGGTTGAAAACAAGTAAAGTTATATTACTATAGTTTTTAGAGTATCAGTCTCTGATTGAATATACAGTAGTTAGCAGCTGTCAGCAGAGGTAAAAAAAAGTGTAAAACATAAAAGAGATAATCAAATTAAATTAGGAAAAATCACTTTTGTATGTACAGTGTTATCTGAATACGAATAACATGTATATACAGTACACACACACACACACACACACACACACACACACACACATAATAAAATACATTAGAGAGGAGCGGGTTCGGTTCGTCGAGAGCCAAACCCACCCGAACTTTACGTGTTTTACATGGGTCCGAGGCAGCCTCGGATCTTCCCGCCTTGCTCGGTTAACCCAAATGAGTCCAAAGGTCATCATCCCGCTGTCGGATTCTCGCGAGATTCGTATTCCATATAAAGAACCACGCGTCGCCGCCATTTTCACTCGTGCATTGTAGATTGAGCGGAGAGGACGTGGCTACATTCTCTGCCTGAAAAGCTCAATATCTGTGCTCAGTGTGCTGTATTGTGGTGACCATCAGTATATTATAGTAGTACAGTACAGTAGGCCATTGCTGTATCTTGCAGCTCCGTGTCAGACTCAGTTCTAGTATCCTGATCAGTGCACAATATCTGCTGCATTGTTGTGACCAGTATATAGTAGTTCAGTGCTGCATTGTGGTGACCACCATTATATAGTAGTACGGTACAGTAGGCCATTGCTGTATCTTGCAGATCTGTGTCACTTCTAGTATCCATATCTGTGCTGCATTGTTGTGACCAGTATATAGTAGTACAGTGCAGCATTTTGGTGACCACCAGTATATAGTAGTACAGTACAGTAGGCCATTGCTGTATCTTGCAGCTCTGTGTCACTTCTAGTATCCATATCTGTGCTGCATTGTTGTGACCAGTATATAGTAGTACAGTGCAGCATTGTGGTGACCACCAGTATACAGTAGTACAGTACAGTGGGCCATTGCTGTTTCTTGCTGCTCTGTGTCACTTCTAGTATCATGATCAGTGCTCAATATCTGCTGCATTGTTGTGACCAGTATATAGTAGTACAGTGCAGCATTGTGGTGACCACCAGTATTTAGTTGTACAGTACAGTAGGCCATTGTTATTGATAAATTACTGGCATATAAATCCACACATTAAAAAATGGAGAACAAAAATGTGGAGGGTAAAATAGGGAAAGACAAAGATCCACTTCCACCTAGTGCTGAAGCTGCTGCCACTAGTCATGGCAGAGATGATTCAATGCCATCAACGCTGTCTTCCAAGGCCGATGCCCAATGTCATAGTAGAGAGCATGTAAAATCCAAAAAAACCAAAAGTTCAGTAAAATGACCCAAAAATATAACTTAAAAGCATCTGAGGAGAAGCGTAAACTTGCCAATATGCCATTTACAAAACGGAGTGGCAAGGAACGGCTGAGGCCCTGGCCTATGTTCATGGCTAGTGGTTCAGCTTCACATGAGGATGGAATCACTCATTCTCCCGCTAGAAAACTGAAAAGAGTTAAGCTGGCAAAAGCACAGCAAAGAACTGTGCATTCTTCTAAATCACAAATCCCCAAGGAGAGTCCAATTGTGTCAGTTGTTATGCCTGACCTTCCCAACACTGGACGGGAAGAGGTGGCTCCTTCCACCATTTGCACGCCCCTTCCGAGTGCTGGAAGGAGCACCCACAGTCCAGTTCCTGATATTCAAATTGAAGATGTCACTGTTGAAGTACACCAGGATATGGGTGTTGCTGGCGCTGAGGAGGAAATTGACAAGGAGGAATCTGATGGTGAAGTGGTTTGTTTAAGTCAGGCACCCGGGAAGACACCTGTTGTCTGTGGTTTGAATAAGGCCATTGACATGCCTATTCTGTGTGGAATTATTTCAACAGAAATGCGGACAACTGGTATCAAGCCGTGTGTTGCCTTTGTCAAGCTGTAATAAGTAGGGGTAAGGACGTTAACCACCTAGGAACATCTTCCCTTATACGTCACCTGGAGCGCATTCATCAGAAGTCATTGACGAGTTCAAAAACTTTGGGTGACAGCAGAAGCAGTCCACTGACAACTAAATCCCTTCTTCCTCTTGTACACAAGCTCCTGCAAACAACACCACCAACTACCTCAGTGTCAATTTCCTCCTTAGACAGGAAAGCCAATAGTCCTACAGACCATGTCACTGGCAAGTCTGACGAGTCTTCTCCTGACTGGGATTCCTCCGATGGATCCTTGAGTGTAACGCCTACTGCTCCTGGCTCTGCTGTTGTTGCTGCTGGGAGTCGATCTTCATCCCAGAGGGGAAGTCAGAAGACCACTTTTACTACTTCCAGTAAGCAATTGACTGTCCAACAGTCCTTTGCGAGGAAGATGAAATATCACAGCAGTCATCCTGTTGCAAAGCGGATAACTCAGGCCTTGGCAGCTGTGTTGGTGTTAGACGTGCATCCGGTATCCGCCGTTATTTCACAGGGACTTAGAGAATTTCTTGAGGTAGTGTGTTCCCGGTACCAAATGCCATCTAGGTTCCACTTCTCTAGGCAGGCGATACCGAGAATGTACACAGACGTCAGAAAAAGAGTCACCAGTGTCCTAAAAAATGCAGTTGTACCCAATGTCCACTTAACCACGGACATGTGGACAAGTAAAGCAGGGCAGACTAAGGACTATATGACTGTGACAGCCCACTGGGTAGATGTATTGCCTCCCGCAGCAACAACAGCAGCGGCGGCACCAGTAGCAGCATCTCGCAAATGCCAACTCATTCCTAGGCAGGCTATGCTTTGTATCACCACTTTCCATAAGAGGCACACAGCTGACAACCTCTTACGGAAACTGAGGAACATCATCGCAGATTGGCTTACCCCAATTGGACTCTCCTGGGGATTTGTGACATCGGACAACGCCACCAATATTGTGCGTGCATTACATGTGGGCAAATTCAAGCATGTCCCATGTTTTGCACATACGATGAATTTGGTGGTGCAGAATTTTTTTAAAAAACGACAGGGGCGTGCAAGAGATGCTGTTGGTGGCCCGAAGATTTGCGAGCCACTTTTGGCATTCAGCCACTGCGTGCCGAAGACTGGTGCACCAGCAAACACTCTTGAACCTGCCCCGCCATCAGCTGAAGCAAGAGGTGGTAACGAGGTGGAATTCAACCCTCTATATGCTTTAGAGCAGGCCTGGCCAACCTGTGGCTCTCCAGATGTTGTGAAACTACACATCCCAGCATTCCCTGCCACATTTTTAGCATTAACTAATAGCAAAACTGCGGCAAGGCATGATGGGACTTGTAGTTTTACAACAGCTGGAGAGCCACAGGTTGGCCAGGCCTGCTTTAGAGGATGGAGGAGAAGCAAAAAGCTATTCAAGCCTATACATCTGCCTACGATATAGGCAAAGGAGGGGGAATGCACCTGACTCATGTGCAGTTGAGAATGATTTCAATGTTGTGCAAGGTTCTGCAACCCTATGAACTTGCCACACGTGAAGTCAGTTCAGACACTGCCAGCCTGAGTCAGGTCATTCCCCTCATCAGGCTTTTGCAGAAGCAGCTGGAGAGATTGAAGGAGGAGCTAAAACAGAGCGATTCCGCTAGGCATGTGGGACTTGTGGATGGAGCCCTTAATTCGCTTAACTAGGATTCACGGGTGGTCAATCTGTTGAAATCAGAGCACTACATTTTGGTCACTGTGCTCGATCCTAGGTTTAAAGCCTACGTTGTATCTCTCTTTCCGGCAGACACAAGTCTGCAGATGTTCAAAGACCTGCTAATGAGTCACTTGTCAAGTCAAGCGGAACGTGACCCGCCAACAGCTCCTCCTTCATTTTCTACCGCCACTGAAGCTGGCAGGAAAAGGATCAGATTTCCAAAACCACACGCTGGTGGTGATGCAGGGCAGTCAGGAGCGAAAACTGACATCTGGTCCGGACTGAAGGACCTGCCAACGATTACTGACATGTTGTCTACTGTCACTGCATATGATTCTGTCACCATTGAAAGAATGGTGGAGGATTATATAAGTGACAGCATCCAAGCAGACACGTCAGACAGTCCATACGTATACTGGCAGGAAAAACAGGCAATTTGGAGGCCCTTGCACAAACTGGCTTTATTTTACCTAAGTTGCCCCCCATCCAGTGTGTACTCCAAAAGAGTGTTTAGTGCAGCCGGTCACCTTGTCAGCAATCGGCGTATGAGGTTACTTCCACAAAATGTGGAGAAGATGATGTTTATCAAATTTAATTATAATCAATTCCTCCGTGGAGACATTCACCAGCAATTGCCTCCAGAAAGTACACAGGGACCTGAGATGGTGGATTCCAGTGGGGACGAATTAATACTCTGTGAGGAGGGGGATGTACACAGAGAAAGGGGTGAGGAATCGGAGGATGATGATGAGGTCGACATCTTGCCTCTGTAGAGCCAGTTTGAGCAAGGAGAGATTGATTGCTTCTTTTTTTTGGTGGGGGCCCAAACCAACCAGTCATTTCAGCCACAGTCGTGTGGCAGACCCTGTCGCTGAAATTATGGGTTTGTTAAAGTGTGCATGTCCTGTTTATACAACATAAGGGTGGGTGGGAGGGCCAAAGGACAATTCCATCTTGCACCTCTTTTTTTATTATTTATCTTTGCATTATGTGATGTTTGGGCCAATTTTTTTAAGTGCCATCCTGTCTGACACTGCAGTGCCACTCCTAGATGGGCCAGGTGTTTGTGCCGCACACTTGGGTCGCTTAGCTTAGTCATCCAGCGACCTTGGTGCAAATTTTAGGACTAAAAATAATATTGTGAGGTGTGAGGTGTTCAGAATAGACTGGAAATGAGTGGAAATTATGGTTATTGAGGTTAATAATACTATAGGATCAAAATTACCACCAAATTCTATGATTTAAGCTGTTTTTGAGGGTTTTTTGAAAAAAAACACCCGAATCAGACAAAAAATTTTAAGGGAGGTTTTGCCAAAACGCGTCCGAATCCAAAACACGGCCGCGGAACCGAATCCAAAACCAAAACACAAAACCCGAAAAATTTCCGGTGCACATCTCTAAAATACATATACTGTGTGTGTGTATGTATATATAGATATATATATACAGTATATTTATATATATATATATATATATGTGTGTGTGTATATAAATCATCTTATACAATAATATACACTCCAGACTGTTTCTCTTTCTATACTTTATAAACAGGGAATGTTAGTTACAATTTTTGCAACTGCGCCAAAGTCCTTCCCAACTGGCCAGTCCTTCTCTACAGTATCTCTTAGATTTACTAACATTCGTATTACTGTCAGATCAGTGTTAAACATAAAACATACTTTCTGGTTCGAAGCTTATCGGCACATTGGCTTTTAAAGGTGATCCCGCTGACACACCAGCACTGCCAATCTGCTAACTGGATGTGTCAATCGGCGGGTAACAATGATAGCGATCCATGGGGAAATCTGAGAAATGAAGCATGTTAATAATGCCTGATTCCCCGATCCCCACCTGGATCGGAGAATTTTTAAACATGTTTAATACCCATGATCCCCCGTCAGGGGATCGGAGGATTGCCCTGATACGTTGCGAGATATATTGGGGGCTTAAGACATACACCAAGCATGTCAGCTATAAAACACCTAGGAAAGCAGCTGACACAAATTGGATTTAATAAGCAATCACTTGGGTGCATGAGAAGATGTGATCACAAAGACATTAATTAAAAAATGAATCAAATAAACGAAAGGCAATGATCCACTGCACTCACCAATCCTATATCTGGGGTGCATGAGACCACATTGTTTAAACAAAAATCACAGAAGCTCTGCACTCACCAATAAATATAATTTTACTCAATGTTAAATTCAGTGGGCAACTACTGTAGGTGCAGGGGATGTGGTTGCTATGCGGCCTGAGCTGTCTTTAGGGTCCGCAGCTCCCCCAGCATGCAGTCACACACAGAGATCCGCTGCAGTAGAGACACCCAGGCCAGTACAATTCTACACTGCTTGGTCTACCGTCACTCCGAGTCCCAAGCATGCATAATGTATGCTTGAGTCTTTTACCCAGCACCTCGTTTCTGCCATTTTCTAGCTTCCTTTCAGTGTCTAGCCAAGCTTCCTGCAGCCTCATAAAGTCTATGCAGTGGGAAGGAGCAGGAGCCATCCCTGCAGACAGCTGAGCAGGGAGAAAAGCAGGGAGATACACTATGAATTGCAGAGGAGCAGAACAGTAGCAGAAGCAGACAGGGCCGACAACAGAAATCTTGGGGCCCGGTACAGTAATATCTCTGGGGGCCCCTCAGATTTTATATATATATATATATATATATCATATTAAAGTGCAACAGAATTTGCTGTGTTATATAAGAAACTGTTAACAAATATATATTCCTCCCCCACACACACATCACGGTCTCTGTCTACCTCTTTAATTTCTCCCACACAGCCTACAGTCTGTCTCTTCCTAATGACTCCTTGCTGCATTCCCAGCATTCCCAGCTCCTCCATCCCATCCCAAAGAACTGTATTCCCTCACCAAGCCATTCTTACTCTGAGGAGGGACTCACCTGCCCTACATTCCCCAGTATACAGACCTGAACACCGCACAGCAGACCCCACTAAAAGAGGCTGGTGCAGGGCATGGGAAAACTGGCCAACAGAGCTGCTGTAATGTCGCATAACTGCCTGCAACAGAACTGGACCCAGAAGAGTGGGTGCACACTCTAAGGCTGCGCTCACTCACTGCCCTATTTGGACAAGACAGCTCACATCCCTGTCTGCTAAGCTGTGTATCATTGGGGACCGGTACAGGTGTCCCCTATGACCCCCCGCTGTCGCTGGCCCTGGAAGCAGAGACAGTTTGGATTGACCCCAGTGAAAGAAATAGAAAGAAAGAGAGATGCTCAAGGGGAGGGGGGAGGGGCCTGTGGTAGCAAATTGTGTTGGTAGGTTTGGAGGGAATGGAGAGCAGTTTGGGAGTTACTATGTTATATTTGTTTGTATTTTTAGCAATACAATCGGTGGCACTTTATTTACTGTACAATGGCTGCAGAAGTCCCAAACAAATATAAATAGAAAGAAGGGTAAGCTGCATTAAATAGAATACAAATTTAAATTCTATGCACATGCACAGTATTTGAATGGGTATGCATAATAGAAATGGGGAAGTGACAGGTTGGAGGGAGGAGGAGATGAAGAAGCGACAGGTTGGAAGGAGGAGTTGAGGAAGCAACAGGTTGGGAGGAGGAGATGGGGAAGCGACCGGTCAGGAGGAGGAGATGGTGAAGTGACAGGTCAGGAGGAGGAGATGGGGAAGCGACAGGTTGGGAGGGGGAGATGGGGAAGCGACAGGTTGGGAGGGGGAGATGGGGAAGCGACAGGTTGGGGGGGAGATGGGGAAGTGACAGGTTGGGGGGGGGGAGATATGTAAGCTATAGGTCAAGAGATGGGATAGTGTCTGGTTGGGAGGAGGAGAGATATATAGGCGATAGGTCAAGAGAAGGAGATGGGGAAGCGACGGGTTGGGAGGAGGAGATATGTAAGCCACAGGTTGGGAGAATGAGATGGGGAAGCGACAGGCTGGGAGGAGGAGATATGTAAGCTATAGGTCAGGAGATGGGGTAGTGTCAGGTTGGGAGGAGGAGAGATATATAAGTGATAGGTCGGGAGGAGGAGATGGGGAAGCAGCAGGCTGGGAGGAGGAGATGGGGAAGCGACGGGTTGGGAGGAGGAGATATGTAAGCTACAGGTTGGGAGGAGGAGATGGGGAAGCGACAGGCTGGGAGGAGGAGATGTGTAAGCTACAGGTTGGGAGGAGGAGATATGTAAGCGACAGGTTGGGAGGAGGAGATATGTAAGCGACAGGTTGGGAGGAGGAGATATGTAAGCGACAGAAATCTGTAAGAGACAGGTTGTGAGGAGTAGATATCTAAGCGACAGCTCCGGAGGAGGAGATATGGAAGTGTCAGGAGGAGTGTCAGGTCGGGAGGAGGAGATGAGGACATGATAGGTCAGGAGGAGGAGATGGGGAAGAGACAGGTTGGGAGGGGGAGATGGGGAACAACAGGTTGGGAGGAGGAGATGGGGAAGTGACAGGCTGGGAGGAGGAGATATGTAAGCTATAGGTCAGGAGATGGGGTAGTGTCAGGTTGGGAAGAGAAGAGATATATAAGTGATAGGTCGGGAGAAGGAGATGGGGAAGCGACGGGTTGGGAGGAGGAGATATGTAAGAGACAGAAATCTGTAAGAGACAGGTTGTGAGGAGTAGATATCTAAGCGACAGCTTCGGAGGAGGAGATATGGAAGTGTCAGGAGGAGTGTCAGGTTGGGAGGAGGAGATGGGGACATGATAGGTCATGAGGAGGAGATGGGGAAGAGACAGGTTGGGAGGGGGAGATGGGGAACAACAGGTTGGGGGGGGAGATATGTAAGCTATAGGTCAGGAGATGGGGTAGTGTCAGGTTGGGAGGAGGAGAGATATATAAGTGATAGGTCGGGAGAAGGAGATGGGAAAGTGACGGGTTGGGAGGAGGAGATATGTAAGCCACAGGTTGGAAGGAGGAGATGGGGAAGCGACAAGCTGGGAGGAGGAGATATGTAAGCTATAGGTCAGGAGATGGGGTAGTGTCAGGTTGGGAGGAGGAGAGATATATAAGTGATAGGTCGGGAGAAGGAGATGGGGAAGCGACGGGTTGGGAGGAGGAGATATGTAAGCCACAGGTTGGGAGGAGGAGATGGGAAAGCGACAGGCTGGGAAGAGGAGATATGTAAGCTACAGGTTGGGAGGAGGAGATGGGGAAGCGACAGGCTGGGAGGAGGCGATATGTAAGCTACAGGTTGGGAGGAGGAGATGGGGAAGCGACGGGTTGGGAGGAGGAGATATGTAAGCTACAGGTTGGGAGGAGGAGATGGGGAAGCGACGGGTTGGGAGGAGGAGATATGTAAGCTACAGCTTGGGAGGAGGAGATGGGGAAGCGACAGGCTGGGAGGAGGAGATATGTAAGCGACAGAAATCTGTAAGAGACAGGTTGTGAGGAGTAGAGATATCTAAGCGACAGCTCCGGAGGAGGAGATATGGAAGTGTCAGGAGGAGTGTCAGGTCGGGAGGAGGAGATGGGGACATGATAGGTCAGGAGGAGGAGATGGGGAAGAGACATGCATAATAATAATAATAATAATAATGTTTTGGTTTTGTTATAAGAGTGAAAGAATTATTTAGGTGAGACTATAGGAGGGAATTAGAGGGTTAATGAACATGAATTAAATTAATTGATGATATGGAGTTAATTAATAATGGGAATTGGTAAGGTGGTAAGGAGACTAGCCCTAATTCTTCCCGCTGCCTTATCCTTACCCTACCCGGTGGTGCCTAACCCTAACCTTAAGTCCCCCTCAGCCTAACCTTAAGTCCCCCTCAAGGCATCCTAACCATAAACACCCCACCCCCACATGTGGTATACCTCTCCAGCGGCCCGTCATATCCTCATCTGGGAACCAGACGCTGGAATAGTGATCAATGTCAGGATCCCGGCATCAGTATTTACAGTAGTGTCGGAATTCCAGCGTCAGGATTTTGACTTCCGGGATGTTGACCAGATCCCAATTATACTATATATTTAAATTTAAATGCAAACTATGTCTTTATATTTACTAATATAAATATATCAGATTAAGCCATTAAAAACAACAACATTTAAACTATGTCTCTTAATGCATAAACCTTTTGGCTGTTAAATTTGTCACTCTAGTTATAAATCAGAGGCTTTTTCATCAGAATTCCTTTTACCTGGTATACACATCTCATGTATTACGGTATGGTACATTCAGACCTGATTGCAGCAGCAAATTTATTAGCTAATGGGCAAAACCATGTGCACTGCAGAGGGGGGGGGGGGCAGATATAACATGTGCAGAGAGAGTCTGATTTGGGTGGGTTATTTTGTTTCTGTGCAGGGTAAATACTGGCTGCTTTATTTTTACACTGCAATTTAGATTTCAGTTTGAACACACCCCAGCCAAATCTAACTCTCTCTGCACATGTTATATTTGCCTCCCCTGCAGTGCACATGGGCCCTCATTCCGAGTTGTTCGCTCGGTAAAAATCTTCGCATCGCAGCGATTTTCCGCTTAATGCGCATGCGCAATGTCCGCACTGCGACTGCGCCAAGTAAATTTGCTATGTAGTTAGGATTTTTACTCACGGCTTTTTCATCGTTCTGGCGATTGTAATGTGATTGACAGGAAATGGGTGTTACTGGGCGGAAACAGGCTGTTTTATGGGCGTGTGGGAAAAAACGCTACCGTTTCCGGAAAAAACGCAGGAGTGGCCGGAGAAACGGAGGAGTGTCTGGGCGAACGCTGTGTGTGTTTGTGACGTCAAACCAGGAACGACAAGCACTGAACTGATCGCAGATGCCGAGTAAGTCTGAAGCTACTCAGAAACTGCTATGAGGTGTGTAATCGCAATATTGCGAATACATCGATCGCAATTTTAAGATGCTAAGATTCACTCCACTCCCAGTAGGCGGCGGCTTAGCATGAGCAAATCTGCTAAAATTCACTTGCGAGCGAACAACTCGGAATGAGGGCCATGGTTTTGCCCATTTGCTAATAAATTTGTTGCTGCCATCATATCTGAATAAGGCCCACTGTATGGTGATCAGAAATGCTCTATGTATTGCATAGAGCATTTCTGTATTGAATAGAAGTCAATGTGATGCTTTCTTTATTATAATTGGGTCTCTGTGATGCTTTTTGCATTATATGGTGGTCACTGCAATATTATGTGGATGTCTCAATGAAACTCTCTGTATTATATAGTAAGATAGTAACATAGTAGTAACATAGTATTCGAGGTTGAAAATAGGCAAAATGCCCATTGCGTTCAACCTGTATTTTGTATTAAGTTTAGTTGATTTTAATGTACCTGCTGAAGAATGTTTTATGACTAGTTAACAACTACAAATCATGTTACACCCAGATTAACAACTTCAATATTTTAAATGTTGTAACCTTGGATATCCTTTTCAATCAGAAATTCATCCAATCCCCTTTTAAATGCATTTACAGTGTCCACCATTACCACCTTCCCTGGCAAGGAATTCCAAATCCTTATTGCCCTAATAGTGAAGAACCCTTTCCTCCGTTGCGTGTGGAATTTTCTCTCCTCCATCCTCAGCGAGTGCCCACATGTCCTAAACAGAGTTCTTTTAATAAATAATTCCTCTGATAACTCTTTGTAGTGCCCCTTTACATAT
Organism: Pseudophryne corroboree; assembly: GCF_028390025.1. Lineage (NCBI taxonomy): Eukaryota > Metazoa > Chordata > Amphibia > Anura > Myobatrachidae > Pseudophryne > Pseudophryne corroboree. The sequence goes on along the minus strand of NC_086446.1, from coordinate 555,914,180 downwards.
TTGAAGACATTAATAATGTCTCCTCTTAGACGCCTCTTTTCCAGTGTATACATGTTCAACCTAGTAAGCCTTTCCTCGTAATCCAGTCCCTCTAGCCCTTTAATCAATTTAGTAGCTCGCCTTTGAACCCCTTCGAGTTCACCGATATCTTTTTTATACCGTGTTGCCCAAAACTGAACACAATATTCCAGGTGCGGACGTACCAATGCTTTATACAGCGGCAGGATTACATCCTCGTCCCTTGTCTCAATTCCCCGTTTTATGCACGCTAACACCTTACTTGCCTTCTTTACTGCGCTTTGACATTGTATATGGTTATTAAGTTTATTATAAATGAGTACCCCCAAATCCTTTTCCAAAACTGTTACCCCTAGACTTTCCCCGTTTAATATGTAGGATGCACATTTGTTTTTAGTCCCAAAATGCATACCCTTGCATTTTTCTATATTCAACCTCATTCTCCATATAGATGCACAGATTTCAAGTTTAGATAAGTCATTCTGTAGAGACTCCAAATCTATTTCTGAAATAATTACCCTACACAGTTTAGTATCATCTGCAAAGATTGACACTGTGCTTTCCAGGCCTATTTCTAGGTCATTGATAAATATGTTGAACAATAGTGGCCCGAGTACGGACCCCTGTGGTATTCCGCTGACTACTGGTGTCCAGCTTGAGGACTTCCCATTGACCACTACTCGCTGTACCTTGTTTTCCAGCCATTTACTTATCCATGTATAAATAGTTTTTCCTAGGCCAAGCTCTTTTAATTTGATGATTAATCTCCTGTGAGGCACTGTATCGAAGGCTTTTGCAAAATCTAAGTAGACCACATTCACTGCTTTTCCTTGGTCAAGATTGTCGCTCACTTCCTCGTAGAAGTTAACTAAGTTAGTTTGACATGATCTGTCCCTCACAAACCCATGCTGGTTCTTGCTAATAATCTTAGTGGTCTGCAGATACTCCTGTATGCTATCCCTTAGAATTCCTTCCAATATTTTCATCACTATAGATGTCAAACTAATCGGCCTTTAGTTACCCGGGTGACTTTTGGATCCCTTTTTAAATAATCCTTCGGTACCATGCCAGGTCTAATTGAACTATTGAAAATCAAGTATAGGGGTCATTGTAGGTGTGACCTAAGCTCCATAAGAACCCTCGTATGAAGTCCGTCCGGGCCAGGTGATTTATTAATCTTTATTTTGCGTAATCCCTCCCCGACTACTTCTTCACTTAAACAAGTATCTAACCATGAATCCTTACTGTCACTATCGCTATGCACTACTCCCACCGTCAGTTCTTCTCTGGTGAACACTGATGAAAAAAATTTGTTCAGTATTTCTGTTTTTGATTCGTCATCATTTAACAATACTACAAATTCATCTTTTAATGGACATATGTTCTCCTTTTTTAACCTTTTACTGTTTATGTATTTAAAAAAATGTAGGATTGGTTTTACTCTCTATAGCAATTTGCTTTTCGTTTTCAATTTTAGCTGCTCATTGCATTTTTGCATCTTTTATTGCATTCCTTGTAGTACTGGAATGAATCCTCCTTTCCATTAGATTTAAATGCTTTGAAAGCACGCCTCTTTTTATCGATTTCGGCCTTAACCTTCTTGTTAAGCCACATCGGTTTGAGTTTGGTACTCCCGCGCTTACTGCCCATGGGAATAAATGTGTAAATATTGCTATCTAGCAACCCTTTTAAAACATCCCACATTTCCGAAGTGTTCTTACCATGAAACAAAACTTCCTACTCAATGTCGTTTAATGCACATCTCAGCATACTGAAGTTAGTCTTCCTAAAGTTAAATGTTTTTGTTGAACCCTTATAGCTGTTTCCTGAAACTGATGTCGAATGTGATCATATAGTGATCACTGTTACTCAAAGTCAACCCAACTTTAGTATCCAATATGATGTCCACATTATTAGTAATTACTAGATCTAGAATAGTTATACCCCTAGTTGGGTCCTCGACTAATTGAGACAAGTAGTGATCTTTTAACATATTTAAGAACCTGTTGCCCCTAGCTTAAACACATGAATCGTTACTCCAGTTAATATCAGGAAAGTTAAAATCCCCAATCACTAGGATGTCCCCCAATCCCGCAGCCTTTTCGATTTGCTGCAAGAGTTGTTCTTCCTCATGTATGCTAATATCTGGTTGTTTGTAGCACGTGCCTATAACTAATTTTTTTGCATCAATACCCCCACTTGAGATTTCAACCCATAGTGACTCCACGTTATCGCCTGTCCCCTAATAAATAACCTCCTTTAAGTATGGTTTAAGAGACGGTTTAACATAAAGACATACACCTCCTCCTCTTTTGCTTGCCCTGTCCCTCCTGAAAAGAGAATACCTCTCCAACTTTGCAACCCAGTCGTGAGAGTCGTCTCACCACGTAATACCTATAATATCATACTCAGCCTTTGATGCTAACAATTCTAATTCCCCCATTTTACCTGCTAGACTTCTTGCGTTTGCAAGCATACATTTTAGTGGTTCCCTTATCCGCTTGTTTTTATAAAGGTATCCTATCATGGTCTACTAGAGCCTCCCTAGAGTTACTCTTACTGACTGTCCTTCTCACTCCCTTTCCACCCCCACCATACTTAATACTGCCCCTCTTACTCGTCTCTTTGATCATTCCAATGTTTCGGCCTAAATTCTCCGCCCTGACATAAGTATTTTCCCTTATGCTATGTACATCTTCTATATGCTGTAATGATAGATGTTGTTAGTTAATGTTTTAGCAATACATTTGTTAATACCCTTTTTAGAACCCTTGCTAATACTCTTGCCCTTGCCGGCTGCTCTTCCCCCCCCCCCTTATCCACCCCCATTCAGCTCACTACCACCATCTTTACTATTTTCGCTGCATGACCCGTAATTTCTAACTAAACCCTGCCCCCAGGCTCCTAGTTTAAAACTCCTCCAACCTACTAACCATCCTTCCCCCCAGAACCACAGCCCCTTCCTCATTCAGGTGCAAGCCATCATGACAAAAAAGATGGCGCCTGACTGAGAAGTCCGCCCAGTGTTCCAGGAACACAAACCCCTCCTTCCTACACCAGTCTCTTAGCCACACATTTACCTCCCTAATCTCCCTCTGCCTCCCTGGGCTAGCGCGTGGCACCGGTAATATTTCAGAGAATATTACCTTAGATGTCCTTTCTTTTAGTTTCTGGCCTAGAGCCCTATAATCTTTCTTAAGGACATCCCACCTGCCGCTAACTTTGTTTTTGGTGCCAACGTGCACCAAGACCTCTGGGTCTTTCCCAGCCCCTCCCAACAATCTATCTACCCGGTCCGCGATGTGCCGTACCCGAGCACCTGGGAGACAACAGACCATACAACGATCACGATCCCGGTAGCAGATTGCCCTTTCTGCCTTCCTGATGATAGAGTCCCCTACCACCACCATCTGCCTGGGTGCCTCTCTATCTTTCATCCCATCTGAGCCAGAGGAACCACTCCTCCGGTTGCTAGAGGGAGCAGTCTCCTCCGGCTCCGTCATTTCCTCGATATCATCCACCGAATCTTCGTCCAGTCGGGCAAATTTGTTCGGGTTTGATAGTTCAGAGATGTCGTGCCTCCCCTCTTTTTATTCCTTCTAACAGTGACCCAGCTGGCTACCTGATTTTCCTCATCTACCGGTGACCCCTCCCACAACTCCTCCACCGTTCTATCTAAACCTTGCTTGAGATTATGAATATCACTCAGTCGCGTTACAGTTTGCTCTAGAACAGTTACCTGGGCAACTGTTCGCACACATCTTTCGCATATGTATTTACACTGGGATGGCTGCTCCAAGTCCCAGTGTGCATACATCTTGCACGACACGCACTGAGTGAGATTCTCAATCACGGACCCTCCCATTGTTTGAGAACTCAACTCCCTATTACCTTCAGAGAACAATGCAAACAATACAAAACTATATGGATGTTGCTACAATATTATATGATGGTCTGTGATGCTCTTTATATTATATGGTAGTCACTGCAATATTATATGACTTCTCTGTGATGCTCTTTGTATTATTTGAAGGTCACTCTTACGCTCTGTTTATCATATGGCTTTCAATAAAAATAATCTCTGTATTCTATGGCAGTCACTGTTACACTCTCTCTATTGTATGGTGATTTTTGGAAGTAGTTCTTTGACATAATTTTATCTTATAGGTCATTGACTATAATTACAATATAGCTAGATACAGCGCAGCCCAAAGGATGAAAAACAGAGAGTGGGAGTAGGGGGTGCCCAGAAACCTCCCATCCTGACATGCTGATTGTTTTTTACATTACTGACTAAGGGTGCACAGCTTGAAATTGAAATCCTGCCCCTTGCTGCATACTGCCGTGATGTGCAGGCCTATGGGGGGGCTAATATGATTCAATTCTATGAGAATGGGTGGTGCTGAGAGAATGAGCAGACGTCTGCCAGCAGATAATGACTTGTACTGTTCCACAGTGGGGTACTAAGGGACTGAGCCTTTAGTGCTGGGTAAGTTTTGTTTTTTTCCCATGCGGAGGCAAATGTGTTTTTATTTTTTACCTCTTAGTACCAATGGGGGGGGGGGGGGTAGCTTTGAAGATTTTGCTATGGGGCCCATAAAGTTCTACTTAAGCCCTGGTTAAATTGTAGAGTTTATTGTACTTGTTTTGTCAGTATTCTGACAAAACAAGTGCTAGAGTGTAAGTACTTAGAGTATGCAGTTGTATTTTCTTTTCTTTTTTTTTTCTATGTGGCATAATAGCACCTCTTATGTTTAAAATTGGGGTATACAGTCCAGCCTTCCCCTTTACTCTGTACATGTGTATGTATTTACACTTGAAGGTGGAGACTCCTTCTACCTGGACTAGCACCCCACCCACCTGCCCTTTACATTTGCTGTTTATATATTACAAAGGGCACCATTATATATAAGATAAGTGTAACAATGTGAAGAATCCTGTTTTTGTGAGGAGATCTACTATAGCATATCTGCAAGGAATGTTCAACTGGCCCAGTAGGGAAGGTGGCTATTCTATGTGATATGGCAGAGGTGTGCTTTCTTAGCTACTGTACCCTTCATTAATTCCATAAAAATGTATCAATTCATACATTAAATTACCTCTAACTGCCAATTGTTTTGCTGTTATGTAGTGGGGGAAAACAAAGGGTTATTTGGTATTATTTAGTTTAGAGCAAGCTATGCGGAAGTCATCAGCCATAAGTAGCTTAAAGAGTACAAGTTGATGTTGGATAAAAATATTCTGGGGCTTCTGTATGTCTTTGATGTAGACAAGGGAATTTAGACAGCAAGCAGATGTCCTACTAGTATACTTTTTATGTCCTCTCTCATGGAGGGGAGATCCAAGCAGCAAGTGTGCGGGTGCGGCAATGAGAATTGCATAATCATGATGTTGCCCTTACAATTGTGCGGTACTATAATTGTTGGCATTGGGGGTAATTCCAAGTTGATCGCAGCAGGAATTTGGTTAGCAGTTGGGCAAAACCATGTGCACTGCAGGGGAGGCAGGTATAACATGTGCAGAGAGAGTTAGATTTGGGTGTGGTGTGTTCAATCTGCAATCTAAATTGCAGTGTAAAAATAAAGCAGCCAGTATTTACCCTGCACAGAAACAAAATAACCCACCCAGATCTAACTCTCTCTGCACATTTTATATCTGCCCCCCCTGCAGTGCACATGGTTTTGCCCAACTGCTAAAAAATTTCCTGCTGCGATCAACTTGGAATTACCCCCATTGTGCAGCAGGGAGAGAGCAGTGAGGACTTCATTCATTTCTAATTGCTTTGCTTTATAAGTGTGCTGCTGGTAGTGATCTAGTTTCCTGCTCTTTTGGGAGTGTTCCATACTGTATTTTGGTATGGATTTTAGGAAATGTAGATGTATCAGTGATAGATTTAAATACTATGGATATAGTAAGTTGTATGACTGCGTAACTAGACTTGGTACATCATTTGCTTGATACATCTGTGTTCAGTTCAGAGTTTTGAGACTTTTATAGCTGTAAGAACATTCAGTAATAAGTTACATGAACCAGGGTGATTTTGAACTCACAATTAGCAGAACTCTAAATTTCACTCCTTGCATTCCTTTCTGAGAGCACATGAACAATTCCGGTTTGATAAAGGTAATGAGAAGGCATGCAAACAGCAGAGGGATATAATAATGTTAACAATGCAAGAAGTATTCAGCAGTAAAGCCATATACATTATGGTACTATATATGCAATAATAACTACATACTATAGAACTAAATAACATACTACAAGACCCATGTGCCATAAACTGTATTCAGCACATTCCACCTGTTTACAGTAGAGATGAGTGGGTTTGGTTCTCAGAGAACCGAACCCCCCTGGACTTCATGATCTAGCCAGGAACCGAGTCCGGCTAGACTCAGATCCCAGTACGAGGCAAGACGTCATCATTCCACTGTCAGATTCTCGCGGGTTTTGGATTCCATATAAAGAGCCGAGCATCGCCGCCATTTTCACTCCGGACTTGGAGAGTGAGGGAGACAGACCTCTGTATCTCTCTGTGGGTGGTGGCGTTGGGTGGGGTCAGTGTGTGCTCTCTAGGGGTGCTGTCCCATCAATGTGCTGTCCTGTGCTGTTAGGGGTGCTGTCCTGTCACTGGTGTCATGTGCTGTTAGGGGTGCTGTCCTGTCACTGGTGTCATGTGCTGTTAGGGGTGCTGTCCTGTCACTGGTGTCATGTGCTGTTAGGGGTGCTGCAGCTGTATATGGGTGTTGCTGTCCTGGCTGTCACTGTGCTGGGCACTGTCCTGTATGCTGTAAAAATACAGGGGTGCTGTGAAAATACAGGGGTGCTGGTCCTGTCCTGTATGCTGTAAAAATTATGGGGTGCTGTGAAAATAAATGTACACTGGCCCTATCCTGTATGCTGTAAAAATACAGGGGTGCTGTGAAAATAAAGGGGCACTGTTCTGTGTACTGTAATAATAAAGGGGGGCTGTCCTATGAAATGGAGAACATAAATTTGGAGAAATAAATAGTGAAAGATCAGGAACCAAACCAGTTCCTAGTACTAGTGCTGAAGCTGCTGCTGCTGCTACCAGTCATGACATTGATGATGCAATTCCATCAACGTCATCTGCTAAGGCCAATGCCCAATGTCATAGAGGGCATTTCAATATAAGAACTAAAAATTAAGAAGCAAAAAAAAAAATGAAATTATCTGATTAGAAACGTAAAATTGACAATATGCCATTCACAACACAAAGTGGCAAGGAAAGGCCTTGGCTTATGTTCATGACTGGTGTTTCAGCCTTTCATGAAGAGGGAAGCCCTCCTCTCTCCCGAATTTAAAAAAAAAATAAAGCTTATTAAAGCACAGGAAAAAACAACTGTGCGTTCAGAGATATCACAAATCCCCAAGGAGAGTCCAATTGTGTCCGCGGTTGCGATGTCTAGGCCTGACCTTCCCAACACTGTATGGGAAGAGGAGCCTCCTACTACCATTTGCATTCCTTTTTGGTGGGGACCCAAACAAAGCAATCATTTCAGCCACTGTCATGTGTCAGACCATGCCACTGAACCAACCAGTCATTTCAGCCACAGTGGTGTGGCAGACCCTGTCGCTGAAATTATGGGTTTGTTAAAGTGTGCATGTTCTGTTTATACAACATATGTGTGGGTGGGAGGGCCCAAGGACAATTCCATCTTGCACATCTTTTCTTTGTCTGCCACATCATTCCAGGGGTGCTGTCCTTTATGGGGTGCTACCCCTCTGCCCTATCAGTCCAGGGGTGCTACCCCACTACTGTTTAAGTCCAGGGGTACTACTGTACTTTATCCTAGGTTTAAATTAAAGCCTAAAGCAGAATATGAAACAAGCTTCAACATCACAACCAGATTTGTGAAAACATATAGCCGCAAAGGTGGAAATGTAAATTGCAATTTTGACGAAGTGTTTTCCAATGAGACCACATTTGTGGCCAAAGTCAGTCAGACTCAGAAGAGACAGAATCATAATCCAGCACAATTGCTGGAGAAAAACTAGATTTTCCAAACACACCTACGTCTATATGTCTGCCATATACCGTATATACTCGAGTATAAGTCAACCCGAATATAAGCCGAGGCACCTAATTTTACCACAAAAACCTGGGTATAAGCCTAGGGTGGGAAATGCAGCTCTAGCCGTACACAGCCCTCATAGTGCCAGATATGCCCTCATACTGCCAGATATGCCCCCACAGTGCCAGATGTGCCAGATATGCCCTCATGCTGCCAGATATGCCCCACAGTGCCAGATGTGCCAGATATGCCCCACAGTGCCAGATGTGCCAGATATGCCCTCATGCTGCCAGATATGCCCCACAATGCCAGATGTGCCAGATATGCCCCACAGTGCCAGATGTGCCAGATATGCCCTCATGCTGCCAGATATGTCCCACAGTGCCAGATGTGCCAGATATGCCCCACAGTGCCAGTTACTTACCCTCCGTCACTCCCACGCTGTCTTCTGAAGGGTTATCGCAATACCTTGTGGTGTTAGAAGAAAAGAGTTTCAGTGATCTTGCATTGCATTAGCTTTCCATTACACTGCAGCACTAAATGGGCCAGGAGCTCCTGTGAGGCACAAACAGCTACTGAATAAGGCCCAGTATGGAGTCTCATGGTGGCTTACAGCCAGGAAGATGTCTGTCTTGCCAGGCTGAGGCATGCTGATGGCACAGATGTTAGCATTGCTTCATCCCACAGTCCTACTTATGGTATGAAATGTGTTTCGACTACAGAGTGGTAAACTCCACTAGGGCAGGCGCTCAATAACTAAAAAATTCACTGCACAGTCGTGCTTAGTACTTTACCGAACCCACCCAAACTCAACTTGCCTCATCCGGGGCTGCTGTGGGGGCTCAGGAGAGTCTGCTAAAACATATAAGGGGCTGCTTTATTTAAAAATAAAATATGAATAAAATAAACAAGACACACAGGTATGCTCACATGCATGTAACTAGGACACACAGGTATGCTCACATGTGTGTAACTGGGATCTGTGAAAAACAAAAATAAGGCATCTGCCACAAATTATGTAAATAAAAATGCAATAAAAAAATGGAAAAAAGGAAACCCACGAGATATTCACAAAATACAGTAAGACTCCAGACTCTGTGGAGGGTAAAATATCCAATCTTGATCCTGTGGTATACACCAATTTATTTGCATACCAGCATTAAATCCGAGATTATCTTAATCCCTGAAAATGGAGTTGGGGTACAAATTTGGAGGCTCTGGCTCCTAGTTTTTCAGCTTGTCCAGTAATGTGGTAATTATATATTTGCTTGGTTAAAGTCCTTTCCGTTCCTCACCAATATAGGAGTGGAGGTGAAAGCCTGTGTGTTGTTCCTGATTGCGTGTGCCTGCATCATTTTTTATCACCTTCTTGTCACTGTCCTCTTCCTCTTACCTCTTCTCATAATGTGAAACTTCATCAAAGAAGAAGGTGGTATGTTTGTAGCTAACTATGATTCAAAGAACTTGGCAAGCTTTTTAAAGGGAGACCACCTTTTGCTGAAATGATGGGTTTATTAAACTGTACATGTCCTGTTTAAACAACATAAGGGTGGGTGGGAGGGCCCCGGGACAATTCCATCTTGCACCTCTTTTTTTTTCTTTGCATTACTGTATGTGCTCTTTGGGGCCTAGTTTTTAAAACTGCCATCCTGTCTGACACTCCTAGACGGGCCAGGTGTTTCTGCCGCCCACTTGTGTCGCTTAGCTTAGTCATCCAGCTACATCGGTGCAACCTTTTGTCCTAAAAACAATATTATGAGGTGTGAGGTGTTCAGAATAGACTTGAATATGAGTGGAAATTAATGTTATTGAGGTTAAAAATACCCCCAAATTCCTTGATTTTAGCTGTTTTTATGGGGGTTTTTTCAAAAAAATCCAGATACAAAACAAAAACTAAAACCCAAAAGGGTGGTTTTGGCAAAACCAATTCAGATACAAAACACGAACGGAGATCCAGATCCAAACCAAAACACAAAACCCGAAAAATGTCCGCCGCACATCTCTAGTTTACAGTATGGGGGTCATTCAGACCTGACCGCACGCTAGCTTTTTTTGCTGCGCTGTGATCAGGTCAGAACTGCGCATGCATATGCACTGCAATGTGCAGGCGCGTCGCTCGGGTACAAAGCGGATCGCTGCTGTGTGATGGATTTTACGAAGAATCCATTCGCACAGCCGATCGCAAGGAGATTGACAGGAAGGGGCATTTGTTGGTGGCCATTTTCTGGGAGTCATTGGAAAAACGCAGGCGTGTCCAAGTGTTTGCAGGGCAGGTGTCTGACGTCAATTCCGGTCCCAGACAGGCTGAAGTGAAAGCAGCGGCTGAGTAAGTCCTGGGCTTCTCAGAAACTGCAAAAGATCTTTTTGTACCGCTCGGCTGCACATGTGTTCGCACACTTGCACAGCTAAAATAGACTCCCCTGTAGGCGGCGACTATCTGATCGCAGTGCTGCAAAAAACTGCTAGCGAGTGATCAGGTCTGGATTAGGCCCAATGTTCACAAAGAAGGCAAAAGAGGTTTGTTATTAATACAAAGTAGTTAGCCTCCTGTCTTATTGACTAGATAGTAGAGATGAGCGGGTTCGGTTTCTTTGAATCCGAACCCGCACGAACTTCACTTTTTTTTTCACGGGTCCGAGCGACTCGGATCTTCCCGCCTTGCTCGGTTAACCCGAGCGCGCCCGAACGTCATCATGACGCTGTCGGATTCTCGCGAGACTCGGATTCTATATAAGGAGCCGCGCGTCGCCGCCATTTTCACACGTGCATTGAGATTGATAGGGAGAGGACGTGGCTGGCGTCCTCTCCATTTAGATTAGATTTAGAAGAGAGAGAGAGAGAGAGATTGCTGTGATACTGTAGATTAGAAGAGAGTGCAGACAGAGTTTAGTGACTGACGACCACAGTGACCAGTGACCACCAGAGACAGTGCAGTTGTTTGTTTTATTTAATATATCCGTTCTCTGCCTGAAAAAAACGATACACAGTCACACAGTGACTCAGTCTGTGTGCACTGCTCAGCCCAGTGTGCTGCACATCAATGTATTGTATATAAAGCTTATAATTGTGGGGGAGACTGGGGAGCACTGCAGGTTGTTATAGCAGGAGCCAGGAGTACATGATAAATAATATTATATTAAAATTAAACAGTGCACACTTTTGCTGCAGGAGTGCCACTGCCAGTGTGACTAGTGGTGACCAGTGCCTGACCACCAGTATATTAGTAGTATTGTATACTATCTCTTTATCAACCAGTCTATATTAGCAGCAGACACAGTACAGTGCGGTAGTTCACGGCTGTGGCTACCTCTGTGTCGGCACTCGGCAGGCAGTCCGTCCATCCATAATTGTATTATAATATATACCACCTAACCGTGGTTTTTTTTTCATTCTTTATACCGTCGACATACTAGTTGTTACGAGTATACTACTATCTCTTTATCAACCAGTGTACAGTGCGGTAGTTCACGGCTGTGGCTACCTCTGTGTCGGCACTCGGCAGGCAGTCCGTCCAACCATAATTGTATTATATACCACCTAACCGTGGTTTTTTTTTCATTCTTTATACCGTCGTCATACTAGTTGTTACGAGTATACTACTATCTCTTTATCAACCAGTGTACAGTGCGGTAGTTCACGGCTGTGGCTACCTCTGTGTCGGCACTCGGCAGGCAGTCCGTCCATCCATAATTGTATTATAATATATACCACCTAACCGTGTTTTTTTTTTCATTCTTTATACCGTCGTCATACTAGTTGTTACGAGTATACTACTATCTCTTTATCAACCAGTGTACAGTGCGGTAGTTCACGGCTGTGGCTACCTCTGTGTCGGCACTCGGCAGGCAGTCCGTCCAACCATAATTGTATTATAATATATACCACCTAACCGTGGTTTTTTTTTCATTCTTTATACCGTCGTCATACTAGTTGTTACGAGTATACTACTATCTCTTTATCAACCAGTGTACAGTGCGGTAGTTCACGGCTGTGGCTACCTCTGTGTCGGCACTCGGCAGGCAGTCCGTCCAACCATAATTGTATTATATACCACCTAACCGTGGTTTTTTTTTCATTCTTTATACCGTCGTCATACTAGTTGTTACGAGTATACTACTATCTCTTTATCAACCAGTGTACAGTGCGGTAGTTCACGGCTGTGGCTACCTCTGTGTCGGCACTCGGCAGGCAGTCCGTCCAACCATAATTGTATTATATACCACCTAACCGTGGTTTTTTTTTCATTCTTTATACCGTCGTCATACTAGTTGTTACGAGTATACTACTATCTCTTTATCAACCAGTGTACAGTGCGGTAGTTCACGGCTGTGGCTACCTCTGTGTCGGCACTCGGCAGGCAGTCCGTCCATCCATAATTGTATTATAATATATACCACCTAACCGTGGTTTTTTTTTCATTCTTTATACCGTCGTCATACTAGTTGTTACGAGTATACTACTATCTCTTTATCAACCAGTGTACAGTGCGGTAGTTCACGGCTGTGGCTACCTCTGTGTCGGCACTCGGCAGGCAGTCCGTCCAACCATAATTGTATTATATACCACCTAACCGTGGTTTTTTTTTCATTCTTTATACCGTCGTCATACTAGTTGTTACGAGTATACTACTATCTCTTTATCAACCAGTGTACAGTGCGGTAGTTCACGGCTGTGGCTACCTCTGTGTCGGCACTCGGCAGGCAGTCCGTCCAACCATAATTGTATTATATACCACCTAACCGTGGTTTTTTTTTCATTCTTTATACCGTCGTCATACTAGTTGTTACGAGTATACTACTATCTCTTTATCAACCAGTGTACAGTGCGGTAGTTCACGGCTGTGGCTACCTCTGTGTCGGCACTCGGCAGGCAGTCCGTCCAACCATAATTGTATTATAATATATACCACCTAACCGTGTTTTTTTTTTCATTCTTTATACCGTCGTCATACTAGTTGTTACGAGTATACTACTATCTCTTTATCAACCAGTGTACAGTGCGGTAGTTCACGGCTGTGGCTACCTCTGTGTCGGCACTCGGCAGGCAGTCCGTCCAACCATAATTGTATTATAATATATACCACCTAACCGTGGTTTTTTTTTCATTCTTTATACCGTCGTCATACTAGTTGTTACGAGTATACTACTATCTCTTTATCAACCAGTGTACAGTGCGGTAGTTCACGGCTGTGGCTACCTCTGTGTCGGCACTCGGCAGGCAGTCCGTCCATCCATAATTGTATTATATACCACCTAACCGTGGTTTTTTTATACCACCTAACCGTGGCAGTCCGTCCATAATTGTATACTAGTATCCAATCCATCCATCTCCATTGTTTACCTGAGGTGCCTTTTAGTTCTGCCTATAAAATATGGAGAACAAAAAAGTTGAGGTTCCAAAATTAGGGAAAGATCAAGATCCACTTCCACCTCGTGCTGAAGCTGCTGCCACTAGTCATGGCCGAGACGATGAAATGCCAGCAACGTCGTCTGCCAAGGCCGATGCCCAATGTCATAGTACAGAGCATGTCAAATCCAAAACACCAAATATCAGAAAAAAAAGGACTCCAAAACCTAAAATAAAATTGTCGGAGGAGAAGCGTAAACTTGCCAATATGCCATTTACCACACGGAGTGGCAAGGAACGGCTGAGGCCCTGGCCTATGTTCATGGCTAGTGGTTCAGCTTCACATGAGGATGGAAGCACTCAGCCTCTCGCTAGAAAACTGAAAAGACTCAAGCTGGCAAAAGCACTGCAAAGAACTGTGCGTTCTTTGAAATCCCAAATCCACAAGGAGAGTCCAATTGTGTCGGTTGCGATGCCTGACCTTCCCAACACTGGACGTGAAGAGCATGCGCCTTCCACCATTTGCACGCCCCCTGCAAGTGCTGGAAGGAGCACCCGCAGTCCAGTTCCTGATAGTCAGATTGAAGATGTCAGTGTTGAAGTACACCAGGATGAGGAGGATATGGGTGTTGCTGGCGCTGGGGAGGAAATTGACCAGGAGGATTCTGATGGTGAGGTGGTTTGTTTAAGTCAGGCACCCGGGGAGACACCTGTTGTCCGTGGGAGGAATATGGCCGTTGACATGCCAGGTGAAAATACCAAAAAAATCAGCTCTTCGGTGTGGAGGTATTTCACCAGAAATGCGGACAACAGGTGTCAAGCCGTGTGTTCCCTTTGTCAAGCTGTAATAAGTAGGGGTAAGGACGTTAACCACCTCGGAACATCCTCCCTTATACGTCACCTGCAGCGCATTCATAATAAGTCAGTGACAAGTTCAAAAACTTTGGGTGACAGCGGAAGCAGTCCACTGACCAGTAAATCCCTTCCTCTTGTAACCAAGCTCACGCAAACCACCCCACCAACTCCCTCAGTGTCAATTTCCTCCTTCCCCAGGAATGCCAATAGTCCTGCAGGCCATGTCACTGGCAAGTCTGACGAGTCCTCTCCTGCCTGGGATTCCTCCGATGCATCATTGCGTGTAACGCCTACTGCTGCTGGCGCTGCTGTTGTTGCCGCTGGGAGTCGATGGTCATCCCAGAGGGGAAGTCGTAAGCCCACTTGTACTACTTCCAGTAAGCAATTGACTGTTCAACAGTCCTTTGCGAGGAAGATGAAATATCACAGCAGTCATCCTACTGCAAAGCGGATAACTGAGTCCTTGACAACTATGTTGGTGTTAGACGTGCGTCCGGTATCCGCCGTTAGTTCACAGGGAACTAGACAATTTATTGAGGCAGTGTGCCCCCGTTACCAAATACCATCTAGGTTCCACTTCTCTAGGCAGGCGATACCGAGAATGTACACGGACGTCAGAAAAAGACTCACCAGTCTCCTAAAAAATGCAGTTGTACCCAATGTCCACTTAACCACGGACATGTGGACAAGTGGAGCAGGGTAGGGTCAGGACTATATGACTGTGACAGCCCACTGGGTAGATGTATGGACTCCCGCCGCAAGAACAGCAGCGGCGGCACCAGTAGCAGCATCTCGCAAACGCCAACTCTTTCCTAGGCAGGCTACGCTTTGTATCACCGCTTTCCAGAATACGCACACAGCTGAAAACCTCTTACGGCAACTGAGGAAGATCATCGCGGAATGGCTTACCCCAATTGGACTCTCCTGTGGATTTGTGGCATCGGACAACGCCAGCAATATTGTGTGTGCATTAAATATGGGCAAATTCCAGCACGTCCCATGTTTTGCACATACCTTGAATTTGGTGGTGCAGAATTTTTTTAAAAACGACAGGGGCGTGCAAGAGATGCTGTCGGTGGCCAGAAAAATTGCGGGACACTTTCGGCGTACAGGCACCACGTACAGAAGACTGGAGCACCACCAAAAACTACTGAACCTGCCCTGCCATCATCTGAAGCAAGAAGTGGTAACGAGGTGGAATTCAACCCTCTATATGCTTCAGAGGTTGGAGGAGCAGCAAAAGGCCATTAAAGCCTATACAATTGAGCACGATATAGGAGATGGAATGCACCTGTCTCAAGTGCAGTGGAGAATGATTTCAACGTTGTGCAAGGTTCTGATGCCCTTTGAACTTGCCACACGTGAAGTCAGTTCAGACACTGCCAGCCTGAGTCAGGTCATTCCCCTCATCAGGCTTTTGCAGAAGAAGCTGGAGGCATTGAAGAAGGAGCTAAAAGGGAGCGATTCCGCTAGGCATGTGGGACTTGTGGATGCAGCCCTTAATTCGCTTAACAAGGATTCACGGGTGGTCAATCTGTTGAAATCAGAGCACTACATTTTGGCCACCGTGCTCGATCCTAGATTTAAAGCCTACCTTGGATCTCTCTTTCCGGCAGACACAGGTCTGCTGGGGTTGAAAGACCTGCTGGTGACAAAATTGTCAAGTCAAGCGGAACGCGACCTGTCAACATCTCCTCCTTCACATTCTCCCGCAACTGGGGGTGCGAGGAAAAGGCTCAGAATTCCGAGCCCACCCGCTGGCGGTGATGCAGGGCAGTCTGGAGCGACTGCTGATGCTGACATCTGGTCCGGACTGAAGGACCTGCCAACGATTACGGACATGTCGTCTACTGTCACTGCATATGATTCTCTCAACATTGATAGAATGGTGGAGGATTATATGAGTGACCGCATCCAAGTAGGCACGTCACACAGTCCGTACTTATACTGGCAGGAAAAAGAGGCAATTTGGAGGCCCTTGCACAAACTGGCTTTTTTCTACCTAAGTTGCCCTCCCACAAGTGTGTACTCCGAAAGAGTGTTTAGTGCCGCCGCTCACCTTGTCAGCAATCGGCGTACGAGGTTACATCCAGAAAATGTGGAGAAGATGATGTTCATTAAAATGAATTATAATCAATTCCTCCGCGGAGACATTGACCAGCAGCAATTGCCTCCACAAAGTACACAGGGAGCTGAGATGGTGGATTCCAGTGGGGACGAATTGATAATCTGTGAGGAGGGGGATGTACACGGTGATATATCGGAGGGTGAAGATGAGGTGGACATCTTGCCTCTGTAGAGCCAGTTTGTGCAAGGAGAGATTAATTGCTTCTTTTTTGGGGGGGGTCCAAACCAACCCGTCATATCAGTCACAGTCGTGTGGCAGACCCTGTCACTGAAATGATGGGTTGGTTAAAGTGTGCATGTCCTGTTTTGTTTATACAACATAAGGGTGGGTGGGAGGGCCCAAGGATAATTCCATCTTGCACCTCTTTTTTCTTTTCTTTTTCTTTGCATCATGTGCTGATTGGGGAGGGTTTTTTGGAAGGGACATCCTGCGTGACACTGCAGTGCCACTCCTAGATGGGCCCGGTGTTTGTGTCGGCCACTAGGGTCGCTAATCTTACTCACACAGCTACCTCATTGCGCCTCTTTTTTTCTTTGCGTCATGTGCTGTTTGGGGAGGGTTTTTTGGAAGGGACATCCTGCGTGACACTGCAGTGCCACTCCTAGATGTGCCCGGTGTTTGTGTCGGCCACTAGGGTCGCTAATCTTACTCACACAGCTACCTCATTGCGCCTCTTTTTTTCTTTGCGTCATGTGCTGTTTGGGGAGGGTTTTTTGGAAGGGACATCCTGCGTGACACTGCAGTGCCACTCCTAGATGGGCCCGGTGTTTGTGTCGGCCACTAGGGTCGCTAATCTTACTCACACAGTCAGCTACCTCATTGCGCCTCTTTTTTTCTTTGCGTCATGTGCTGTTTGGGGAGGGTTTTTTGGAAGGGCCATCCTGCGTGACACTGCAGTGCCACTCCTAGATGGGCCCGGTGTTTGTGTCGGCCACTAGGGTCGCTAATCTTACTCACACAGCTACCTCATTGCGCCTCTTTTTTTCTTTGCGTCATGTGCTGTTTGGGGAGGGTTTTTTGGAAGGGCCATCCTGCGTGACACTGCAGTGCCACTCCTAGATGGGCCCGGTGTTTGTGTCGGCCACTAGGGTCGCTAATCTTACTCACACAGCTACCTCATTGCGCCTCTTTTTTTCTTTGCGTCATGTGCTGTTTGGGGAGGGTTTTTTGGAAGGGCCATCCTGCGTGACACTGCAGTGCCACTCCTAGATGGGCCCGGTGTTTGTGTCGGCCACTAGGGTCGCTTATCTTACTCACACAGCGACCTCGGTGCAAATTTTAGGACTAAAAATAATATTGTGAGGTGTGAGGTATTCAGAATAGACTGAAAATGAGTGTAAATTATGGTTTTTGAGGTTAATAATACTTTGGGATCAAAATGACCCCCAAATTCTATGATTTAAGCTGTTTTTTAGTGTTTTTGGAAAAAAACACCCGAATCCAAAACACACCCGAATCCGACAAAAATAATTCGGTGAGGTTTTGCCAAAACGCGTTCGAACCCAAAACACGGCCGCGGAACCGAACCCAAAACCAAAACACAAAACCCGAAAAATTTCAGGCGCTCATCTCTACTAGATAGCTCATATACCAAGCGATTTAAGCAATCTTGCTGATCAGAACCAAGTATAAAAAAAACTGCCGTTTTCAGGCAGTTTGATAAACTGTTTTGGTAAGCGCAGCTTAAAATCCTGCAAAATTAGTTTCATTTTCATGCGTGAAACACAGGATTGTAGATGCAGATCAGGTGGTTTGAAATAAAGCGGTTTGTCCTATTTGTCTGTGGCAAATTGAAAGGTTTAAAAACCATACAAAAATGCACTTACAGTAAGTAAATTGGGACTGATTCCTAGATGGGAGCAAAGAAAAACAGCTACAGTAGTGATGATGTATCTGCAACGAAACATGTTGCAGTGCAAGGGATGCAAATGTTTATTGTATGCAATACTGACTACTTTTACATGTACAGTAGCCCAATAATGCTGGCCAGCTTTTTTTTACTTTGCATTTAGATTTGAGCTAGGACACACCTTTCCCAAATCTAAATATCTGTGCATGTTTTACATGCATATCAGTAGTGGGTTGGTGGGTGTATTCACCCGATATGTCATTTACAGACATAGGGGGTAATTCCAAGTTGATCGCAGCAGGAAATTTTTTAGCAGTTGGGCAAAACCATGTGCACTGCAGGGGGGGGCAGATATAACATTTGCAGAGAGAGTTAGATTTGGGTGGGTTATTTTGTTTCTGTGCAGGGTAAATACTGGCTGCTTTACTTTTACACTGCAATTTAGATTGCAGATTTAACTCACCACACCCAAATCTATCTCTCTCTGCAAATGTTATATCTGCCCCCCTTGCAGTGCACATGGTTTTGCCCAACTGCTAAAAAATTTCCTGCTACGATCAACTTGGAATTACCCCCATAATGCATTGGCCCTGCAGCAAAGCTGTTGCTGATATATCTTGCAGATATATCGCCATGTCTATCTGTATGTACGGGACACCCGCTGATCCCTCGTACACTGGCTGCAGAGAATGACATCACAGCTGAACGGGCAAATCCAAATGCCTGCCTAGTTGTGATATCTACATAGACATATCAAGCAGCTGATTAGTAAGTGTGTGTGCTTACCAAATTGCCCGATTTGTTGGATATGGTGGATCCATCGGCATACTGTAGTGTGTACCCAGCCTTACTTGCTTTTTTATGCTTGAGTATACTGGGGTGGGCAAAGCTGGATAAAACAGTTTACATCTTGGTCCCATCCTGGACACCCTGGAAGAGTGGGCAATGATGCTTTTGAAAACCTTCAATTGGTTAAAATGTTAAAATTTTTATTCCTTTGTGTCATAAATAAAGGATGACAATAAATTGTTGTGCAATAAGTATACTGTGAGCGCTATGTAGTCAATTCGTTGACATTGAGGAAGTCAACATGGTCTAAATGTCAACATTAAGAATGTTGACATGTACAGGATGTTGACATTCAACATGTCAACGTTAACAGAATGATGAGAATGTCAACATCTAGTCTCAGACTGTGGGATATATTCAATTGAAGTCGGATCAATTCCGACATTCATTTGTCAGAATGAATCCGACCTGGGCTATTCAATGCATTCTTAATTCAACTTTAAAAAAAGTCGAATTGAGATGCGGGAGCTTAGATGGGGGAGAGCCACGGGCAGACGGGGGAGAGCAGCGCTACAGCAGCGGTGATCTCCCCCGTCTCCCCCTCATCTCTGCCTCTCCCCGTCCCCACATCACAGCTGCCACCCACGGCAGCATCCATCCGGCTCCAGCAAGCGAGGTCTAGCTTGCAGGATCCAGGTGGACGCTGCTGTGTGCGGCAACTGTGATACATCTTCCGGCGATGCTCTCCCCGTCTGCCCGCGGCACTCCCCGTCTCTGCTCCCGCATCTCACTTCGACTTTTTTTAAAGTCGAATTGAGATGGTCAAAAAGGGGTCCAAAACCTGTCGGTTTTGGCCCCGTTTTCGACACAAGCAAGCGGATCGGCAGCTATTCCGCCAATCCACGTGCTTTTCGTCAAGTCGAATTCCTCAACTTGTCAAATAATTTGGGGTTAGAATGAATAGGTCGGAACCCCTTCCAACCTAAAAAAGTTGAAAACTGCCGTCTTTTCGACAGGCGTCAGCTTTCAACTTCAATTGAATATACCCCTAAAAGTGAATGGGAAATCCTCTTGTCGTCATTTACAATGTAAACATTTTGGCAGTGTTGACATACTATTGTAAACATTGTGCATGTCGATACTGTGTACAGGGCGACATCCTGAATATTGACATTCAGAACATGTCAACATTATGCTGTCGATGTGAAACAAAGGCTGTATAAATGTCTTTATCATTTTCAGTAATATAACAATATAATCTACAGTGAATTATCATATTGTTTAAATAATACATATATTATTATTATTATTATTTTTTATTTATATTCACTACTTTTATAGATCACTTTTTGCCATTGTCCAGTTTCCTTTTTTCCCCCAGGTTTAAAATCTGTCATGAAGCTGTATAATCATCTTACTTCCTTATCTGCTGTAGAGCATCAATTCCCCTTATACTCCTGGGAAATCCAGTGGCAGGGCTGTTCTCATAAATAGATAGGAGTGTTCACATTTCTATCATACACTTTTGCTTCTTAGACATAGATATTGCCAGACAGCTGCCTGCCTCCTGAATACAGTAAACTGATAAAGCACCACTTCAGAGGAGAAGTGACCATCAATGCAAGGTATTAGGCAGAAGACTACTATTTCTGCATGAACGAGAACCAATCACAGAGTCACCATCAATCTTCCCTGAAGCTGTAACAGACAGCCACATTACTGGAAATCCCAAGGAGCTGCCAAGCTAGACACTTCCCCTTGATACTCTATCTTTACATGCTGGCATTGGTACTCTGTGTCATATAAAGCAAAGGATTTAGAGGAATCCTCTTTGTACTGGAAATAGTTCCATAATTCTTTAAACTTCGATTTACTTTTAAATAAATTGCAATTCTAAAGAACTACAAAAACAGAGGGTAAGATACTGCATTAAAGAAAAATTTGGTAAAAGTGGATTTCACAAGTTCAATATAATGAATGAAAAGCTTTCTCCAGAACTTATTCTGTTAATAAGAATATGAATATAATATTATTTGCAGATAACATTAGGTTTAGGATTCAGTAGGGTGTATTTACTAAAAGTCGATTTTGGTCGATGTTTGGTTGATTAGTGCGCAATTTGATGTGTTTAAGAGTCTAAAGGCCTATTTCAGACCTGATTGCTCCTCTACGTTTTTGCAGACGTCTGCAATCAGATAGCTGCTGCCCATAGAGAGTGAAAACCTAGCCCATGCGAGTGTGCAAATGCATGTGTACGTCGTGCGAAAACTTTGCCAGACAGCGGACATCTGCAAATCCATTCTCAACTCACTCACCGTCAAATGATTTTTCCAGTCTGTGCAGCCTGTGTGTAGCCCAGGACTTAGTCCTACAGAGCGATACAAACAGGCTAATCGGGGCCGGAGGTGACATCAGACACCCGCCCTGAAAACGCTTGGGAACACCTGCGTTTTTCTTGATACTCTCAGAAAACCGCCAGTTACCACCCACAAACGTCCGCTTCCTGTCAATCACCTTGCGTATGCCTAGTGATCTAAATTTTTGCACCATTCTGTCGCTACTAAACAAAATGATGGGCGAATTCCAAGCGCTGCTGTGAACCGGAACTCCTTGTGTCTGAAAGAATCCTCAAAGGAAACAGAATACACAATATCCTTGTACAAGCTTCAGCATCCAATAAATCTCTTGAGATATCCTTCAATGACTGACCTGTATTATAGGCCCTATATTCACATAAGGGTATCTTTGTCTTCTATTTAATACACCGCAATCATGTCATCCAAAATATGTAGTTTCAGCACACAGGTGTTTACTAAAGATATTCTTTAATAACTGACCTGTATTATAAGCCCTATATTCACATAAGGGTATCTTTGTCTTCTTATTCAATACACCGTAATCACATCATCTATAGTATATCACTTATTGGAACAAAGCTCACCTTTGTGATAAGCCCTATGTGTATCCAAAGGTATCTTTAACGGGTCCACCCACACCAGAATCTTTCAATGATCTTGTAGGTACATCCACAGCCTCATAATGGGTAAAAACTTCATCAATCCGTTTTGAATTAAAAAAATCTGTTTTTCTTTAATTGTTGTAGTCACATAAAAATATTTAAAAATCCATACAAAAATGGAGGTACCCCATAAGTAGAACCGGCAAGATCACTTCCACTCACACCCCTAAGATGGAACTCGGGAAATAGGTACGAACCAATAAGGATCGGAGTGCACAGCCAATCCAGAGGATGTCCTAGTGAGTGGTAGGATATAGCCGGGGGTCCTTTACAGCAAACACCAACGCGTTTCGGAACTTTGTCCTTCCTCAGGGTGTGATGGTGGAAGTGATCCTCTCGGCCCTTTATACCCACCACCCATATCACATGACCAGTTTAGCCAATACGATTATTATATCCTAAAAATCATACATTTACACATAATAATATCGATATTGATCTACCATTGTTATGTAATTATCAACATAAAATCATATATATCCATTAAAAGACAAAATACCACAGAATAATAATAAAAAACATTAATTCATGTTCTATTGGTAAACTATAAAATGAGGCTGTGGTTCCATCTCCAATGTTGTTGCCTGCAAATGCTCTTCCAATCCCGGATTAGTATGTCCATATTTTGATATAGTTCATTTCACCTTCTCTAAGGCCCATAAGCCTCTGCGGTTCGTTGCCATAGAAACCGCACGTACGTCCGTTATTTTCCCTGACACAGCTGCAATAATTCATCATTGCCCGAACTTCCGCCCTCTCAGGGTTTGCAGCTTCCGCCCTGCGTTCCTTCTACCACTTGGTCCGTGACCCGCTTGTCCTGACCGGATGTTTTGATTGCGATACATCACATCCGGTTCTTGGAACGCAAACCGGAAGTTCAGGATTTGCCGAGGTGGAACGCATATCGCTATGCCCGTCTCCCCCATGAAGTACATAGAGAATTCTGTCGCTGTTTGGGCTCTCGCATGATCCAGATCCCATTTTTTTTTAAATATACCCCTAAATGCCACATTTTTTGACAGATGATTTTTTACATTATTTTTTAAAAGGATGTAAAAAATCATGTTAGTAAATATGTGATTTAGATCCTGAAACACAAAATCAATCAAAAATCGACCCAATATTGATAAAAAAATTATCAACTTCGACCCAAATCGACTTTTAGTAAATATACCCCATTGTGTATTATCCACTGTTTAGTTGTCTAAGTTTCTTCAGTTTCCCAACAGCAAATAGAGCAAGGATTGGATTTTCCTTATAACCCTTTCATCTGCACCTCTCTTAGAACCAAGTCAGATATATGTGGTCTATTTACTAAGCATTGGAGAGAGATAAAGAGGAGAGAGATAAAGTACCAACCAACCAGTTCCTGAGCTGGTTGGTTGGTCCATTATCTCTTTATCTCTTTCCACTTTGCCTCTCTTCAAGACTTATTACATAGAACCCTCAGGCCTATGTACTATGTCTTGGAGACAAATAAAGTGGAGAGAGATAAAGTACCAATAAATCAGCTCCTACCTGCCAAATTACAGGCTGTGCTTGACAGCTGACAATGAGGAGCTGTTTGGCTGGTACTGTATCTCTCTTCAAGGCTTAGTACATCAGCAGACAAACAATTGCTGTTGCTCGGTCATTCCTGGAGATAATTATATCAGGTGCTAGAAAGGGGGAGGGGTCACAAACAAACAGCAGAAAGAGAGGGGGGTGCACTTTTTCCAATCACCTTTGAAAAAGTCACGTGGAGCGTGACGAAACGCGTTAGGACCTGCCTCTTCACACACCCTGCACAGGTGTCTTCAACAGAGCATCCATTTCACACCCTGGACGCCTACATCTCTGATGGTCTATTGCAAGTAGCAGCACAGACGGATCCCGACACTCTCTGCCAGCCCACAATACACAGCGCGACTTTTCCTCTCCGCTGCACAGCTACGTGGGCACTGCAGGATACCTGACCGGGGACGCCCGGATCACTTACCAGCCCACCGGAGAGGTATTAATCATTCTACTAAACGGGTGCTGCACAGTTTACCAGTCCCGGAATTCTATCTGTGTCATGGACTCTCCAGTGTTTGAATAGCAATTAACTTTGGCAGCTGTGGATATAGACTGCTGTTCCGATTCCATTTATTATCACACCGGAAGATTTCTAGCTCATTTAACACTCTGTGACAAGGGTTGTGTTTTATATTATTCTTCAATCTGTTTTTATATATAATTTTTATTTATTTTCATTCTATCTACAGTTATTGGTACTATTAAATTGGTAAAAAATTATTTTTATATTAAATATCAATTTTTATACGTTGGCTCTTTCTTCTTTGTATTTCTGATATACAGCGCAGCCGTTTTTTATGTATGGGTGCACTTTTTCCCCTGGGTATCCCTCCAGCACACTAAAAATTACCTGTAACCATACCTGAACCTATCGGTTAATAGAAATTCAAGAATTAGTCACACATGTTTGCAAACGAATGTTTAGCTGCTGAGCCACTTCATGGCTTCTCCGATATCAGCAGTCCTAACACTACATAATAGCAGTGCCCACATAGGGCCATGTAATTTGTCACAGTAGGCCTCATGATAAAGGCTATTACTAAAACACATCCAGACAGAGAGCTAACTTACCTGGGAGCCACTCCCAGGATCTCCCATTGGCACTACAAGGAACAGCATGCCTTCCAAATACTGCTCCCATTCAATGCCTCTCACACACAAGCAGACAAACAAGAGCAGTTGCTCGGTCATTCCTGGAGATAATTATATCAGGTGCTAGAAAGGGGGAGGTGTCAAAAACAAACCCCCCTGGATAAAGAGCTGCCACAGATGTGTTATGATCTCTTGTGCACTTTTCCTCTGAATGCTTTGTGACTTGCAGCAGGGAAAGGGTTAAAGCACAGGGACACTTCTGGCTCAGGAGAGTTACATGAGAGGGAGCATGCATGCTCTAGGTCAGTTAACTGCCAGGTTAAAAAAAAGACTGTTGGCGTGCTGTGGTGGCCATCTTAAGTCAATGGCTAGCACTGAGCAAAGAAGGACGTAAGGGCAGAGGGGTCCACTGAGAGTATCTAAACAGTCCCAAAGGCAGTGTGAGAGTGACTGAAGGTGGGTCATTGGACTGCAAGTGCAGGAAGGAGACTGCCAGGGGAGGTCCACGTGAGTGACAGCGGCAGAAGTGAGAAACAGCCCCTGGAGGTGGATTGCATAACAGCTGGCCAGACCCTCAGTATTCAGAGTGCTGGAATCTACACACTCATAGAGGGAGAGAAAGTAAGCACTTTATAAGCATCCTCAATACAGAACTGTCACTAGCAACTGAAAGGGAAATTGGTAGCCCCACAACTATGATCACACTAACAGCAGAGTACCATAAGTAGTAGAGACATCCCTTATCTTAGATAGTTACAGTCTAGACAAGCTGCTGCTTACGAGGATAGCATCATAGCCGTAACCTAATAGACAGTTACATTTATTCAGTTGGACCAGCAGTCCTATTATATGTAGAGATGTGCACCAGAAATTTTTCGGGTTTTGTGTTTTGGTTTTGGATTCGGTTCCGTGGCCGTGTTTTGAATTCAGACGTGTTTTGGCAAAACCTCCCTGAAAATTTTTTGTCGGATTCTGGTGCTTTTTTTCAAAAAACCCTCAAAAACAGCTTAAATCATAGAATTTGGGGGTAATTTTGATCCTATAGTATTATTAACCTCAATAACCATAATTTCCACTCATTTCCAGTCTATTCTGAACACCTCACACATCACAATATTATTTTTAGTCCTAAAATTTGCACCAAGGTCGCTGGATGACTAAGCTAAGCGACCCAAGTGGGCGGCACAAACACCTGAGCCCATCTAGGAGTGGCACTGCAGTGTCAGACAGGAAGGCACTTAAAAAAACTGCCCCCAAACATCACATGATGCAAAGATAAATAAATAAAAAAAGAGGTGTAAGATGGAATTGTCCTTGGGCCCTCCCACCCACCCTTATGTTGTATAAACAGGACATGCACACTTTAACAAACCCATCATTTCTGCAACAGGGTCTGCCACACGACTGTGGCTGAAATGACTGGTTGGTTTGGGCCCCCACCAAAAAAAGAAGCAATCAATCTCTCCTTGCTTAAACTGACTCTACAGAGGCAAGATGTCGACCTCATCATCATCCTCCGATTTCTCACCCCTTTCACTTTGTACATCTACCTCCTCACAGAGTATTAATTCGTCCCCACTGGAATACACCATCTCATGTCCCTGTGTACTTTCTGGAGGCAATTGCTGGTGTATGTCTCCATGGAGGAAATGATTATAATTCATTTTGATGAACATCATCTTCTCCACATTTTCTGGAAGTAACCTCGTACGCCGATTGCTGACAAGGTGACCGGCTGCACTAAACACTCTTTCGGAGTACACACTGGAGGGGGGGCAACTTATGTAAAATAAAGCCAGTTTGTGCAAGGGCCTCCAAATTGCCTCTTTTTCCTGCCAGTATACGTACAGACTGTCTGACGTGCCTACTTGGATGCTGTCACTCATATTATCCTCCACCATTCTTTCAATGGTGACAGAATCATATGCAGTGACAGTAGTCGACATGTCAGTAATCGTTGGCAGGTCCTTCAGTCCGGACCAGATGTTAGTTTTCGCTCCTGACTGCTCTGCATCACTGCCAGCAGGTGGTTTTGGAAATCTGATCCTTTTCCTAGCAGCTCCAGTGGCGGGAGAAAATTAAGGAGGAGCTGTTGGCGGGTCATGTTCCACTTGACTTGACAAGTGTCTCACCAGCAGGTCTTTGAACATGTGCAGACTTGTGTCTGCCGGAAAGAGAGATACAACATAGGCTTTAAACCTAGGATCGAGCACGGTTGCCAAAATGTAGTGCTCTGATTTCAACAGATTGACCACCTGAGAATCCTGGTTAAGCTCCATCCACAAGTCCCACATGCCTAGCAGAATCGCTCCGTTTTAGCTCCTCCTTCAATCTCACCAGCTGCTTCTGCAAAAGCCTGATGAGGGGAATGACCTGACTCAGGCTGGCAGTGTCTGAACTGACTTCACGTGTGGCAAGTTCAAAGGGTTGCAGAACCTTGCACAACGTTGAAATCATTCTCCACTGCGCTTGAGTCAGGTGCTTTCCCCCTCCTTTGCCTATATCGTAGGCAGATGTATAGGCTAGAATGGCCTTTTGCTGCTCCTCCATCCTCTGAAGCATATAGAGGGTTGAATTCCCTCCTCGTTACCACCTCTTACTTCAGATGACGGCGGGGCAGGTTCAGGAGTGTTTGCTGGTGCTCCAGTCTTCGGCACGCGGTGGCTGAATGCCGAAAGTGGCCCGCAATTCTTTGGGCCATCGACAGCATCTCTTGCATGCCCCTGTCGTTTTTAAAAAATTCTGCACCACCAAATTCAATGTATGTGCAAAACATGGGATGTGCTGGAATTTGCCCACATGTAATGCACGCACAATATTGGTGGCATTGTTCGATGTCACAAATCCCCAGGAGAGTCCAATTGGGGTACGCCATTCTGCGATGATGTTCCTCAGTTTCCGTAAGAGGTTGTCAGCTGTGTGCCTCTTATGGAAAGCGGTAATACAAAGCGTAGCCTGCCTAGGAATGAGTTGGCATTTGCAAGATGCTGCTACTGGTGCCACCGCTGCTGTTCTTGCTGCGGGAGGCAATACATCTTCCCAGTGGGCTGTCACAGTCATATAGTCCTGAATCTGCCCTGCTCCACTTGTCCACATGTCCGTGGTTAAGTGGACATTGGGTACAGCTGCATTTTTTAGGACACTGGTGAGTCTCTTTCAGACGTCTGTGTACATTCTCGGTATCGCCTGCCTAGAGAAGTGGAACCTAGATGGTATTTGGTACCGGGAACACACTACCTCAAGAAATTCTCTAAGTCCCTGTGAACTAACTCCGGATACCAGATGCACGTGTAACACCAACACAGCTGCCAAGGCCTGAGTTATCCGCTTTGCAACAAGATGACTGCTGCGATATTTCATCTTCCTCGCAAAGGACTGTTGGACAGTCAATTGCTTACTGGAAGTAGTACAAGTGGGCTTCCGACTTCCCCTCTGGGATGATGATCGACTCCCAGCAGCAACAACAGCAGCGCCAGCAGCAGTAGACGTTACACTCAAGGATCCAAAGGAGGAATCCCAGTCAGGAGAGAACTCATCAGACTTTCCAGTGACATCGCCTGCACGACTATTGGCTTTCCTGTCTAAGGAGGAAATTGACACTGAGGGAGTTGGTGGTGTGGTTTGCAGGAGCTTGTGTACAAGAGAAAGAGATTTAGTTGTCAATGGACTGCTTCCGCTGTCACCCAAAGTTTTTAAACTTTTCACTGACTTCTGATGAATGCGCTCCAGGTGGCGTATAAGGGAGGATGTTCCTAGGTGGTTAACGTCCTTACCCCTACTTATTACAGCTTGACAAAGGCAACACATGGCTTGACACCTGTTGTCCGCATTTCTGTTAAAATAATTCCACACCAAAGAGGTGATTTTTTTTTTGTAATTTGACCAGGCATGTCAATTGCCATATTCATCCCACGGACAACAGGTGTCTCCCCAGGTGCCTGACTTAAACAAACCACCTCACCATCAGAATCCTCCTTGTCAATTTTCTCTTCAGCACCAGCAACACCCATATCCTCATCCTGGTATACTTCAACAGTGACATCTTCAATTTGACTATCAGGAACTGGACTGTGGGTGCTCCTTCCAGCACTTCCAGGGGGCGTTAAAATGGTGGAAGGAGCCACCTCTTCCCGTCCAGTGTTAAGAAGGTCAGGCATCGCAACCGACACAATTGGACTCTCCTTGGGGATTTGTGATTTAGAAGAACGCACAGTTCTTTGCTGTGCTTTTGCCATCTTAACTCTTTTCAGTTTTCTAGCGGGAGGATGAGTGCTTCCATCCTCATGTGAAGCTGAACCACTAGCCATGAACATAGGCCAGGGCCTCAGCCGTTCCTTGCCACTCCGTGTCGTAAATGGCATATTGTCAAGTTTACGCTTCTCATCAGACGCTTTTAATTTTGATTTTTGGGTCATTTTACTGAACTTTAGTTTTTTGGATTTTACATGCTCTCTACTATGACATTGGGCATCGGCCTAGGCAGACAACGTTGATGGCATTAAATCGTCTCTGCCATGACTAGTGGCAGCAGCTTCAGCACTAGGTGGAAATGGATCTTGATCTTTCCCTATTTTACCCTCCACATTTTTGTTCTCCATTTTTTAATGTGAGGAATTATATGCCAGTAATATTATTATATCAATAGCAGTGGTCTACTGTACTGTACAACTAAATACTGTTGGTCACCAAAATGCAGCACTGTACTACTATATATAAATGTCAGGAACTGGTGCAGAATCCGGAATTCGGGATCAGGTACCAAGTGGTTGACGTTACCCAGAACAGAGGCGCGGAGTCTAACACGCCGGAAGGTTTTCACCAGGGAACCCCGCAAGGGGATATGGGCTTCGCGGCTTCCGACATGCAGGTCGCGGCCCCCTGTCTGGGTCACTTGATACCTGAACTGGACTGGAGTTTTGGTAGAGGTGTTGTATATGACCAACCGCAGGGATACACAGGAACAAACAGGAACTGGAGAAGGTGGCAGGGTGCACACGGCCAGATGGTACGCTGGGGCCGTGGAGATGGAACAGCAGCAGGCACTCCAGGGGTGACACAGGAGGTAGCGGCAGTCGGCAGACTAAAGTCGTCAGCAAGATGTTGAAGCTGGAATTCAATACTGGAACAAGGCAATACCCACTGGACAGATGAACTGAGACCAGAGAGGAACCAGGAAGCAGAACACCACATGGAGTAGTTATAACTGGCAAAGCCTCTTGGGATTGAGAGGCTTAAAAGAACAGGCTGGACCAATCAGTTGTGAGCACCAGACAGGCCCCCAGTAATTGGTATAACATGCAGCTGCAGTGCAGACTGAGCAGGCTGACAAGCTGAATAGTAGTTTCCAGGTAACGAGCTGTAATTACAGAATCCAGACACCTGTGAAGTCAGTTGCTGAGTGCAGGAGCAAAGGCACTGGGAGACAACTATGCAGGAGCTAGCTGTGACCTGTAGTTCCACAAACTGAAGCAAAGGTAATTTATAACAAAAACAAAACATGAGTGCTCAGGATTGTAACAATACTGCTCACAAAAATGCAGCACAGATATGGAATGGATACTTGCAGTGACACAGAGCTGCAAGATACAGCAATGGCCTACTGTACTGTACAACTACATACTGGGTGTCACCAAAATACTGCACTGTACTAGTATACTGTATATACTGCTCACAAAAATGTAGCAGAGATATGGAATGGATACTTGCAGTGACACAGAGCTGCAAGATACAGCAATGGCCTACTGTACTGTATAACTATATACTGTTGGTCACCAAAATGCTGCACTGTACTACTACATATACTGCTCACAAAAATGCAGCACAGATATGGAATGGATACTTGCAGTGACACAGAGCTGCAAGATACAGCAATGGCCTACTGTACTGTACAACTATATACTGTTGGTCACCAAAATGCTGCACTGTATTACTATATATACTGCTCACAAAAATGCAGCACAGATATGGAATGGATACTTGCAGTGACACAGAGCTGCAAGATACAGCAATGACCTACTGAACAGTACCACTATATACTGTTGGTCACCAAAATGCAGCACACTGAGCACAGATATTTGCAGCACACTGAGCACAGATATGGAGCTTTTCAGGCAGAGAACGTAGATATTTGCAGCACACTGAGCACAGATATTTGCAGCACACTGAGCACAGATATGGAGCTTTTCAGGCAGAGAACGTAGATATTTGCAGCACACTGAGCACAGATATTTGCAGCACACTGAACAGAGATATTTTCAGCACACTGAGCACAGATATGGAGCTTTTCAGGGAGAGAACGTAGCCACGTGCTCTCCGTTCCATCTCCAATGCACGAGTGAAAATGGCGTGGACGCACGGCTCTTTATATAGAATACGAATCTCGCGAGAATCCGACAGCGGGTTGATGATGTTCGGCCGAGTTCGGGTTAACCGAGCAAGGCGGGAATATCCGAGGCTGCCTCGGACCCGTGTAAAATAGGTGAAGTTCGGGGGGGGTTCGGATCTCGATGAACCGAACCCGCTCATCTCTAATTTTATGTTTTAAGGAATTCCTGTGAGACAGTCAGCCGTCCACACAAAGTTAGTAGCCACACTTCTCAGGGCAGACCAGGACTATGCAGTGTAAATGTGTATACCCAGTTCCTAGTATACTGGAAACGGATAGCTTCTAGTCTCCAACCAGAGGATACAATTGCCCAAATCTTCAATCAGATAAACCTCCAGTAAAAACACTGAGTTTAGAGACCCTCTGATACACATTACAAACAGAAACTTTGTTGCCAATTAACTTAGTAGGGGAAATGGTTCTAAATTGCACACCCTCCAGTAATGAAAGGTGTTATGCTGCTGAGAATAAAGTATTATACACAGACAAAGGGGGTGCAGATGCACTAAACGATCATTACAGTATAATAAAATATAATATGTCATAAGAGGTTGTTGTTATATCGTTGGCCAATGATATCGGCCTGCCCACAATCGTCCAGGTCACCTCTTGTCGAGCAGGTTCCTAACACTATGGGGCCAACATATGGAACACAGGGAACCCCGAAACATGATCCAGCAAAGGACCCCCCCCCCCACCCCCCCAGGACATCACACCAAAAAATAGTGATAGTAAAGTGATATAAAGTGTAGGTATGTAAAGGTCCCTACTATGAGTTTAAAGGTTGAGAGTATGTGAAAAAAATGTGCATACATAAATAATAGACAAATATGATATAAAAAGTGACTGTGTATTTAAATGGTGATGCCCTGACACATCCCAGCCAGAACAGACATGGGGGACCCCACGTCCAAATGCCAACCCCAAATTTACTGACACTATATATAAATAAATAGGACTTACTTAGAATTATGCCTGTGTCACTGTGCAGTCCATGCTGGTTTCCCTGCTTAAAAACATAGAGGGTGGTGGGGGGAGGGTGCAGTTTAGGCTATATGGTGTTTTGGGGGCAGATTTTTGGTGGAGGATACACGCATGCTGTAGGCCCATTCATTCTGCACTTTACAGCATGTGTGTATTCTCCCAGTCATATCTGTGACCAAAACACCATATAGCCCTTAATCTTAGGAGTGAAAGTACCGCACCATATTTATTGGGAATTAAAAGTAAAATAAACTGTTATTTTATAATGTTATCTATTTTATAACATATATATATATATATATATATATGTATATATTGTTCTTGAAAAAAGTCAAATAGACTGAAACGTTGACACGCAGACGCTGTTCGTCTCTTTATTCGTCCGTCGAAAGTCTTACGAGTGCCGCCCATACACGCAATATATATATATATATATATATATATATATATGCAAATGTTGATGTCATGTTTTATATTTATATGTGCCATGTTGGCAAATCATTGCATAGTTCATATTGCACAGTTGTTTAAAACAAACAAAAAAAAACTACTTTTTTTTTCTATAAACAGTTTAAGTAACTAAACAGTTGTGGTGTGTATTTTATTTACCTTTAAATACTGGTCCTGCAGCACCTTGACAATGGCTTTGAGGGTGTCAGGGATGATCCGACCGAAAGCCTGGGGGGAGATGACGGTCACAAACTTCAGGTCCTCCAGCGACCACCCTGCAGCCAGTTACCTCAGCGTAGCAGTCTGCCTCTCATCAGCAGGGATGGTCCTCCGCATCTTGGTGTCCTGCCTCTCAATGTAGGGAGTCACAAGGCCCAGCAACTCCTAGAAGGTATCATCATCCATGTTGTTGCGATAATCTTCAGGGTTATTATCCTTAATCTCGGTCAGGAGCAACATGTGAGAGAGAGTCCTCCTCTTCAGCAGCCACTCCTTGCTCCAAACAGACCTCACCCTCTCATGTTTCAGATCCCTGTTACGTTTCAGCTTCATATAGCCATAGGCTAACAGAAGTTGATACCTGTAGGAATCCATCACAGAATAGGGTATTGCACTTTGTTGAAAAAAGCCAAACAAAGCAGGTAGCACGATAGCAATGTGGAAAGCTCAGAAGGTATAAACCAGCCTCACTAATCACAGAGCAGAAGTGTGCACATGGCTAAAGTGGCTGCTGCTATTTACATGCCTATTTGGCCCAGACCCCCTAGCACCCTAATCCAGCCCATAAGATATATCTTATGGTACATGTTAATGCATTGTGATTAATCGCATGCGATATGTTGCTGTGTGACATATCGCATGCAAAAATAGCCACACATGTGCCAAATCGTATGGAATCGTATGGAACCACTCCCGGGAAGCTCACGGGAGACTTCAAGGGAAATCGCATCCGACTTCAGCCTCAGACATATCTTTGTAGTGTATAGGGCCCTTTAGATTGTACAAGAGCAGGGTATTACCTATTCAACCTATTTGTGGTCTCCTACGCGGTATTATTTTTAGTACTAATTTTTGTTGGCGATTGTGTTTATTCCTCTATTTTTTTATAACTATAATGCGTGACTACGCACCATAACCCTGTATATCCTTATGTTATGATTCCAGCACTCTGGTCAGAGGAGATCTTATGGCAAGGACCGGAGCACTGGAACGGAATGCTGGGGAAGGGAGCAGGACAGGAAAATAGCCCCTGGCTCCCTAACTCTGTTGTCTCACCCGTGTTGTCAGAAATCCCCTGCGAGACTATGGTTTCTTGAGCCCTTGGCAGCCGCGTTTGAAGGGCGGATTATGTCTGCCCAACTTCGATGCCCCCCGGTCTTAATGAGAGACAAAGGGAAACCCGAGACAGGGTGATAACAAGAGGCCCTCTAACTAAACAACCAGGCCAGGGGCTAAGCAAACTCAAAACTATAATATGTGCGGAGAAACCGCCAAGGAAAAGGACAACCAAAATATCCACTTGTCCAATTCTCCTACCCGGCACCGCCGAGTACCAGAGAGGACTTGTGGAAGCGGAACCCTCCGCAAATGCTCCAAACACAAAATATAAAAGGTAAAGTGGCTGAGCCGCAACACACGGCAGAGCCGCAACTCACGAACACCACTGGATATAAAACGGTGATCAGTCAGGACTCCAGGGACGAGATGGTAACTCCCGAGTACAGGACTTCTGAGGACTGGAATGACCGGATACAGCAGGACTGGAAACAGACTCTCAGCAAACAAAGGCAGCATGCAGGAAGCTATTACCGGCGTCTGTGAGAAGCCCTGGGAGTGTACTTAACAGGGAGTCCTCCAATCAGCTGTTTAGAGGCTGATTGGACTAAATGCCGTGCAGCTGCCTTGCTGCACGGCCAGAGAACAGGTGAACGCATTAAATCCTAAAACCCAGCAACGGGGAACGCGGTCCGCCAGTGGCGTCCCCGTTGCTAGGGTCCGTGCGGCTTCAGCGCGCCCGGCGTCTAGCGTTGCTAGGGAGCCGGCGGCTGTACGTGC
Organism: Pseudophryne corroboree; assembly: GCF_028390025.1. Lineage (NCBI taxonomy): Eukaryota > Metazoa > Chordata > Amphibia > Anura > Myobatrachidae > Pseudophryne > Pseudophryne corroboree. Next base: position 555,879,620 of record NC_086446.1, on the reverse strand, counting down.
ACGGCGTCCCTAGTTGCTAGGCGCCGGGTCGCGCGGACAAGCGGACCCCGGCGCCTAACAGTACCCCCCCTTGAGGAGGGGTCAAGGAACCCCTAAAGCCAGGTTTCCGAGGAAATTCACGAAAAAATGCCCTCTTGAGCCTCGGGGCATGAAGATCCTTATCCAGGACCCAAGACCTTTCTTCCGGACCATAGCCTCTCCAGTGAACCAGAAAATAAAGCCGGCCCCGGGACAATTTGGAATCGAGAACCTTCTCCACCAAGAACTCCTGTTGTCCCTGTACATCCACCGGAGATCTACCCTGAGAGATCCTCCGAGGAAATCTACTGGAAGAAACGTATTGTTTCAACAGGGAACAATGAAACGTATTACCAATCCTGAGAGATCTTGGTAAACGTAACCGAAAGGCAACTGGGTTGACTCTTTTAATAATAAGAAATGGCCCAATGAATTTGGGTCCCAATCTAGCCGAGGATTGTCGAAGCCTGATGTTACGAGTCGACAACCATACCCTATCTCCCACCTTAAAAGTGCAAGGACGTCGGAGCCTGTCAGAAAATTTCTTCTCTCGAAAGGCCGCTTTTCTGAGAGCAAGGTGCACTTTTTTCCAAATGGCTCTGAGATGGGAGGTTAAGGTTAGCGAGGAGACTGAGGAATGATGAAAAAAAGAATTAGCTCTGGGGTGAAAACCAAAAACTGAAAAGAATGGAGACTCTTTAGTGGAGGAATGACAAGAATTATTGTAAGCAAACTCCGCCAACGGAAGAAACTCGGACCAATCATTCTGGAGTTCGGCAGAATACAAGCGCAAATACTGTTTCAATGATTGGTTAACTCGCTCGGTTTGCCCGTTGGATTGTGGGTGGTAACCGGATGTTAACGACAATTTCATCTTTAATGAGGCACAAAATCATTTCCAGAATTGTGCGATGAATTGTGGACCCCAATCAGAAACAATATCAGTAGGCAACCCATGAAGTCTGAAAACATGGCGGAGAAACAAAACTGCCAACCCTTGGGCAGAAGGCAATCGGGGGAGAGCAATAAAATGAGCCATCTTGCTAAAACGGTCCACTACCACCCATATGACTCGGAATCCGGCTGAAAGGGGAAGGTCAACCACAAAATCCATGGAAATATGGGACCATGGCCTGAGAGGAACATTTAAGGGCATAAGTTGCCCGATAGGCAAGGAACGGGGAACCTTATGCTGTGCACAAACCTGACATGAATAAACAAACTCCCTAACGTCTTTAGAAAGACCAGGCCACCATACTGAGTGAGAGACTAACTCCAAAGTCTTAGAGATTCCCGGATGCCCGGAAACTTTGTTATCATGGAATTCCGTTAAAACAGTAGCTCTCAAAAACTCAGGGACGTAAAGACGACCAGCAGGAGTATTTCCAGGAGCTTGGTGTTGAAGCTGTTTTAACTGGGTAAATAAATCTTGTGTGAGGCCTGCCCAGATGACCGAAGATGGAAGTATGGGAGTAACAGGACTGTTATTGTGAACCGGAAGAAAGCTGCGTGACAGGGCATCAGCCTTAGTATTCTTGGAACCAGGCCTGAAAGTGATTATAAATTTGAAACGAGTAAAAAATAAAGCCCAACGTGCCTGCCGGGCATTAAGCCGTTTAGCCGATTCGATGTATTGCAGGTTTTTATGGTCAGTCAATACTGAAATAGTATGTTTTGCTCCCTCCAGCCAATGCCTCCACTCTTCGAAAGCCCACTTTACCGCCAGTAACTCTCGATTACCAACGTCATAGTTGGATTCAGCGGAGGAGAATTTCCTGGACATAAAGGCACAAGGATGTAACTCCAGAGACTCCGGATCCTTTTGAGAAAGGATAGCCCCCACTCCAACCTCCGAGGCATCAACCTCCACAACAAAGGGCAATTCCGGATTGGGATGTCTGAGGACTGGAGCCGAGACAAAGGCTTGTTTCAAGGCCCGGAAGGACAACTCAGCTTCACGCGACCAGTTGGTAGGATCCGCTCCTTTCTTTGTCAGAGCTACAATGGGAGCAAACAGGTCAGAAAAAGAATGAATGAACCTCCTATAATAATTCGCAAACCCTAAAAAGCACTGAATTGCTTTTAAATTGGTGGGTTGCGCCCAACTAAGGATGGCCTGGAGCTTCTTTGGTTCCATGGAAAATCCCCGAGGGGAAATAATGTACCCTAAAAAAGATACTTCCGTGACATGAAACTCACACTTCTCCAGCTTGGCATATAAATGATTCTCACGTAACTTTTGAAGAACCAGACGCACCTGGGTAACATGTTGTTCCATTGATTCAGAATAAATCAGGATGTCGTATAAGTAAACGACCACGAATTTCCCTAGGAAGTCACGGAGCACATCGTTAATGAGGTTTTGAAAAACTGCTGGAGCATTAGACAAGCCGAACGGCATCACCAGGTACTCGTAGTGACCCGACTGAGTACTGAAGGCCGTTTTCCACTAATCTCCAGATTTAATTCGGATGAGGTTGTACGCTCCTCTAAGGTCAATTTTAGAAAAAATCACAGCAGAACGTAACTGATCAAAGAGTACAGAAATCAACGGCAAAGGATAGGTGTTTTTAACTGAGATCTTATTCAGGGCTCTAAAATCAATGCAAGGTCTAAGCGAGCCATCCTTTTTCTCCACAAAGAAGAAGCCTGCACTTAAAGGAGATTTTGATGGTCTAATAAATCCTTTCTCAAGGCTCTCCTTTACATAATCATTCATAGCCGCAGTTTCTGGCCCGGATAATGCATATAATCTTCCCTTTGGCAATGCGGCACCAGGAATTAACTCAATAGCACAATCATAAGGCCGATGGGGAGGCAGAATGTCCGCATTGCCTTTGGAGAAAACATCAGCAAACTCCTGGTATACCACCGGAATGGGTTCTGGAATGATAGCTGCTACTCTGACTGGAAACGTGATACATTCCTTATCACAAAAAGTACCCCACTGTGAAATCTCCCCCGACCGCCAATCAATGGTGGGATTATGAAAGGCCAGCCAAGGGTGACCCAGAACAACTGGAACTGCTGGGCAATGTGTAAGAAAGAACTCGATTTTCTCGGAATGTAGAGCTCCTACTGTAAGTAGTACAGGAGGTGTACGGAGAGAAATAATCCCATTAGACAGCGGACTCCCATCTAAGCCATGCATGGTGACACACCTACCCAAAGGTAACTGAGGAATGCCTAAGGCCTTAGCCCAAGTTAAATCCATAAAGTTTCCTGCAGCTCCACTGTCAACAAAAGCCGACACAGAAGAACTGAGGCTGCCAAAGGAAACTTTAACTGGGACTAAAAGGGAGTTATTCGAGGAGATAAGCTGCAGACCTAGGTGAACCCCCTCACAATTCACCTGGTCAAAGCGTTTCCCGACTTGTTCGGACAATTACGAGCAAAATGTCCCTTACCCCCACAGTACAGACAAAGACCAGAATTTTGCCTTCTGGCTCTTTCTTCAGGAGACAGCCGGGAGAGACCCATCTGCATGGACTCCTCTACGTCTTCAGGAATGGAATATACACACGGAGTTGACCTTACAGTTGCTCCTTTTTCAGCCCTCCGCTCTCTGAGACGACGATCAATCTTAATAGAAAGCTCCATGAGTTTATCGAGAGTCTCAGGAGAGGGGTACTGAAGGAGACTGTCTTTTAGAGACTCTGATAAGCCGAGGCGAAACTGACTGCTCAGGGCTGGGTCATTCCAGCCACAGTCGTTCGACCAACGGCGAAACTCCGTACCATAAACCTCCGCAGGATTTCTACCCTGTCTGAGAGCGCGCAACTGACTTTCAGCGGACGCCTCTCTATCAGGGTCATCATACAAGAGCCCTAAAGACTCAAAAAAAGCGTCAACTGACAACAATGCCGGATCCTGTGCTCTTAAACCAAATGCCCAGGTCTGAGGACCCCCCTGGAGCAAAGAAATAATAATCCCGACCCGCTGAGATTCAGTACCCGAGGAAGTCGGTCTTAAACGAAAATAAAGTTTACAGGATTCTTTAAAATTAAAAAACTCTTTTCTATCACCAGAAAAACGGTCAGGCAAATGCATCTTTGGTTCAGGGACTACCCTTGGGGAAGCTTGCAAAAGATCTTCCTGCGACTTCACCCGAAGAGAAAGATCCTGAACCATCTGAGTAAGTTCTTGAATCTGGCTGACTAAGAGCTGACCAGGATTTGGCCCTAAACCTGTTGGATTCATGAGGCCGATAAACTCTCACAAAACTGAATGAGAAAAAATTAAACACCGTTTAATTTTAAGTTTTGGTATGGCCGGTAATAATGTTATGATTCCAGCACTCTGGTCAGAGGAGATCTTATGGCAAGGACCGGAGCACTGGAACGGAATGCTGGGGAAGGGAGCAGGACAGGAAAATAGCCCCTGGCTCCCTAACTCTGTTGTCTCACCCGTGTTGTCAGAAATCCCCTGCGAGACTATGGTTTCTTGAGCCCTTGGCAGCCGCGTTTGAAGGGCGGATTATGTCTGCCCAACTTCGATGCCCCCCGGTCTTAATGAGAGACAAAGGGAAACCCGAGACAGGGTGATAACAAGAGGCCCTCTAACTAAACAACCAGGCCAGGGGCTAAGCAAACTCAAAACTATAATATGTGCGGAGAAACCGCCAAGGAAAAGGACAACCAAAATATCCACTTGTCCAATTCTCCTACCCGGCACCGCCGAGTACCAGAGAGGACTTGTGGAAGCGGAACCCTCCGCAAATGCTCCAAACACAAAATATAAAAGGTAAAGCGGCTGAGCCGCAACACACGGCAGAGCCGCAACTCACAAACACCACTGGATATAAAACGGTGATCAGTCAGGACTCCAGGGACGAGATGGTAACTCCTGAGTACAGGACTTCTGAGGACTGGAATGACCGGATACAGCAGGACTGGAAACAGACTCTCAGCAAACAAAGGCAGCATGCAGGAAGCTATTACCGGCGTCTGTGAGAAGCCCTGGGAGTGTACTTAACAGGGAGTCCTCCAATCAGCTGTTTAGAGGCTGATTGGACTAAATGCCGTGCAGCTGCCTTGCTGCACAGCCAGAGAACAGGTGAACGCATTAAATCCTAAAACCCAGCAACGGGGAACACGGTCCGCCAGTGGCGTCCCCGTTGCTAGGGTCCGTGCGGCTTCAGCGCGCCCGGCGTCTAGCGTTGCTAGGGAGCCGGCGGCTGTACGTGCACGGCATCCCTAGTTGCTAGGCGCCGGGTCGCGCGGACAAGCGGACCCCGGCGCCTAACACCTTATCCATTAGGTACTTATCTAGCTCATTCTTGAAGGTGTTGACCAAGTCCGCCATTACTACTCTCTCAAGCGGGGAATTCCAAACACGTATTGTCCTTACTGTGAAGAAACCTTTACGTCTCTATGTGCAAAATCTCCTCTCCTCCAACCTAAGCGGGTGTCCACATATCCTCTGCGTTGATCTTACCAAAAACAGATCCCCCGCAAGCTCTGTGTATTGTCCCCTTATATATTTGTAAATGTTGATCATGTCCTCTCTTAGTCTCCTCTTTTCCAGTGTAAACATGCCTAGGCTTGCAAACCTTTCCTTGTATTCCAGCATCTCTATCCACTTAATTAGTTTGGTCGCCCACCTCTGAATCTTTTCTAGTTCCAGGATATTCTTTTTGTAGTATAGTGCCCAAAATTGTGCACAGTAGTCAAGATGTGGCCTCACTAGGGATTTATATAATGGTAGTATAACACTTTCATCCCTTGCGTCAATTCCCCACTTTACACATGCTAATACCTTGTTAGCCTACTTTGCTGCAATCCTACTTTGGGTACTGCTGCTTAGTTTGTTATCTATGTGAACACCTAAGTCTTTTTACAGTACAGAATCTCCTAATTTTACCCCATTTAGTATGTAGGTGTTATTTTTGTTCTTGCTACCAAAGTGCATTACCTTACTCTTATCTGTATTGAAGCTCATTCTCCATTTTGCTGCCCATGCTTCCAGTTTAAGTCGTTCTGAAGAGACTCAGCATCTCCCTCAATATTTTTAACCTTACACAATTTGGTATCATCTGCAAAATTCGACTCCATGCTCTCTAGATCTACTGCTAGATCATTAATGAAATTGTTGAACAATAGTGGTCCAAGTACAGACCTTTGTGGCACACCACTTAGTATTTCAGTTCAATTTAAAAAAGTTTCATTTACCACAATGCGCTGATCCCTAATATCTAACCAATTTCTGACCAAAGTACATATTGTGCTCCCTAGCCCTAGTTCTTGTAACTTATAAATAAGTCTCATGTGTGGTACTGTGTCGAAAGCTTTAGCATAGTCTAAAAAGATTACATCCACCTCCTTGCCCTGATCAAGGTTCGCACTAACCATTTCATAAAAGCCTAGTAAGTTTGTTTGACATGATCTATCCTTCACAAATCCATGTTGTTTCCTATTAATAACCTTATTGACTTCAATGAACTTATGTATACTATTCCTTAGAATACCTTCCAGTACTTTCCCCACTGTAGATGCAAGACTAACTGGTCTATAATTACCTGGTTTAGCTTCCAATTTTGAAATATCGGCACTGCTTTCAACTTTTCTCCATTTCACTCAGAAATTATACTAAGCCAGTAAAGAGATATATTACTTCTGCCAAGCTGCAAGAATAATCTTCTGTCTTTAAATACACCTCTTCGCCTCTGTGTGAGACAACAGTAGAGCCTGCATCAGGCACATCATCTATATACCAAGTTCTGGTAAGAAGTGATATCCAGGTTATATCTTACTTACCTAACTTACCTGAGTGTTATATTTGGCATCATGAAAAACAGGATACAGAGCCCAAAGTAAAGAGGTTCATTGTCACAGAAATGTCGAGAGAAAGACCAGTGATGGCAGATTCATTTGATGGTGACCACAATGGGCCAGGGCATAGAACCACATCTAAAGTTCAATTAAACCCAATTATATTGCCCTATTACTCTGTGGCCTCATGACTTCCAAAATATACTGGAGATTCTCAAGGTTCTGAAGGGAATACATTGACAGATTTTAAGAACAAAATGAAGTCTATGTTCCACTGGTAGCCACTATCAGAGCCACAGCAAATGGAGATTCTGATTTGGCAGTTGCCTTGAGAGAAGTAACTTCATGGCCAGTAGATCAAAGGAAATCAGTGGGCCTCATCCTGAACTAATAGCTACCACATTTGATACAAGAACATCGTTTGAACTTAAGGTGGCTTTTTACATGAAAAATCAGCAGCCAGGTGAAATGCTGTCTGACTTTGCACTATACATAAGGCACTTTGAGCAGGCATTAAATATTGATTAATCAGTTTATAGAGGGGTCTCTCAGTGAGATCATGAAGGCACATTTACGCTTACTCCAGCTACAGTTACCTAATAGATATTTTGTGTGCTTCAAGGAAGCTGCCATTAGAGTGGTAGGAACATTACAGAGGCAAGAAATGTCCTGTCCTGAGATGTTGGGATACAAATATACTCTCCAAAAGACTGCAAAGAAAGAAATCATGAATACACACACTGGAAGAGGTTGTTGTACAGGGTGCTCAGGCCCCAGAGACCAATCTATTAAGTAATACAGCAGTGCAAGTTGCTGAACTGACCCATGGGATAACTGAAATGTCACAGCAATTGCTGTATTTCATGCAGGCAACAAGAAAAGTTCAGAGGAGAGTCAGGCAGCAGCATCACTGAAGCACAGGTTAGAGATGTGGATCTTCATTCTGCAGTCCAGAATCAAATTGAAGTGGTTGCCACACCATCTGCAGACCCAGAGCCTGAAGTCAATGCAAAGAAGGTTATGGGGAAAGTTCTTTGAATTAACGTGCAATATGGCTATGGCTTCATAAATTGGGAAGACACCAGGTAAGATATTTTTGTTCATTTTTTATGCCAACTCAGAGGAACAACCCCTGGAAATATCATCGAAGTCTGGGAGGTGGAGAAAATGTGGAATTTGACGTTGTCAATGGAGAAAATGTCACTGGTCCTGGTGGTGTTCCAATAAAACGTAGCAGATATGTGTCAGATTACAAATGTTATTGGTACTGTATCTACTGCGACCATTTTCCCAGTGATTTGTGCATGCACAATAGAGAGATCCCCATATACAAAGGGGGGGGGGGGCGCCATGTTCCCGGAGACCTGTGCATGCGCAGTAGACTCTGGCATAAAACCAGAGTCTACTCACTGCCAAAGAGGAGGGGGCCCACACAGAGGCTTAACACAGGCACTCTCCTCTCTTAAATTGCCAATGTATATAACCCTTTCTTTCAAAAACCAGGAACTCTGATTACATACTAATTACAATAACTTTATATACAGGAACATAAACTATTAGATTTTCGCAGTGAGGCATTGCGTTTTAAATAAAAATACTCTAAAACTGAAGTATTAAAGCTTCCATAGATCCCCACAAACTCTAAAGGCTCTAATTTACCTACATAACATGGTCAAAAGGTCGAAATGAAAAAGGTTGACAGACATATGGTCAACACATGTTTTTAGGTTTTTTTCATGTTTTTTTCAACTTTTGCTGAATTTACTATCCATGTCACAAACTATTATCCTTAGTAACCTTGTGGCGAGCAAAGCAGAGTGGGTCCCCGTGCCCGAAGCATGGCAAGTGAAGTGAGCTCGTGAGGGGACGCACTCCAACAAATTTGGGTGAAATATGGCGAAAAACACAAAATAACACCCCAAAAGATTTCAACCTTATTGTGTCAACCTTTTGATCCTTTCAAGTTTTTGACCTTGTCAACCTTTTGACTGTTGACCTTTTGTATGTCGACCATTTGACCCTGTCAACCTTTTGCTTGTCTACTCTACCTCTTGAATGTCAACCTGTTAACTGTCTATACAACAGACCACACCCATTTGCAGTAGTTAATGGTTTATTGTCCCAATTTGTAAATCCATATGGGGTTTTAAAAAATGTATTGTAAAAGGAGGCAGGAATGTTTGGGTACCCTGATGGAATTTTTCAGTTTAGTCTCCAATGATTGATTGTTGGAAATGTCCCTATGCTTTGAATAAGTCTTTTCCCCCTTACATACAAATTTAGAAATTTGGTATTTGAAAGAATATTGTGAAAAAAACAATTTTTTTGTTAATACATAGCCCACATAATTAAGTATCCAACTCGCTGCAAGTAGCAGAGGTGGATTATAGAAAATAAGGTACAATAGGATGCCAGCTGAAATAGCCTTTAGTCTTTTATTTAATTGTATTTTTTTCCCTTTGTACTGTACCTATCAACAAGCAGGGGAAGTGGCCTTCAGGGGCATGTGTCCACGAGCTGGAGGAGGGCCTGTATTGGTGATGTAGTGAGGAGCGGGGGGAAGGGCCTTCATGGGGTGTTGGCTATAAGTGGGGGGAAGGGTGTGTTGTCATGGCCAGGGTTAGGGGTGTGCAACCACAAGCGGGGGTCAGAGGTGGTTGCGTGCTTGGGGGAGCAGCATGGCATGTGGGCTCAAGCAGGGGTCATAGAGCCTTTGGTGGCCAAAAGTGAGCTGTGACAAGAGGAAGGAGTGGTGAGCTACAGTACATGTGAGGTCCATGAGCATTGTTTAACAGTTATTTAATGTATATCAGGGGTAGCCAACCCTGGTCCCAGAGAGCTACAAACAGTTCACGTTTTCCAGGTCTCCTCACAGAATCACAAGTGAAGTAATTAGCTCCAACTGTGGCTCTTTTAAAATGTGTCAGTTAGTAAAGACTACACCTGTGTACCTGCTAGGTGAGCTGGAAAACATGGCTCTCGAGGACCAGGGTTGCCTACCACTGATGTATATGGTACAAAATGTCAGAAAACTTAATTTTTTTGAGGTTTGACTGCGTTCCCTATATTTATGAAGCTCCAGAAAGCAAAACTTTGTAAAGCTTTTACACAGGAGGTAACACCATCTACATAAATGACTCAAAAAAAGGTGGCTGACACTAGCAGAGTCACATGGACCCTGGCAGCTCACTGACGCCAGGCATCTTGCATCACATAGCATATTGACACTAGTTGTATGAGGACACATCTGTACTTACACAGTATTCTAGAATTGAATTTAGTAATAATGGCAAATCATACTATCTGACATAATGCTCATATTCATTCAAATGGTAGGAGCTTTCCAGCCTGCAATGTATATTAATAGCTTAACAGGTCGCACAGTGCACGTGCCCCACAGTAGGTGCTTGTAGAGTCGCAGTAGTGAGTGAGGAGCACATTCTTAGAAATGTATTGGAAACACAGGCCTCCTGAGACCCTAAACAAGACACTGATTTAGGTCCCCCCGCAAACACGCCATAGCACTATATTTCATTCCAGATTTACTGCATATCCCTTACATTAGTAGCGGATCTTGCCACGGGCAAGCAGGACTTTTGCCCAGGGTGCCACCTTCCGGAGGGCACCGGCGCCATCCGGAGGGCGCCGCACCATGGCAAAATCTGCTACTGCCCAGCTGCCCTCCGCTACTGCCCCCAACTGCCCGCTGTGTCCCACTGCCCCCTTCATGGAGAGGACCTTTACTGTGCGGTGCGCGATGACGTCATCGTGCACCGCACAGCAAAGGTCCTCTCCACGAAGGGAACTAGATGCTACACGTCTAGTTTCCCTTCGTGGAGAGGACCTTTGCTGTGCGGTGCGCGATGACGTTATCGTGCACCTCACAGCGTTTCAGCGGCGCTACTCTGAACAGGGGGCATAACTGGTCATGCCCCCTGCATGAAGCCACGCCCCCTATTTCCCACCCGGGGCGCAAAAAGCACTGGAACCAGCCCTGCCTTACATTATTAGGTTGTTTTTCCTCCTTATATTCTATTACAGTATACTGATTCCCCCTTCACTGTACCATGTCCTTTCACCTCTAATTTATATTCTTATACCACTTAGCAGTGGCGTAACTAGGGCGGGGTGAGCAAGGTGCGTGCCCTGGGTGCCGGGGCAGGCCCAAAAGAGGGGGCACCACCAGGCAGGGCATCGTACCAGCACTGCCTGCCCACCAGCAACCAATGCACTGCACCACCTGCCACCCATTATGTGCTGCACTTCCCACCCACCATTGCAGCACACCTTCCAGCGCCTGCTGCCTAGCCTCACCGTCATCTCCCAGCTCCCAGAAGGTGAGGGGGGTAAAGGGACAAAGACATACTGTATAACGGGGGAAGGGAGAGACACGGAGAAACATTGAAGGGGGGAGGGGGGAGAGAAACAGTGAGATAGATAATGAAGGGGGGGAGACATAGGATGATGGGGTAGACACAGAGGACATGGAATGAAGGGGGAAGAGACATAGATTGAAGGGGAAGAGACACAGAGAAACATAGAATGAAGAGGGAAAGAGATATAGGTCCGGGTTCAAATGTTATACTGTAAGTTTACTTTGCACCCGTGAGTACTCCCAGGAGGTAACGAGCTGTAATGCATGTGTAGAGACACGTTTGGGTGCACAAACTGGTCTTTTCATGATCGTGCCCATTAGTTTAGTCTGGTACAGGACGTTTGTGCACCTAACGCCATCTCTAATGGGTGCGATCAGTGAGATAATTGGAGGCAATTGCATATCGCCCCCGATCTCCCATCACTTTAGACAGGAGATTGGGAACGCTAAAACATTTGAATTCCCCTCATAGAATGAAAGGGGTGGGGGAGAGAGAGAGACACAGATATAAAATGAAGGGCTGGAGATGAAGGTGTGTTTGAGAGACGATGAGGGTGGAGATGATGATGTGCATGATAGATGATGCTGGATAGAGATGACGGTGTAGCTGAGAGATGATGCAGAGGAGAGATGATGGTGTGCTGAGAGACAATGCAGGGGGTGGTGATGGTTTGCTGAGAGATGACACGGGGAGGTGATGGTGTGCTGAGAGACATCGCAGGGGGGAGATGATAGTGTGCTTAGAGAGATGTTGGGAGGAAACAATGGTGTGCTGAGAGACAACACAAGGGGAGGTGATAGTGTGCTGAAAGATGATGTAGGGGGGAGATGGTGTGTTGAGATATGATGCCGGGGTAGATGATGGTGTCGCTGAGAGATGAAAGGAGGAAATCATTGTGTGACTGAGAGATGCAGGGGGGATGAGTGTGACAGAGAGATGCAGGGGGGAGATGATGTGGCTGAGAATTGCAGGGAGTGTGGCTGAGAGACGCAGGGGGGAGATGAGGGTGTGACTGAGAGACTAAGGAGGGAGTTGATGGTGTGGCCGAAAGACACAGGGGGGGAGATGGTGTTGCTGAAAGTTGCAAAGAGTGTGGCTGAGAAACGCAGGGTGAAGATGATGGTGTGACTGAGAATCAGGAGGGAGATGATGATGTGGATGAGAGACACAGGGGGGAGATAATGGTGCGGCTGAGAGACACAGGGAGTAGATGATGGTGTGGCTGAGAGGTGCAGGGGGAGATGGTATAGTTGAGAGGCAATGCAGGGAGGAGATGATGGTGTAGATGAAAGATGCAAGAAGGAGATGATGTGGCTAAGAGACACAGGGGGAGATGATGGTGTGGCTGAGAGATGCAGGGGGCAGGATGTGACACAGGGGGCACAAGTCTGGTTGAACCTCTATTGTATTATAATAATGACCTTGTTAATATTCCTACACAAACAGGCATCTTCAGGACAATGTGATATCCTACATGAATAGTGAATACTGACTGAAGATGGCATCTTCCTAGGGAGGATACATTTCTTCCGAGGTTCCACATTGGGAGAAACTATCATATAGGTAAGGTGCATATGGAATGTAAAGAAATGATGAGAAAAGGGTGTCATGTCATGTTGACTCGTCCCATTTTCGGCGACCAAGCCCCTTCCAGTATGTTTAGTTTTCAGGAAGGGGGTGCTGTTCTTCTCCTTGCCCTGGACGCTGAAGACCCTAGTTATGCCTTTGCCACTCAGTTATTGCATTTTATATCAATGCTCTCCTCACTGAATGCAGAAGCACACCCTCACTCAATGACTTAATTGTACAGGATGTTTCTAAAGTTTGGACACAGTCAATAATGCATAATGCATATTTTCAAGAAATTAAATGGAATACATTTTCAAAATTTTATTTAATTGGAATATTAACAATTTGTGATGCAAAGTTTAAATATGCATTATGCATTATTGCCTTTGTATTATTGCCTATGTGTCCAGAATTTAGGGACACCCTGCATATGAGTGACCCAAGCTTACTAATTGTAGCAAGCCCCATTGCCTAAATACTCATTATTATCCCCCCCCCCCCCCCCTCAGTCACTGACCGCATTTTATAACAGCATTTTAAAATACCCATTTTTACACCCAGTCAGTGGCTGTATTGATTACACTGGGGAACACAACTTTTGGTGATGGAGATGTTAGACACTTTTTGGTAATGATGTCAGCAAAATCTCAAAACTAGAGCTCCTAGAATGTAATGGATGGTAATTTTGGAATGAGCGGCACACGTATACCAAGAATCAAGTTTAAAATTGCAGGCACCACGTTAAAATATTATTTTTGTCCTCCAGTGTTATATATCAGTGTCCCCTCTCCCCTTACTGATTATAGTGCCTGCTACAATCAGTAAGGAGATGGTAGGGGGAGGCATTGATATAATGAAGCCACACTAAAGGCACTAATATATAATCAATATAGTCACTGACTAAAGGCCCATATAGACGGGCCGATGCAGGAGAGGTGTGTGCTGAGCGAACCGCTCAGCACACATCTCTCCCGCCGCTCAGCACAGCGCGATCTGTGCTGAGCGTGCAGGGGGAGACAGGGGCCGCTCACTTCACCCAGCGGGTGAAGTGAGCGACCCGCTAGATTGGCCTGCATGCAGGTCAATCTAGCAGCAGCGATAGCGATGTGCGGGGCCGCGCATCGCTATCGCTGAGGGGGCTACACACGGAGCGATCATGATGATATTCTAAGCAATCTAGTCAGATTGCTTAGAATAGCGCTCCGTGAGTACCCTCCTTAAGGAGTGCAATAATGGGTATCATAAAGGATGGGGAAACTGCTGATAGGCGATAGGAGGCATGCTACAATCAGTTGGGGGTGGGGGGGGAGCACTGATACATAATGTAGGCACCCATACTTATGATACTTATTATTACACCCAATCGCATTAATGTTGACTGCATTATATATGAGTGCCTCTCTCCCCCCTTACTGATTGTAGGGGTCGGGACACCGCCAGTCACCATAACGACGCCGGTATCCTGGCTTTTAGATGCCCGTCAAGGGGGGCAAGCGCAACAAAGCACCTTGTGGGCTCGCTGCGCTCGCCATGGTGCGGGCAGCTCGCCGCAGGTTCTATTCCAACTCTATGGGTTTCGTGGACACCCACGAGTGGGAATAGTCCCTGGTAGTCGACATGCCGACTGTTGGAATTGTGAGGAGGTGGGATCCCGGTGTCGGTACTGGCCGCCGTCACATAACTACATCCCGATTGTAGCAGCCTAGAAGTTCCCTCATACCTTATAATACATAGACAAACGCAGGGGGGGTTCCAGTTGCACGGAAACCCTCATCCTCTTAGCAAGTGACTAAAATTATGACAACAATAGCAATGGTATGTAACACGATTGCCAGAACTGCTGCCATATCATGCAGTGTAAGGGACAGAGCGGAGCTGCTGCACATGCCCAGTGTGCCAGCTTCTTCTACCAAGTTTTCTGTGTGTTTGGATCTGAGAATCAGTGTACTGGACCCGAGAGTAGCTACCAGGAAGAAGAGACCGAAGCCTTACCATGAGGTGGGAGAATGTGTGCTTAGAAAGTGCAGTACTGGTTCTTTTATGTTTGTGTATTTATTATATTTATGGTATGCCTAACCTTTTCCTGATCAATTATCTTATTTATATGATTTAAATATGTTCAATACAGCCTATACTATAGACAATCAATAGTTTTAAATATTAATACTGTATTCAACACAGTGTCCAGTGTATAAAATGATCATTGTTTCCATTAATATCCAGGGTCGTACTGGGTACTTCTACCGCTCCCCCAGACTCCTGCACTTGTTCCAATGTTCCGCCGAGTGGGAGACTGTGGTCTGCGGAAACCCCCTTCTAGAAATCCTGCATTTGCCACTGTAATACCCATTATTACACCCCTCAGTGAGTGTGACTGTATTGATTATATATCAGTAACCCACTGATTGTAGCAGGCATCTACTATACATGATAGTACTTAAATGAAAGTACTTTATAATGATCCGGACCCCAAAAAATCTTAAATAACCCCCTTGGCAGTACCCCTGGTGCCCATAACACTCCCCCCACCACCTCTGCTCGTACCTGCCTGAGCTGGGGAAGAGAGCCGCGGAATCGGAGGGCAGCCTTGGCTGCCTTTGCGGGTTGCGGCCTTCCCCCCTCAGCTGCAGCCGGGACCTCGATTTCAGCGCCTCGCGGGGCCGGATCCGGGAGTTCCCTGCGGGAGACGGGGACCTCTTCTCTCCTCCTCAGGATCGCCCGCGGCAACCGGCGGTGACCTCGTCCCCCCCGCGGGACCCCCCCGGCGGAGGAGCGAGGCGGAAGACACGCGCCTGCGGCCCCCTGCAGCCTCCGGCCGTCGCGGCCTACTACGCACCCTGCAGCCGGGGACTGGAGTTTGAGGACACCCCGGCCGTGAGCTCCGGGACCGGAGCGCGGCCGCTACGTGCTTCCCAGGACCCCGGATCTCTCCCCCCGGCGTAGCTGGACGTCCGACAACACATATAGAGGACCCCTAAACCACAGACAGCTGCACAGGAGACAAAAAAGGGGTGAAGAAAGCAGCCCTGGGAGAGCTGCTGCAGCCATTTTGGAATCCCGGGACACAGGCTGGTGAGGGCTGTGCTCACCTGCTAGCAGCCCTAGAAGTCTCTGAAACACATCAAAACGGGACAGCGCTGCCTTCAGTACCTGGTCCACCTGGAATACTGTGAGTACTTTCTACTGCCACAACAGCCTTCCCCTACTCGCACCCCAGTGCCATAGGGACCTGCGACAAAAACCCAGAACCTCCATCTTGCTTTCTGGCACTCAGCCAGGATAAGCATAAACTGCACTACATCACTCACTCCTCACCCCTGCAGGAATACAGAACTTGCCTACACTACTGCCCACATTGGCGACGACAATGAAAGTGCTCTAATACCATCCATGTGCGCCCGGGCCACTGATCGAGTGATCAGGCCATGATCTACCCCAACGGCGGAGTTGGCGCTTATCCCCGACACACTCTCAAAATGGCTCTCAAGATGATTTAACGCAAAATAATAAAATACTACACGTGCCATAGTTAAGTAGTCGGACCCTATATGTAACACTCTGGCACCTTACTCTCAACTCCGCGGTCGGAATACCTGACCTGTCTGGACTTTCCACTCACTATACGGACTTTGACCTGTGTCCTAGCATCAATTATTTTTTTCTTCCCTTTTTTTTTTCGCCCCCACCTTTATCCTCCCCTTTTTCCTGATATACGCCACTATGTCCAAAAACAAAAAAACATCACAAGCCCCGACTAATTTCTTTGGCTCAGAGTCTAAGGGCCCGCAGAACACCACCATGGCCACAAGCTCCCCCCCCTCCCCGTGCTCATCGGAAACGGGTATCGACCCCCAGATACAAGCGGTCATGTCGAGCCTACTAGAGGGAGTACAGTCTGCGTTCAAACGGGAACTTTCGAACGCTATAGCTGAATTTAAATCGGACCTTACAGCTCTTGGCAACCGAACGGACGAACTGGAAACAAAGACGGACGACCTCTACCGCTCTCAACACCGCCTTGACAGAGAGCTCACTAGACTGCACGAGGAAATGGAGACCCTCAAAGAGCGACAAGAGGACCAAGAAAATCGCTCGCGTAGAAATAATCTACGCATACGCGGCGTTCCAGAATCAGTCCTCGGTCCGTCGCTGTCATCATTCTTGAGAGAATTCTTCAAACATTTAATATCAGACCTCACGGACGAAGAGTGCCACTGCGATAGGGCACATAGAGCACTACGTGCAAAACCGTCTTCCGCCCAACCGCCCAGGGATATTATTGTCCGCTTCCACAATTTCCGCACAAAGGAGAAGATCTTGTCCTCCGTCCGAGACTCATCGGAAATCCTGTTCAAAGGCATGCAGATACAGATCTTTCAGGACTTGGCACCCTCCACAATCCAAAAGCGGCGAGACCTCCAGCCGGTCACCCGGGTCTTACGCCAGCACCAGATCAGATATAGATGGGGATTCCCCTTCCAACTCCACGTCTCGATCAACAACTCTGTTCACTCTGTCAAGACCTTAACCCAAGGACAGGAATTGCTGGCGAAACTAGATCTCCTCCCAGCATCATCTGTTGTTGACATGGCGGCCTCAGCATCTAAACCGCCACACCCTCAATCCCCTCTCCCTGACTGGACACGGGTGACCCGACAGCGCAACGTGGACAAAGACCCTCCCTGATCTGGAGCAACCTCCTGATGTGGAAAAGTACACGAACTATTGGTGCAATGCCTCCGCACCTCGACATGAACGAGGGCAGCGGAAGAATCGACTCCCGTCTAAACGCCAATGTCGTAATTATTCGCTGTTATTACTGTTTTAATTAAGTTATTATTGTTTGCTCCCCGGTGGTATTCCCCTCTTCCTCCCCCTTCCCCCCCACCCCCCCTTTTTTTTTATCCCGCCAACCCCCCCCCCCCTCCCCCTCTCCCCCTCCCTCCCTCCCCATTCTTGATTCTTATGTTTGAATTTTTGTTATCTGGACACAGTTCTCAATGTCCTGAAATATACCATGCTAGATATAGATGAAAAATGGCCATAGCTGTTCTCTACCCTTATGGCCCGTGTGACTCACACCCTCTCACATGGTAGCCTGGTTACCCCCCCCACAATCCCTTACTGTTGTTTACAATGTTACTTAAGCAGTGCTTTTTCTTAGCGGCCCCAGAGTGGGACCCACAACCTCAGGGATATTTCCCCGTTTGGGGTATTTCTTCTTTTTCTCCATGCTCCTCCCTTTCTCTTTTTTCTTGTGGCCTTCGCTTGATCCCCCCGCTCATTTTCTTGCTTGGCCCAGAGGGGTGGCCCTCGCCTAACACAAATTGTACGTTGCTGGACTATACTAGGCAACATGCCATATTCCCCCACGTAAATAACTATGTCCCTTAACATATTCTCGGTCAATGTAAATGGCCTGAACTCCCCAAGGAAGCACACCGTGTTCCTGAGTGCTTGCAGACGTGAGAAAGTCGATATAGCATTCATTCAGGAAACACATCTCACTCCCCACTCTCAATTTAAGGGCAAATGGTTCTCCCAGTCCTATTTCGCCTCAGCAGATAGTAAAAAACGGGGTGTAGCCATTATGGTTCACCGTAACGTCCCGTTTATACATTCCAGGACAGTGATAGACCCAGATGGAAGGTTCCTCATGGTAATGGGTACCCTCCGCTCTATGTCCCTCACTCTGGTTTCCATCTACGCCCCCAACCAAGACCAATCTCTGGTTTTCGATTCTCTCTCTAAACGCCTATCACGAGAAGCCCAGGGTAGTATTATCATGGGTGGTGACTTTAATACCATAATCGACCCGTTACTGGATAGATCTGGCCTCTGGATAGATCTCACGCCTCTGCGACAGCCCTTCCTCGGGCCTCCCGCACACTCACCGCCATCATGAAACATCACGGCCTCTGTGACACTTGGCGTTCCCAACACCCCCACACCAAAGATTATACGCATTTCTCAGCTCCACACCAACACTACTACAGGATCGACATGATCCACATCTCCTCGGCCCTCGTACCGCTGATCTCGGACACGGGCATCACACCACTAACTTGGACGGACCACGCCGGGGTCTACCTCCGCATAGACATATATCGCACACCTCGTAGGACCTACAAATGGCGTCTTGACGACTCGCTCCTACAACATCCCTCAGCACTAGAGGAAACTAGGCTAGCGATCACACACTATTTTGCCGAAAATATGTCCCCCGACATTCCACTTAATGTACTTTGGGAAGCTCACAAAGCCACGATTCGTGGCGCCTTACTAGCAAAATCGTCGGCAATTAAGAAAAAAGCCGCACAGGAGATATCCTCCCTTGAAGCAGAAATAGCCACCTTACTATCCAAACATAAAGCATCCCCCAATCCGTCCCTGCTCACCCAGATAGATTCCCTCCGGGGACAACTCAATACCCTTCTCTCCAACCGTGCGGCACTAATCCTTCGAAAATTGCAACAACGTTTCTATGACAAAATGGACAAAATAGACACACTATTGGCCAATAAGCTACGTCGTAAACAGGCGTTGGGCGCAATAGATAAATTGTACTCGTCACAAAGGGGAACCTATACATATGACCCTGAAGTGATGGCTGAAGACTTCCGTCTTTTTTACAGCTACCTTTATAACCTTCCCGACCCGCCCCCGTTATCTCCTGACGGACCTGGGGGGGCGCGCCCATACCTGTTTGATATCCCCCTCCCAACCCTTTCTGATAGTCAAGTAGAAGCCCTTAATAGTCGAATCTCGGAGGAGGAGACAATAGCAGCCATACGATCTATGCGCTCGTCGGCTGCCCCGGGTCAAGACGGTTTCACAGCTCAATATTATAAACTTTTTGCGAAGGAACTGGCCCCACACCTAGCCTCCCTATTTAATGGTATCCTTGAGGGTGCCTCCTTCCGACCAGAGACAACCCGAGCCGACATAGTGGTAATCCCAAAACCTGACAAAGACCCGACTAGCTGCTTAAACTATAGACCAATCTCACTACTGAATATCGACCTGAAGATATACGCGAAAATACTAGCTAACCGTCTGGGTCCCTTGATGCCCGGCCTGGTCCACCCGGACCAGGTCGGCTTCATCCCTGGACGCCAGGCGTCAGACAACACTAGAAGGGCCATAGATCTAATATACTCAATTCAGAAATGGAAGTCTCCCTCTCTCATTTTGGCTCTCGACGCGGAGAAAGCCTTCGACCGCATATCGTGGTCTTTTGCCTTCGCTGTCGTTGACAAAATGGGATTCTCCGGAAAATTTCTAGAGGGGATCAAAGCACTCTACCGCTCCCCATCGGCCCGGGTTATGGTTAACGGTGTCTCCTCCTCCAGCTTCAAGATAGCCAACGGTACCAGGCAGGGATACCCCCTTTCCCCTTTAATCTTTGCACTAGTCATGGAGCCCCTAGCAGCAAAGATCCGCAACAATAGTACTATCCATGGAATATCCACAGGCCTATCCGAACACAAGATAGCGTTATACGCTGACGACGTCCTGATTTCCCTCACAGACCCAGCCCAATCTCTCCCCGCTCTCTTATCTGAGATCAGCTCATACTCCCAGTTCTCCGGCTATAAAATAAACGTCAACAAAACAGAGGCCCTCAACTTTTATATTCCGGCACCTCTCAAACGAGACCTTCAAAATATCCTCCCCTGTAACTGGTATACAAAGAAAATCAAATACCTTGGTGTGTATTTGACCCACCACCACCAACAACTTTTCCAAGCAAACTACCCCCGCTTACTACAGACAATAAAGGAGAACCTGGTGGAATGGTCTAGCTATTTTATATCATGGATAGGCAGGATTAACTCTGTCAAGATGAGCGTGCTCCCTCGACTTCTGTACTTATTCCAGACCCTCCCGATTTATGTCCCTAACTACGTTTTCAAGTCCCTACAACGCCAATCCTCCCTCTTTATATGGAACCACAAACGTCCCTGTGTCAGACTTAAACTGCTTCAACGTCCCTCCAGAGGCGGAGGCCTGGGTATCCCGGACTTTAGAAAATACTTCTATGCCGCGCAACTTGCGCAGTGTGCACAATGGTGCAACGAGGGTGGGACACGGAAGGTCTGGGTGGGGATAGAAGCAGAAGAAACGGGCCTAGCTACACTATCTTCTCTACTGTGGCTTCACCGGAACCAGCGCCCGCGTGCGGCCCTGTTACACCCCGTAGTAAGTCGCTCATTAGCGACATGGGACCTGACAATTAGACGGTTCAGCTTGGCCCCATACCCATCCCCCCTAATCCCGTTGTTTCACAACCTAGCCTTTCCTCCAGGTATGAGCAGAGCCACTCACACATCTTGGCGCTCGAGTGGAATACTATACATCAACGATATCACATCCAATGCCATTTTCCCACAATTCGCAGATATCCGTGAAGGAACAGTAATCCCCTCTTCGGACTTCTTTCGCTATCTGCAAATTAGATACTTCCACTCCACCAAAACCACTACCCTACTCCACAGACATCTATCCCCCTTTGAATATATTAGCTGGAAACGCACCAGTACTAAAGGCCTCATATCGGACATTTACACCTTACTGGACGACCACCCCACTACAGCCCGGGCACCTCATGAAGCAGCATGGGAGAGGGAACTGGGAATTACCATAGATAATGAAGATTGGGTAGATATATGGGACAACGCGTCCTCCAGCTCCATATGTGTGAGAATCAAAGAAAATATCTACAAGTTACTTTATCGATGGTACTATGTCCCCTCTCGTCTACACTCTATGTTCCCCGACACTTCAAATGGATGCTGGAGAGGCTGTTCGGACACTGGTTCGTTCTTACATATTTGGTGGACATGTCCCAAAATTTCCAAAATCTGGAGTGAACTCATTACTTTGCTTTCGCGCTTGTTTGACACCCCCATTTTCCCTGACCCCCAATATTTTTTGCTCCCCATGACCCTCCCTACCCTCAATAGACAACAAAACAAACTGCTCCGACACGTAGTCTCGGCAATGACATGCCAAATAGCCATGGACTGGAAGAGCCCGACCCCCTCGCCAATGCCGGTGATAATATCCCGGATTTGGTATGTCCACAAAATGGAATACATGACCGCAGTCATACGTAATACCTCAAAACAATTTGACAAGGTATGGTCCCCGTGGCTAAACCTACAACAGGCCTCCTCCCCATTTATAACCTGACACGGTAAGCCACTGTCCGAACCACCTCCTGCCCCCGACGGCAACCCCTCCACCCCATCTCTATTCCCCCTCTCTCTCTCTCTCAGATTGGAAGCGCTTAGCTTCCTACGCCTCTCTGTTCCCTTCTACTCGCTCTTAGAGTACCCTTCTCTTCTTATTTCTTCTACTGACTCTCTATGACGGAAAGCCACTCCGTTGCCGAGAGTCTCCCAATACATATGCCTTAACTTTAATTCTTAAACTTGGGAAAAATAAAAATAAAAGGAAAAATGGATCCATTCTGTTATTGTAACAATTTATTGTAATTACATTTGTTCTTTAAGCACCCAAAATGCCCGGGTGCTATGTTGTTAATGCAATGATTTCATGATCCACTCAATAAAATGTGTTTTAAAAAAAAAGATAGTACTTTATAATAGCATATTGATATCACCAGTCAGTGTGTGCCTCTCCCAAAAACATAACTGTAGCAAGCGGATGTTATATGCTGTACTTAAAATAATAGTAACACCCCCCCCCCCTCCCAAACTGAATGAAATTTGAAGTAGGTGGATGTTATACAAAATGTAAAAAATACTGTAACATAGTACACTGGAAGACATCATGTTTTTTTCTCTGTGCATATCTCAGCTCCTCTATCTATTAAAATGTCTATCATAGACTGTTCTTCATTCATGCGCATATACCAACATCCATAAAAGAAATAACTGACACTGACACCAGAGTAATGTTTGCCAATAAAATTGTCAGCAAATGGTATGGTGGCAAGGAGGGAAGGCCTATTTAAATAAAGTCCCTATTTATTCTAACCTTTTAAACCTTTTAACTGTGGCTGACCAAAACACAAGAGGAGGCAAGGGCCCAACTTCAGCCCGGCCTCCATCGCATAACAAGGGGGGTTTTAAGGGCCCAATTTCAGCCCAGCCCCCATCACATTTGCCACCCCTTGTGTTACTTGCTCTTTATCGGGAATACCGTGGCCAACTCTCCACTCAAGGTATTCCCCAACTCCCAACCAAAAGGTTCTCAGGTGTGTACCAACTCCACCGGAGACCGAAGCCCACCTGGTCTGATGGAACTCCGGCCCCGTAATGTATCAAACTCCACCACCTTCACATCTCCTAAGCACCTATAAAGCTCTTAAAATTACAGCCACAATTTCAGGCCGTCCCAACCCGCCACAGTTTCAACAAAACCCCCGCCGCCATACCTCTACCTTAAAACTCTTCTTACTACTCCTAAACTCCTCCTACCTATCAATAAAGTTCCTGACTAAAAACAACGAACAACAGATCCTCCATAAAAATTTCCATACCCCTCAAATTCAGATGGACACCATCGGCCATGTAAAGATAAGGGGCAGAAACTAAAATTAAGGGATGTGGGACCACAAACCCCCAATTTTCACTAACAGCCCTGCCCACCACAGAATTGATCCGGCGCCGGACCAACTCTATGGCAGCCGGTCTGTCTGCATCTCTCCAAACCAAACGAGGGATAATGTCCGACCATCCCACACTCAGAAAACACAACCTGTTCTGCAAACTAACTAAGTCCCTAACTATAGTTTTGCGAAGATCCAGACCAGTCCTTCTGGTCAAATCATTTCCAGCAGCATGCAACACCACCCTCAGCGGGTATCCCGACCTCTCCGACTGTTGCCAAAATAGGGGCATGACTTGTTCCCAGCGAAGTCCCCTCACACTGATCCATCTGACAAGATTAGCTTCAGGGGACTGAAGGCACCCCACATCAGATCTTTCACCATAGTAAACGTATGAGTGCCCAATAATCCATATTGGACATTCGACCAAGCGCAAATCTGAAAATACAAAAACCATTCACAGAACCTATCATATAAAAAACCCCTAACACAAAATTCTTGAAACAACATTACCCAAAAACATCCCATTATAAACTTACTAAAATGTTTTTTTTTATTTTTTAAATAGTTTAATTTGGCCTCTACGGTGAGAATTTTTGAAGCGGGGATGAAAGGGGGATGGGTATGAGGGATCAGACTTGACGAGAGGCGAAAAACACACCTGCCAAGCGGGTATGAACCCCAAGGCTTAAGGCACTTGACAGGATAAAAAATTCCTCAAGACCCCCAAATATGGCGAGTGGCTAAAACCTCAGGTCTGATTTTTAATCCAACAGGTCAAAACCTGATATATTTCCGAAATACATCAGACTTCCACCTCCCCAGAGCTCTAATTTGCCCGCTCGAACAGCCTTCAGCGGCTGCTGTTGTCTCCGCACCTATCCGAAATGAATGGGTACCGTATCTCGATACCGGCAAACCCATCGTGCAAATACAACATTCCAGCACCCATCTAAATTGAAATTGAGTCACCGGCATACCATCCATATGCTGCAACCATGGACCTGGCATATCAGTCCTTGTTCTCAAATAAACCCTCGCCAAGGACACTGGACAAATCTCCTTGTCATCCACACATCTCAAAACAACCCAACAACCTTTACCTAATTGGTCCGTTTTGGAACGTTGTACTTTGCACCATAAGCCTCCATCTTCCAGTGACACATGTTCACGAAGCATAGGTAACATTGCTGTTTTCGAAGCTGACACCAGTTCACTGACTCTAAAGGCCCCGAAAAAGGCCATGGCGAAACACAATTTAAATAAGAGTGCTTCGTAATCAGATGCACAGACCTCTTGCAACCCAACCGCCATGCGCCGCAATATTGAATGGTTATTTGACTTTGTGCATCTTGTACAGGGGGCATCACTCGAGCCCACCCTTTAAGAATCCTTGCTAGAAGGAAAGCTTTAGTAAAATCATGCCGGCCTTCAAGTCTCAAGAAATAAGAAAGACAGAGCAGACAGTAAACGTGTTAAAAACCCTCTTGACCTGCCTGCGCTAAAACATTCCCAAACATAATTCAATAACATTGCATAATCAGTCTTACCTTGGTTCTGATGTAAACGGATATATCTCTCCCACTCTCCTATAGCGTTTCTGTACCCTCGAAGGGTAGAAGGTGCCAAGGATCGTAGATCTAAGCTCTCCAATCCGGGCGTATCACCTGCCAGGCATAAGACGGGCAAGGGTCACCAGATACATTCGAATCCGAAGCTAGCACCCTAAACCTGTGCCACTCGAAACGCGAAAGCGCATCTGCCACACCGTTTTTAATGACCGAAACATGCCTGGCGCGAAAACTTATATTCGATTGAAGGCAACACAAAACCATCTGACCCAACAATCGCCGCACGGGAAGGCCAGCAGCTTTCTGCCTGTTAAAGTCATGAACCACACCCAAATTGTCACACCAAAAAACTACTAACAGATTGGCCAAACTTAGTGCCATAACTCCAGAGCTACCATGATGGGGAATAATTCGAATAATAACATATTACTAGTGAGTCCCTCATCAAACTAGGTTTTTGGCCATGGAGAGACACTCCACCTACCCTCAAGGTATGCTCCAAAAACCCGTAGAACCTGCTGCATCAGTGAATAAATGCAACTCTACATTGGATCTGGGTATAGCCTGCCAAATGCGAACACAATTGAAAGTCGCCAAAAAATTCATCCCAAATCTGCAGATCTCCACGAAATTCTTTAGATAATCTCATAAAAATGAGTATATATTTTTTTTTTAATTAACACCTGCTGTGGCTCTCTCCAACTTCCTGCTGAAGACCTTACCCATAGGTATAACTCGGCAAGCAAAATTGAGAGACCCCAATAGTGATTGAGCTTGTATCAACATCAACTTGCCATTTGCCAATGCCACGATTACATCTACTTTTTATTTATCTATTTTTTCCCTGGGTAAACTGCAAAAACCCTCAATAGTATCAATTTTGATTCCCAATAAGTAAACACTGATATAGGACCTGCCGTCTTCTCCTCAGCTACAGGGATCTCTATTTGGATAATAATCCAACCAATACAATAATTTGTACAATTTCACTGGAGTAGGGGCCCTACTTAGCGCCAGCAGCTGCCGGAACTGATTGCTGCTGTTTGTGCAAACCCCCTCAACCACCAGCAGTCTGTTGGCCATTTTGATGGGGTGGGATCCCTCACAGCGAATACAAACATGACGAAAACGACACCTGAACCCCAGGGTACATTGACCATTATTAAAGGCATAGCATCCGCCTAAGATATTCTTACCCGCTAACCATCTGCTACTGATATTACCTAGTTTCTCAGCCAAACCCTCTGAACCATTTTTTAGAGGTTGAGTAACATCTACAAAAATCTCTACATCTTTTTTAACAAAATCTATGATTTCCTTGCCATTCTGTTTTTTGCAAAAATCCTCATCATAGGACCCCTATGCTGTTCCGCGCCCAGCTCTAGCCAGTTTGTGAAGCGAATACATATATTTCATTATATTCATGTGCTCCTGAGGTCTGGACTCCAAATAACAAGCTGCAAAGATAAGCATGCCCTTCTGCCAATTAGAGTAAGACTTATAAGCCTCCTTACCTATACCCAGGGGCAGATTGTGAACAAAAAGCGGCCCTGGAAAAATTTGTACTAGTGGCTTCACATGGGCAGCACTAGAGGTGTAAGGTCTAGCCATGGGCCATGGCAGCAGCACCCTCCCCCAAGACTTTCCAGATAGTGGGCATGTCCAGCATCAAGGGGGAAGTTAAAAAGAAATAAAATAAAATATTATGACACATTATATGATACACCTTTAGAATTTAGGAAACTATATCATTCTGTAGAAAGATATATTTTCTTGCTTATTACACCAACTGTATCCCAATCACTATTCACTCAATCTTATATGTCAGCCAAGCAGGCAGACAGAACATACACTAGATAATCTGCAATCACAGGCTAAGTGGCCAAGTCATTTTCATATATGCAAATTATTTTGCATCTTATTCATTATGTCTATAAAAAGGACCACATGTCCTAAAACAAAACAGGCCCCATGGGTGCGTCGGCCCACCGTGAATCTTCCCTGTAAACCCTATGGCCAATCCGCCTCTGCCTGTACCCAATTTCTTTCTAGCCGCCACTAATGCTTTTCTCGCTTTACTAGTTAAAGCAAACATATTCACAAATTTGCCCTGTCGAATACGCTCCCTAATTCTGGGCTGTACCCTTCTCAAAACAGCAGTATTTGCACATTGCAAAGAATCCTCGGGACCCTCCTCCGAGGACATGCTAGAGCTGCTGTGTCTGCGCCTTCTTTTATGTCTTTTCTTGCAACCACCGCAGCTGCTGTCAGCTTAAGATGAGGACTCAGAGGAAGAAGTGGATGAACCCCTGTAAATTCTGCACCTATGCTTACGTTTTTTGCGAAGCTTTTTCTTGCATAATTTCTCCTTAACTGCGCCCATATTACATGAGCTGACCACTGCAACCTTTTTACGCGCTACAGGGTGCACACCCGCCTCACCGTAAATACCTCCCTCATTCAGGGCGGACTCCACCACAGCCGCCGACTCCCCAGAATCCTCCTGTACTTCAGGGGCAACCAAAGACTCTCCTGGGGAAACATCCACCAGACACTGATTAGGATTCATATTGCCCCTATTCCTTCCACCCGTTCTGGCCCATGAAACAGCGGCCGCTAAATCACTTACGCCATCCCTGTTCAAAATGGAGGAATTCTGCTCACCCAAAAATTTCCCTTCAGTATGATTAGCAGTCAGCCAGAGCCGGCCATAGGCATAGGCAAACTAGGCAATTGCCTAGGGCATTTGATATGCCTAGGGGCATCAGCAGCTTCTGCTGATTAAAATGATATGCAGCATGCCTATATTCTGTGTGTAGTATTTCATATAGAGATACAGCCACAGTCTCACACGGTATATAGGCATGCTGCATATCATTTTAATCAGCAGGAGCTGCTTGTGCATCCTAGCCATATAACAATGCAAATAAGATGCATTTTCATAAAAAAAAGGTGCCCAACGTTAGCATTGAGACAAGATTTATGAGGACACATCTGTATCCAAGCAGAGGCAGAGGTCACAGGGAGCGCTAAATATTCATAATTATCTAATGTATTTAGACAATAAAAAATAGAATGACAATGCACAATTTAATAATAATAAGATATATCAATTAAAAAATTAAAAACCATATCAAATGGACATCTCTCGTGGAAATAAACAACCCAGTTGCTGGTGTTAAAGGGTCCAGATTAGGCTATTTAGCCAATAATTACTGAGCAAGTCCAGAATCCTAGTGTATCGTTAATGTCACCAGCAAGTAGCTTTTAACTGTTAAAAGATGTACAGCCGGACGTCACCGCTACTTCTGATGAAACCGCTACTCTACCTATAGCGGAGAAACGTGTCAAGGAACCTACAAATTCTCTGTGGAAATCAACTTATATCTATCCATCACCACTTTGCTCCGTGCTGCCTGCATCCAGCTTTCTCCCCCAGTCTGCAAATCAGGCTCCACATCACTGCCGGAGACGTCCGGCTGTGCGGCCACAGTTCATCAGCGCACACTGGTAAGCCTGCAGGGGAGACGGGGACACAGCTGAACAGCAATAGATGGGACTTTGGAAACACTTCCAACAGCGGTGAGCTTAAATTTAAGTGGAATTGGACTGCTACAGTACATCTTTTAACAGTTAAAAGCTACTTGCTGGTGACATTAACGATACACTAGGATTCTGGACTTGCTCAGTAATTATTGGCTAAATAGCCTAATCTGGACCCTTTAACACCAGCAACTGAGTTGTTTATTTCCATGAGAGATGTCCATTTGATATGGTTTTTAATTTTTTAATTGATATATCTTATTATTATTAAATTGTGCATTGTCATTCTATTTTTTATTGTCTAAATACATTAGATAATTATGAATATTTAGCACTCCCTGTGTACACATGTATGTATACATTATTGTAATTTCTGATTAAGGAGCAATTCAGTGTGATGTAATGTGAATAAGGGGCTCTACTGTGAGGAGTAATGTTTAAGGTAAAGTGATACTACTGCGGGATGTAATATGAATTATGGACACTATCGCATGATCAAATGTGAATAAAGTTGCAGTACTGTATGGCGTAATTGGAATTGGGGTTACAATTGTGTGGCCATACCCCTTGCCAGCAAAAACACACCCCTTTTTGGTTTGTGCGCCAAATGTGCGATCTGTTCCTATTTAAAATATAGGGGGTACAAACACCAAAATAAGGACTGCTGTGAGTGAGTGGTGATGGTGCTGGGAAAGAGGTGCAAGGTCAGAGGCGGAACCAGCGGTTGTGCTAGGGGGCACCAGCCAAAATCTTGCCTAGGGCATCATATTGGCAAGGGCCGGCTCTGCAGTCAGCACTGGGATCAGTGCTGATATGACTGAAGTGCATATAGACGCTACCTTAGATGAGTTCCAACCAGCACCATTACTCCCAAAACGCACAGCATCAGCGTATGACCTCCCCGTCACTGTGCCCCTCATACTATGTACCTCAGGCACCCCTTTTTAACCCCTAATATTCACACTGGCGAGCCTTCCTTGCTGCCTTTCAGCATTTCTCATGCCAGAGCTACTTGCACGCTGTCCCGCTACGTCCTCGTCTGCCCCGGTATCCCTTGATCTAACCAGACCCCTGTTAATTCCTCCGTCAGGTGCTCCCACTCCTTGCACCAACCTTTTTTCCCTTGTTTATCTTTCATTTTGCTCACCTCTAGAAAGAACAGTGCTACGACGACCACCTCTGGCAGCCACGGTCCCACGCGGGTACGCGGGGCGACCGCAACATACCTCCGGCACATGCACTCCTTAGGTAACTCCCCGAGATGTTACCGCTCTCCTCAACACCCTGCTCCGCGACTCCACCATAGCACCAATACTTCGAGACATTGCACTATCGGTAATTCGTTCTGTAGAATCAATTCCCACAGCACGAGTTAAAACAACAGCTCGTGACACAGACAAGCTGCTGACCCGGCCTCTGCGTGACGCAGCTTTGCCCACCAAAAGCCTCTCAGGCAGTCGATCCCGACCCCTGGTGGCGGCATTACCCACATTACTCCTAGCTTGACCTAGTCCTTATACTGACAAATGCTGTCCCCTACCTGACAATAACACAGCAGCGTCCCTGTCACCGCTTTCAATCAAACGGATAGGGGGCGCACAGCACGACTGGGCCTCGGCATGTTACAAAACAGGATTTTGGTACTTACCAGGTAAATCCTTTTCTTTGAATCCATAGGGGGCACTGGAGTACCCTTGGGATATGGATGGCTTCCGCAGGAACAAGGCACTGAATAATTACATTTAGAACTCTCCTCCCCTCCATATCCCAGAGTACCTCAGTGTTTTTTACTGAGCCAAACAGGAGCTATAGAGGTTGACAATGGAGAATTACATATAACATAACGGACAACAATAAAGTTGACACATAACGTTACTGACAACTAAACAGTTGACACCATAACCGATAGAACTTGATAATTTGAACCAGTCGGTGAAAGTGTGTTACCATAAGATCCCCTGAACTTACCACAAACCAGGTAAAACTGCTCTGGGTGGGCGTCCAGTGCCCCCTATAGATACAAAGAAAAGGATTTACCTGGTAAGTACCAAAATCTTATTTTCTTTTTCATCCACTAGGGTCACTGGAGTACTCTTGGGATGTACCAAAGCTTCCCCCGTGGGCGGGAGAGCTGTTTGGCACCTGTAACACTAGGCGGCCAAAGCTAGATGCTGATACCGCAAACGTATCAAACTTGTAAAAGCGCACAAACGTGTGCACTGAAGACCATGTAGCCACACGGCAAAGCTGCGTTGTAGAAGCTCCACGACCAGCTGCCCATGAAGTTCCCACAGAATGTGTGTAATGAGCTGTTACTGATGTAGGTGGCTGTAACCTAGCATGAAGGTAAGCCTGACGTATAGTCAGTTTTATCCATCTGGATAAGGTCTGCTTAGAAGCTGGCCAACCCATCTTGGCAGCATCATAGAGAACAAACAACGTGTCCGTCTTACGAACTGTAGACGTTCGGGATACATAAACGCGTAATGCGCGTACCACATCCAGAGTTCCAGAATGTCCTGTTAACACAGGAACTACAATTGGTTGATTGATGTGAAAAGATGACACTACCTTTGGCAAGAAAGCGGGATTCGTCCGAAGTTCCGCTCTGTCATCATGAAACACCACATACGGTGGCTTGCATGACAAGGCACCCAAATCTGAAACATGCCTTGCCGAAGCTAAGGCTAGGAGGAAAATTGTTTTCTAAGTGAGAAACTTAATATCCACTTGTTGTAAGGGTTCAAAATATGAAGACTTTAAGAAATCTAAAACCAGATTCAAGTCCCATGGCGCTGTAGGTGGAATGAATGGAGGCTGTACTCTGAGGACACCTTGCAGAAAAGTGTGTACCGACGGCAATAGAGCCAATTGTCTTTGAAAGTAAATTGACAACGCAGATACCTGCACCTTTAGTGTAGATAAACGTAGTCCTCCATCTAACTCCGTCTGTAGAAATAACAAAAGATGGGATAACTTGAAAGATGATGTTGGAAACTTCCGATCTTCACACCAAGCTATATAGGCATGCCAAATTCTGTAATAATGAGCTGCCGTAACCGGCTTCCTAGCTCGTAACATGGTTGGTATAACCGATTCTGGAATGCCCTCTCTTCTTAAGAGGGCGGTCTCAACAGACACCCTGTAAAACGCAGCCGCGCTAAATCGGGGTAAAGGAACGGACCCTGTTGTAACAGGTCCGTACGTAGTGGGAGCGGCCAAGGATCGTCTGCGAGTAGTCCGCGGAGATCCGAGAACCAAGCTCTTCGAGGCCAATGAGGCGCCACTAGTATGACTGTGACAGACTATCTTTTGATCCGTTTTAGCAACAGAGGGAGCAGCGGAAACGGTGGAAACAGATACACGAGGCTGTACGGCCACGCGATGGTGAGAGTATCCACCACCACTGCCTTTGGATCTCGCATTCTGGACACATACTGGGGCGTTTGGTGATTGTGGCGAGATGCCATCAGGTCCACCTCTGGACCAACATGTGAAACACTTCTGGATTTAATGCCCATTCTCCTGGATGAAAATCCCGACGGCTGAGATAATCCGCCTCCCAGTTGTCCACTCCCGGAATGAACACTGCCGACAATATCACTTGGTGATGCTCAGCCCAATTGAGGATTCTAGCTACTTCCCGCATTGCCATGCGGCTTCTCGTTCCTCCTTGTTTGTTGATGTATGCGACCGCCGTCGCATTGTGTGACTGCACCTGAACAGTCTGAGACCAAAGCATGTGCACTGCTTGTCGTAGCGCATTGTAAATTGCCCGGAGTTCCAGGACATTTATAGACAGCAATCTTTCGTGATCCGCCCAGAGACCATGGAGCTGACAAGTTTGAACTACAGCTCCCCAACCACTGAGACTCGCATCCGTCGTTAGAATTATCCAATTGCAGGCACCGAATCGTTTCCCTGCGGTTAGATTGTGTACTTTGAGCCACCAGAGTAGAGACACTCTGGCCTGTGGCGACAACCTCACCCTGTGGTGAATCTGCAGATGTGAGCCCGACCACTGTGCGAGCACATCCAGTTGAAAAGGACGTGAGTGAAATCTCCCGAACTGAAGCACTTCGAAAGCTGCCACCATTGTGCCTAAGAGGCGAATGCACAAATGTACCGAGACTGTGCGTGGCTTGAGCACTAATTGTACCAGATGACGAATGACCTGTACTTTCTGTTCTGGTAGGTAAATTCTTTGATTTACCTTATCGAAAATCATACCTAGGAATTGAAGTCGTTGAGACGGAATCAGAAGTGATTTCTTGAAGTTGACAATCCAACCGTGCTGAACCAGTACATTGTACGTTAGCAACGCCTGTTGGAGGAGCATCTGTTGAGACGGAGCTTTGATGAGCAAATCGTCCAAGTACGGAACTATTATCACTCCCAGGGATCTGAGATGAGCTATCATCACAGACATCACCTTGGTGAATACCCGAGGCGCTGACGAGAGGCCAAACGGTAGAGCCTGAAACTGGTAATGGTTCTGCCATATTGCAAACCGCAAGAACCTCTGATGAGGTGGCCAAATCGGAATGTGTAAGTACGCATCCTCGAGATCCAGTGCAATCATGAATTCCTGTGGCTCTAAACCTGCAATTACTGACCGCAGAGATTCCATCTTGAATCTGTAGTAAGTGACGTACTGATTGAGACCCTTTAAGTACAATATTGGCCTGACCGAGCCATCCGGCTTTGGTACCACAAACAGACTGGAATAATAACCCTGAACTTGTTGGTGTACAGGGACCGGAATCAAAACTGCTGCATCCATCAGAGACTGAATGGCAATTTGCAGAACCGCCCTCTTGTCGTCCGACACAGGCAGTCCTGTCTTAAAAAACCGCAGTGGCGGGAGACAGTCAAACTCTATTTTGTAATCTTTTAACACTAAATTGCAGATCCACCCATCTGCGGACGTCTGGAGCCACGCCACCTGGAACGTCTGAAGGCGTGCTCCCACAATTGGAGATCCGAGATGGGAGCCCGTCATGCCACTGGCTTGTCGGTGACCTTAGCGTTCTGACGACTGGTGTTGGTTTGTTGGAAACCACGTCCTCGACCTCGTCTACCAGGCATGGCTGTTCCTCTGCCACGCCCGCGAAAGGACTGACGTCTAAAGGATTTGAACGCAGGTCCAGAGTATCTCCGTCTAGGTACTGTTGGAGGCAATGGTAAGAAAACAGACTTTCCTCCCGTGGCCTCAGAAATCCATTTGTCCAATTCAGGACCAAACAACTTCTCGCTACCGTAAGGTAACGCCTCTATACCTCTTTTGACCTCCGCCCCCGCTTGCCAAGAACGCAGACAGAGTGCTCGTCGTGCTGTAACTAGCGACGATGAAAGGCGAGAAGTGAGCTGACAGACGTCAGTAGAAGCTGTACATAGATAATCAGCAGCCTCCCAGATTTGATCAGCGAGAAGTATAAGGTGATCGTCACGTAGGGCAGACTTGAGTTCTGTTATCCATACCATTAGCGCCTTAGTTACCCAAATGCCAACCAACCCAGGTCTAAGCAACACTCCTGCTGCTATATACATGGACTTTAGCATAGCTTCTATTTTACGGTCTGAAGGGTCTTTAAGCGTAGTAGCAGTTGGTACTGGTATGGTTAATTTCTTTGTAAGTTTAGACACAGACAAATCCACCAATGGCGGATTCTCCCATGTAGCTGTCACAGACTCTGGAAACGGGTAACTAGACTTAAATCTGCAAGGTATAGAAAACCGTTTATCCGGATTCTTTTGTGTTTCTAGTAACATCTTATTAAGAGATTCCGAAACAGGAAAACACACTGGAGTTCTCTGTCGTTTAGTAAAGACGACTTCATCATTTGTCAGAGGCTCCTCAGTTTCTGTAAACTTCAGAGACTGACGCACCACTCTGATGAGATTATCAATGCCCGGGCTGTCAAAATCGTCACTATCTGACTGCTGGTCTACTTCGCCCTCCTCACCGTCATCTTGCGCAAAGAGGTCTGGCATAGAATCGTCAGAATGCAACATAGCAGAAACTGGTACATCATAAGACAAATGAAATTTATCCCTTCTACCCAAAGTGGACTTGGACTTTTGGTAAGGCTGAGACCCCTCCGGTAGTTCTAGCGGTCTCACCCTAGACTCAGATCTTGCCGCTTCCCGCTCTTGTCGAGCGGCGGCCAATTCCAATTGCAATCCAGCCAGGACATCTGCTAGCATAGCCCATGGAGGGTCCGGGGATGAAACCGGCTTTGAAACCGGAGCCGAACTTGTATTCATAGCTGAATCCACAAAACATACTATACATGTGATAGATCCATCCGGCAACACACTCTTACAGACATGGCAGTGAAACTGCTTTTTTGTTTTTGCTGGTGCCTTACTCATTATGCAGACAGCCAACACAAAATACAAAGACAGACAACTTGCACGACTCAGTAAAATAGTACTAAGGTGTCTCTATATATATATATATATATATCTATCTGGCCAAGTGCAGTGCACGCCAGTCTATATGAAATCTGATCCCAAATTCCCACTAACACCCCTGCGCCTTCGGTGGAGTAGAGATATAGTACCGTAACGTTCTGGAATCACAACAGGAAGAAACAGGAAGCATGGTTAAAATGGCCCCCCATGCTTACAGTATAAAACAAAGTGCAGATTATAACTTTTCCAAACAGATATAACCAGACCTGTTAAAAAAGGCTTAATAGCCTACTATCTAATAACCCATGCAGCATTCTGCTGCTGCTGCTGTGGGCACTTCTCCCCCCTTGCGTGTGTGCTTCCCCCCCCCCCCCCCCCGTGCTCCATTTACCGCTGTCTATTACACGAAGCCGAGGCTTACATGCGGGGAGCTGAGGTAAAGGGAGCTGGGGAGCGGTTACGGGAGCTGGGGAGCGCACTGCATAGAGCCGCGGAGTGGCGGCTATGTATGGTGAATGCGGCCGGCGCGGCTATGCGAGCGGCGGGAGGCAGCACATAGCGGCGGTGACCAAGTAGCGGCGGCGGGCGCTCACATAGCGGCGGTGTCCTGGAATCGGCGGCGGGCGGCGCGGCACTTCAACAACAGTGTCCCCACACAGCGGGGCGGCAGCGTGAACTGACCGCCCCGTCCCCAACATACCTGGACGCCTGTGGAGAGGGGCTATGACGGGGCTTCTTCTGTAAGCTCCATCCAGCCTTTCCTGCAGGTAGTCTGCACGTGGCTGTGAGGGAGCTCTTTTAGAGAGGCTCGACACGCCACAGCTGCTTGTAGCAGCTTCCACTATCCCGGACCCACGCCTATTGGAAGGGGGGAAGGGATGTGGAAAATGTTGTAAAAATCAAAATCAAAAATAAAAATAAAAATATTCAAAAGTAGTGTGGATAAGCTCCACACAAGCCTTGTTGCTACTATGAGCACAGAAAAAACACTGAGGTACTCTGGGATATGGACGGGAGGAAAGTTCTAAATTTAATTATTCAGTGCCTTGTTCCTGCGGAAGCCGTCCATATGCCAAGAGTACTCCAGTGACCCCTAGTGGATGAAAAAGAAAGTAGAAAAGATAGATAAAAAAAGAGTCAAAGAACAAAAAGGGGTGAAAAGTTTAAAGATTAGTAAAGATTGAAAAGAAATAAGAAAAAAAATACCACAAAATCACAAATAATACACAGTTCAGTACAACATAAACACAGAGCACTTCACTTTCAATTTTCTCTGAGGAAAAGAGGGAGAACCTAGTCAGTCCTCCCCTTATAAAGGCTAAGCCCCTCCCATCACCAGATTCCTCAGTCAACTCATAGGCCCACTGTTACCATGGATACCTCCACTTATCACAGTTGCTTCATTCAGCCTGCTATTCAGAATTTTAAGTCACTACAGCCATATAAAATGTCCTCCGTTCTCTGAGTCTGACATCATACACAAGTTTGTCATGATGGGTCACACGGACAATACTGCAGGACTGGAAACACAGGGATGCACTCGATCTGCAACCCAATAGCTGTCTAATCACTGACAGCCTGTCAGGATTATTTAGCAGCCCAGCTCTTGGATAATTTCGGCAGAGCTCGCAGTCTGCTAGAAATGCAGTTTATACAGCTTTAAAAGCAGGCCCCCTGGGAACCAGAGGGCCCTAAGCAGCTGCTTTGGTTGCATATGACAAATCCCCTATTGGAAATGTATTGGGCATAGCTGGGCGGTGACCGAGAGGTGACTATTCAGTTACATAGAGATATACTGTCTTATGGTTGTATCGTGACCATGTTGTGCAACTGGTTGCAAACTCAGATGCTTTATCATTTACATTGGAGATGCAAATTTCATGTTAAGTCCTATGGTTTCATCGATGGATGCACAACGTTGATGTCCCAGTCCTTTAACATTCAGACACTTGTGCACCAGGGGAAGGTCCATACTTGCCGACTTTTTGGCTGCTCTCTCCGGGAGAGAGCAGCCATGTCGGCTCAGCAGGGGGGCGGGCTGCAACGTGCCGTGCAGAGGGGGGAGGGCCAGAGGCGGAACAGGGGCAAATCGGGAGACTTGTCTGCTCTTCCAGGGGGCCGGGAGGGTCACCCGATTTTCTGGAGCCTCCCGGCCATTCCGGGAGAGTATGCAAGTATGGGAAGGGCTTTTACTAGCATTAGCATAAAGTCACAGGTGCTAAAGTAGTTGCCACAGCATGTGGCTCTCAATCAAGCCCTATAAGTAGTACAGTACTGTAGTTTAATACATCCATTTATTAAATGCTCCCTGAATTACAGTAGCTTTCAAGACGGTCAGAAAATCTGGTATTTACAAAATCAAAAGCATTATCTATGGTCACAGCTACAGTACAACTGAAATACTTTCTTTTCTGTAACATTTTGATAAGTAGATTCTTAAAATCAGCCTGCTTACATAAAAAAATGAATAGAGCAGTCACAGAAACAACCTGGAAACAAAGGAATCTATGACTGGTTAGAGAGCCATTTAATTCACTAATGGGAGGCCAGGAGTCCAAAGGAACAGCACAAAGGTGCAGGCTACAGTACCATTAGGATATTAACTATTAAAAATGTTTTCACATTAATTTTTCTTTCTTTTGAACCCGTCATCCATTTTTTTATGTGAACAGGAAGATTAATATATTGTCATTGACCTGAATAACACTTTGTGCATTCCTCTAGAAAACAGTACTGTGTCATGTACTATCCCATAAACTAAAGCCGTCACAAGGTAGAAAACACTTAAATTGATCGATTTATTGTTATATAAAGGTGGAAATATCCTTTAATGTTTATTTAAGCATGGGCGCGCTGAATTTCTACTGCTATTCACACAGTATGAAGCGTCCATCACTGCCTCCTCGATCAACCTCTCCAGAACACATTCTTCTATTTTGCAATATTTTTCTCTACACTGTTACTGTGTCCTGCACCTCATTGATCATTTTGATGCATATGAAACATTGGGAATTGATATAGACCTGTATCTTTACCTCCACAGGCAACATCATTTATTTTTCAGCAAGTTTAACCCTCCCACCTCTGCACAATATAATCTAGCAACTCCGTATATAGAGGTTCATATATCTATCATTCATTTCCCCCTGTGACATTGTTAGAGTAATTTTCAAGTTTTCATACCCATTAAATATTTCTACTGTCACATGGATCTTACTCCAGTGAATCAGAATCTTTATTGGATTTCATACAGCAGCCTTTATAAATTATTAATAACATGGCTGACAAACATGGATTGCTATAGTAAAGTTTAGAACACAGTTTATTTCTCACCCAATGCTGAGACTTCTTCAAATAGAAGTTTATAGAAAT
This sequence comes from Pseudophryne corroboree, assembly GCF_028390025.1. Taxonomy (NCBI): domain Eukaryota; kingdom Metazoa; phylum Chordata; class Amphibia; order Anura; family Myobatrachidae; genus Pseudophryne; species Pseudophryne corroboree. Next base: position 555,841,405 of record NC_086446.1, on the reverse strand, counting down.
TTGCAATAAGAATTTAATAGATCAATAGCACTATACTGCAATTATTTTTTTTTTAAGTAAACACTTGCTTCCCAGAGGATGTGTAGATGACATAGGGGCATATTCTGAGTTGATCGCTAGCTGCCGTTATTCGCAGCGTAGTGATCAGGCAAAAAATTGGCACTTCTGCGCATGCGTATGGTGCGCAGTGCACATGCACGATGTACTTTCACAAAAGCCGGTGCAGTTTTACACAAGCTCGAACTACGCTTTTCAGTCGCACTGCTGATTGTTGAGTGATTGATAGGAAGTGGGTGTTTCTGGGTGGTAACTGACCGTTTTCGGGGAGTGTGTGTAAAAACGCAGGCGTGTCAGATAAAAACGCAGGAGTGGCTAGGGAAACGGGGGAGTGGCTGGCCGAACGCAGGGCGTGTTTGTGACGTCAAAACAGGAACTAAACAGACTGAAGTGATCGCAAGCTAGGAGTAAGTCTCGAGCTACTCTGAAACTGCACAATCTTTTTTTGCAGCAATGCTGCGATCCTTTCGTTCACACTTCTGCTAAGCTAAGATACACTCCCAGAGGGTGGCGGCTTAGTGTTTGCAATGCTGCTAAAAGCAGCTAGCAAGCGAACAACTCAGAATGAGGGCCTAAGGCAAGTTGCCTAAACTTTCTGTCCTAATTCTCAGAGGTGTAGTCACAGTGTAGGTTTGTGTATATGTATCCTCTAGTATTCATAAACCTCATATAGTCTGAGGATTGTCCGTAACATAAACTATAACATCTTAACACTTAATTATAATAAATAAAGACACGGAGACTTGAATATGGCAGAAATTGTTAGATATTTATTTAAGTGAACCATAAACTGTGAATAATTTAACTAAAGTATGGTGGCCAGAAAGAACGGCTAAACAACCCTATCCCATAGATAACTATCTTATAAAAAAGAACTGACGTAAACCTTCCAACAAACAAATAGGTATCCGCTCAACCTCAATCCTGACTACCCACCCGTGAAGGTGATGAGGCTGCCACCCGTGAAGGCGGTCCAGCAGATGTAAAACCAGTCAGCGAAGGAGAGCGCACCTAAAAATCAACAACCAAACGACCTCCAATCCACTCTTTAATACAACAAATGTTAACTTGCCGTTCTTTCACGCCACAACCAGACCGTGACAACCCACAGCACGAAAATAGCCAACGCAACAACATAAAGCAAACACCACCAGTAGGGAGGGAGGGTGGGACGACAAAAGCAGAAGTGGGCTGACCCAGCCCCTTTCTCAGGCTTAAGAACCCATTCCACCTACCCCCAACATTCATTCCTATTGGCTAACAATAAAACTCCCATAATGCCTTACCGTCCTGCCCCCAGACTAGCTGAGGTTTAACCCACTCCTCTCCTATTCTGTCAATTCGTTCTCCTAAACAGAAAAGATAACCCTATTATGCACCACAAAAGAACCATGATTATTTATTACATTATCTCTTTCATAACAAGGTTAGTACTACATGACTGGCATAACACAGAGGGAACCAGAGTGGAGTGGGTAAATTATAGACTAATAATCCTGTAATTTAAATGTGAGTCAATCTCTATCACAAATCACAAATGCAAGATTGGGAAAATAAATTCCACTGATATTTGCCCAGAACCTCATACTTATTGCAAAACTCTGTAATAATAGACAGTTGGAGGTATAGTAAAACATATAAATAATTCTGAGGGACGCCATTCATGTACAAATAATAGAAAATAAACTGGTAACATAGTGTACCTCTTTTATGAAGGGCAAAACAGCTGACATAAATTCCTCAGTGTCATTTTTTCTTAGATGTGGCCTTATACCTTGATTAGCACAAACTTAATCACACAATTTTCGAGAAAATAATGGTGGTGTTGCAGAAGGTGGACTTAGTGGCCTGGAAACTCAGTTCTTGAAAATACATGTTACCCCCCCCCCCCCCCTTTCACCCATAAAGGGAATCTAGGTTACCCACCATCCTGTCGTCTGAAGGGTACCCACCCTTAACCTCCCGGTAAAGGGGTACCTTTATTAGTGCCTCCACCTAAGTATCGGCCTACTTGGAAAAGCCTCTACAATGACCTGTTACCAGATAAAACCCTGAAAGAGGTGCTATGTGAGATATATTAGCAAGGCTTAATACACTTACACTGGAATGTAGACCTGCATCTCAGTTCCTGCTAGTCATGTCTCCTTCGGCCCTCACTAGTTGTCAGTAACCGTAACAATTTTATTGAGCAATTCAATTAAAGTACATACATGAAAAGGATTAAATATAAATAATCAGGGTGTTCACCCTCTCTCCACATTTCACTACTATAGTGGTTAACCACAAATTGCATATAGTCACAAAGCTTATGAATATTCTAAATCATACTCTAAATCACAGGTTCTCAAACTCGGTCCTCAGGACCCCACACGGTTCATGTTTTGCAGGTCACATATAGATTTTTAAAATGTGACAGTTGGTGATACACAGCGCACCTGCTGGGTGACATGGAAAACGTGCACAGTGTGGGGTCCTGAGGACCAAGTTTGAGAACCACTGCTCTAAATTATACTGCAGTATATAATAGCTGGTCTCTACATGACTAGTCACTGTTGTACCTAAGTGGACTCATTGGGGCCCTTTCTTTTACAATCTTGAAGCTGGGACACCTAAGTGGTTTGTGTAAATATATAAGCATTATCCCCATAGGGAAAGATCCAGTTGGTCACATCAGCAGTACACTTTACTCCAGACTGGCCTCAGTTGGTCAGTTTAAACAGATGTCCAAGACGGATTAAATTGCTCCAATAAATGTAATTAGTCTGTGAGCTTTTATGCTATAAAAGTCAATCTGTAACTAGGCCATCGTCCAGTCCCATTTGAATATGGCAGCAGAATAACAATAACTAGGCTGTCCAATTATATTTAAAGGCTGTGTTCATAAATACCAATAAAGAGGCAGACTTTCCCTCACCTTCTATAGCATTTAGTGAGGAGTTACCTGATGGTTAATAACAACTCGCTTTTAATAACACTGTCCGCTTTCAGTAAATAATGTGAGCTTTCCCAGACTCAAGTTTTTGTCCTTAAGCTGTGTTCAGTTATATCAGTGAAGTGCTGCATTGGTATAATAATAAGCTGTGCAGCTGGTGCTACTGTATGTAGTGAAGGTATGCCATTCACCACTATTACTCCCATCAGTCTATGCCTTTCTCGGTCAGCCTTACAGGGCACATATGGGAAGTACATGGCTGACAGTCTTGCATGTGCACCTTAATAAACTCCGCCTCCCAATTGTCACTCCCCCGACTTCTACCCTGGGCTGTGTATGTGCAGGGTGTCATTGGATTGAATAGCTCTCACCACCCTGCAGCTCCACAGTTTGTAGGCTTCTGAGGCCTCGCCCCCCTCATAGTAGCTGACTGCAATCTCCCTCAATGAGATTCTGCACACTCTGGCCCCCTGTGCTGCTGCTGTGTCTGAAAAGGTGAGGTGTGCAACTACAGACATCACCCTGCTGTCTTCCTCTCTCTTACACAAATCGACTGCCTGAGTCTCCAAGCTGCTCCCCAGCTTACTGCTCTGGCCAAGTATGCTGTGTGTGTGTGTGTGCATGGGAAACTTTTCTCACCACAGCCAAGTCCAAGGGTTGTACTCCTCCTCCCCCTCCTCAATGGTAGCAGGTCAGGAAGGAGTTCTATCGCCATTAGCCCTGCTGTGTGGAGAGCACTGCACAGCTGTCAATCACTGCTGCAGCACCGCCACTTTTGGTGCTGACTCCGTCACTTTCGGTGATGGCTCTACCCACTTTTGCCACAGCCTTCAACTAGCTGTCACAGCTCTGCCTACAGGAAACCATCTGCAGCAATTGCCCCTGCAGCAGGACCTGGCTCCCTCACTGGCATCAACCCCAGCCTCCTGTGCCTGGCAGCATGTCTACATCCCAATGTTTACAGCAATGCCACACATATAACTATAATCCCCTGAGACTGGCCCAGCGGTCCAAGCCTGGATTCCACCTGCGCTGTCTGCGTGCAGTGTGCTGTACAACATTGCCTCAGTCTCCCCTCCGGGATCCCAGCAGAGCTGTCGTGGCAACTACGCAGTAAATCCCTCCTGTTATAATGAATGGCGTCTCCTGCCCTCCGCTGCCTACGCCGCCATTACTACAGATTCCCACATGTAAGTTCAAACAGACTTTTCCTCCAGAATCAAACATGGGCACAGCCATGTTTGGATTCATCACATGTCACTTTTCAGCCAATCTGCTGTGCTCAGGACTCTGCCTGATTGCTCAGCCAATGCCTGCTTCCCAGCTGGAATAAATATCCTGCATCAAGGCTGCCTAATCATCAGTGCTTTGGTTGTCTATCCTAGTGATACATGTCTCTCCTGTCTGTGGATGTTCCAGCTTGTGCTCCCAGGTATTCCAGCTCCTGTGACCTTGCTCCACTTAAAGAGACCCCGAACTAGTTACCATCTTGCGGTGCTGCCTGACTCCAACAGTGTTCCTATATTGCATCCTGTCTCCTGCAGTGATCCATCACCAGTTCCCAGCTTTCAGCATTGTTCCAGAATTGCTTCCAGCGGTGTTCCAGTATCACTCCTAGCTCTCTTTGCCTACCAACATTGCTTTCCGTGATCCACAGTGACTTCATCACCGGCTTTCAGCTTCCAGCGTTGCTCCAGTCTCGCTTCCAGCTTCCAGCGGTGTTCTTGTGTCACTGCCAGCTCTCAGTGGTGTTCTGTATCATGATCAGAATCGCTCTCTATCTCCAGTAGGTGTTCCAACATCAGTCTGTTCATCATCTACCACACAACATCGAACCACAGTTCACCGTCGATACTCACCATCGGACTCTATCTACAGTGGTGAGTTCAATACACCTTCTGTCTGCACCGGTTCCATCCGGCATTACCGGCAATTCTTCCAAGTTCCCTTCAACCTCTGTGCACTTGTGCCAACTAAGCTTCCAGTGTGTCATCTGCTGGGCAGTAAAAGCTAGTTCCCTGTTACAGCAGTTAGCTGTAGCCTACGGACTTTCCAACTCCAGGTCTTGCAAGGACTTTGTTACACCTTATCCTGCATTGCCACAGTATTCACTACCACTGCGCTCCCAGGAACTGTACTGCTATATTTATCTGCACAAGTTACTGTTGAAAGTTATCTGAATTGCCAAGGTGTCTAAACTGTGTGTTCAATAAACAGACTTTATTTTATATACTCCGTTCTTGTCGTCATGCCTTCGGGCAAACAGTGCTTAACCTCCTGCATGTCCAAGAACCCTATTCTACCTCCACGGTTCCCATACATGCCAGCCCCTACGTCTGAGGCTGACATAACTGTATATCAGGAAGCTAATGATGGAAACATTTAGGCAACAGAGATGACAATGTATTGTGAAACCCTTATACCTCTATCATGAGGTTTCACTGACAAGCATGGTGGGGGTAGCACCAGGGAACTGCTGCTGCAGCAGTTGGTAAAACCACACAATCATATACATGGCCAGTACCGATTAGCACTGTTAGGATCCTACAATCTACACCATGAACCCGCTTACTGCTGTATATACTTATACACGCTGCTGCCACACCTTCTGATTGGTGTTTAATGATTCCCACTGGTCCCTCACCATGGACTAGTCCATGCACAGTGGCTGGAAGAGGGCACAGCTTGGAGACACTGGACATAGGGGGTCATTCCGAATTGATAGTCAGCTGCAGTTGTTCACAGCGCAGCGATCAGGCTAAAAAACGGCATTTCTGCGCATGCGTATGCCCCGCAATGCGCACGCTCGACGTACAGGTACAAAGCCCTTTGTGGTTGTGCACAGGTTCTAGCAAAGATTTCAGTCGCACTGACAGCCGCGAGAAGATTGACAGAAAGGGGGCGTTTCTGGGTGTCAACTGACCGTTTTCAGGGAGGGTTTGCAAAAACGCAGGTGTGTCTGAAAAAACACAGGCGTGGCTGGGCGTTCGCTGGGCGGGTGTATGACGTAAAATCCGGACACGAATAGGCTGAAGTGATCACAAGCGCTGAGTAGGTTCAGAGCTGCTCAGAAACTGCACAAACTCTTTTGCAGAGCTCGGCTGCACATGCGTTCGCACTTCTGCTAAGCTAAAATACACTCCCCAGTGGGCGGCGGCATAGTGTTTGCACGGCTGCTAAAACTAGCCAGCGAGCGATCAACTCGGAATGACCCCCATAATCCAGAACAGCTATAGATTGGAATAGCGTTTAGTGTAATGTTGTTGTCGCAGGCTAGAGATGCAGCCGGCTTAGAGGCAAGATGTTTATTGCTCACAAAATCTTCAAAAATACTCTTCTCTTAGCAGGTATTGCTTGGGGATATCACATCTTACAGATGTTCAACAGCAGTATAAAACTTGATGTTACAAAAGATATACACTTTTGGACTCGCAGGCCCCTTTTTATTCTACTCTAATATCACAGAGGGTACATTCATTCTAACCAATCAAACTATCTCACAAAATATAAATGATTGCATTCCTAAAACAATTTTATTTTATATTTAGGGAGTATGGAAATATTAATTTTACTCCTTATACCACATGAAAGCTGAGAAAGTTTTGACTGAGATTCCCACACAGACAAAATACTGTCCTGTCAGGTAATTGTCCCTTTCCCTTGAATTTCATTACCTTTTTTGTACAGACATGACAGTCAACAAAGGGACTTCCTAGGCCTGAGTTAACACTAACGTGCTAATGATACTTTTTGTGAAAGCAAAAGCTTTTCCTGTATCTGCCTGGGATCAAACCTACAGTACCCTTATTGAATAAACAATTAAATTAAACATCCTGTAAATGTAGTACGAATCCTGATTTCACAGGCAAACAATAACTGGCAATATTGTAATCAATATTGCCTACCTTATATCTCTGATCCTCACAGCCACATTTGTTTTTATGAAAGTCAGCCTTTGGCTTCATTGGAAGAACATATTTTGATCAACATAGAGAACATGAAGCAAAAATGTAAATCACAAAGGAAATATAATGAAATATTATTATTAAGAAGAGAGAATTACCTCATATTTTTAGTGGAAACTGTGTCACTTAATAGTTTGCATATGACAAAGGTTATCTCCACTAAGATTCTAGAACATACAGTTGAGGATAGATCAAAGGCTCTACAAGGTAATTTACAAATGAAATAGTAAAACAATGATTAAAACATAAATATGCATCACTTGTGTTCTTTGAAGTCCTTTCCGCACTGCTACTCTCTTAGGCCATATCACAGATTCCAGATATTAAAATATGAAAAAAAGAAAGAAATACAAAAATGTGGATGGTATCGTTTAAGACAAATAAAAAATCCTGTGAATGTCCAAGAAACTGAGCCCTATCGTGCCGCAAGTACTTGATAGGAGATAAGGACAGTGACTCACCACTGCTTCACAGTATACTGTAGATGAACGTACCAAGACTCACATAGAGAATGATAAGACTATATATATATATATATATATATATATATATAAAGGTATCTTTCGCACTTCACCACAGATAACAAAATAATGAAGGAAATCTGCTCAGAAAGGCATACCCGACTCAGTTCGTGATAAGACTGGTTCCACGTATCAAGGTTTCTTTATGCCAAATTAAGCCACACCTTCATAAATTCAATAAATTTATTTTTCGCACAAAAAAATCCATAAAAAGGACAGTCTGGCAATTTTCCACAATTTTATTCCAGTGTATGGTATGGTAAAAATGTATTTAAGATATTGCATTATGGTGGTTTTACGAGTGTTGTCCATGATTACCATACCCCCCTTTTGGTATCATTTTTGTAATAGCGCACAACTCAATATTGATGAAATGTTGTGTGGAACGCACTGTGATACATCTCCTAGTTCCCATTAGACTTTCAAACCTGGTCCGCGCAGGGAGCATAACAGATAGCGCAAGCGCAGTACCTATTTCCATATAGATGACACGCAACTGGTACCACCCATATTTCTTTCTTTCTTTCTTTCTTTCTTTCTTTCTTTCTTTCTTTCTTTCTTTCTTTCTTTCATATTTTAATATCTGGAATCTGTGATATGGCCTAAGAGAGTAGCAGTGTGGAAAGGACTTCAAAGAACACAAGTGATGTATATTTATGTTTTAATCATTGTGTTACTATTTCAATTGTAAATTACCTTGTAGAGCCTTTGATCTATCCTCAACTGTATGTTCTAGAATCTTTTATTGGTTCTTTTTTTTTGGGCAGATCACTAGAGGATTTTGATTGGGTTGAGACTTTATTGCGCCAGAATACACACATCTGTTTATCATTGTATTGTTCCCAAAATCGTGTGCATTTAGGCAGCAAAATGTTTAGACATCTAAAGGAAAGACAGGAGTCAGTTAAAGAAGCATTTAAATTAGATTGTTGTATAGAGCACGATGAAACATCTGACGATGATCTCGAGACAGCAATGAATAAATTAGGATCTATATTGATTAATAAGAATGCATTATGGTGGGAACTAGCTACCCTTGAGAAATATTTAGCTGACGATATCATACCTAAAGGCCTTAGAATAAAAAAATCACCATCATTCATTGATTCAAGTGACCAATTTAAAAGAGAGTGGGAAAAAAATTCTAGAAACTTGTTCCTTTTCTTTAATTCATCTGATAATAAAAGAAAGGAAGAATAAACTAGTGGATCTCAATGAGAAAATAAATATCGTTCAAACACTGGTTCAGCCTTATGAACAATTGCCAGAATTTACAATATTAGACAAAGAACTAGAATTAAAGATTAAGAAACATACAAAAGATCTTGTTGATAAGAAAAAAAGAAAATTAAACAGGGATCATGAGTTCTATAAAAATGGTGGTAATGAGGAAAAGAAGAAATAAGAAAGAAAAACAACGATTGGAGTCTTCCCCGCTCCCAGATAGAAATAATAGATCAAATAAAAAGAAAAAGGTAAAATTTTCTGATGATATTGAAGACAGTGATCAGAAAGAAGAAACTTCGGTTTATATGTATTATCCGCGACAACAAGGAGAATGTTACCAATTAAGAAATAGAGGTGGAGAACAATTCTCCCGAGATAATTGGATATATCCAAGAAGATTTTTTAGAAGAGTTTTTAGAAACAATAGATGGGATAGGAGATCTCCTGTGAATACCTACAATAGATTTGAACCATTCAATAATTTCAGAGAAGATTGTGGGTCTTTTTTAGGATAGCGAGACAACATCAGGAATACAAGATATTGAATTATAAAAGTCGGGGGGAAAGGGGAGGACAAAAAAAGAGATGTAAGAAAAAAGAAGTTAACATACCAAATGAAAAAAATGAAGAAGATCGAGTTAAAATTTTAAATTTAAGTTCAAGAATACTCACGAGAGAGGAAGGAAGGATTCTACAAAAGGGGCTGAATTTTGCCCCTACAGCAAGAACGGATGCATTTGATGCCCACAGAGATATACACAAATTTTCTAGAAAGTTGACTTTGAGGAAATTTTTTCGCTATTAACAAGAAAGAATCCAGTCAAGAGGAAGAAGAAATAACTCCTTTTAAGAAGAAATCAACTTTCTTTCCATCTCATGTTAAAGGGTGTATGATAGAAAGTTTTACAAAATCAGTTCTAGAAGATGTTCATAAAATGAAAACCACCACCGATAAAAAATACCACAAACCCCAGAATATAACAAGGAAGGAGAGATCAGCTATCAAATCACTAAAAGATGATAATAGTATAGTTATCAAACCGTGTGATAAGGGGGGGGGATAAATATTAAAGATAAGGAAGATTACATCAAGGAAATAAGGACACAGTTAATTTCAAATGGTACTTACCAAAAATTAAAATCAGATCCGACAGCAAGAATTAAAAATAATTACGTAAAACTTATCACCAAATATTTTGAAAGGGGGACCCTAACAAAAAAGGAGTATGAGTTTCTAAATATTGAACATCCTAAAACCCCAACTATTTACACCCTCCCAAAAGTACATAAGAATCCTAAGAAACCCCCCAGACATCCAATAATTTCTGGTACAGGAAGTTTGACCACAAATCTTTCAGAGATGATTGACTATTATTTTCAGCCATTTGTAACGAAAGGACAATCTCATCTAAAAGATACTATGGATACTATTAATAGATTGGCAGAAACTGAATGGGAAAATGGTTCTTTTTTGGTAACAGCAGATGTGACTTCTCTGTATACCATCATTAATCATAGTGATGGTCTTAATGCCATAATGTGGCATTTAGAAAGGTCAGAGATGAATCCAGAAAAAAATTATTTTATTTTGGAAAGCATCCAATTTGTATTGAAGAACAATTATTTCTTCTTCAATGGCGAATATTTTCTTCAAAAGATCGGTACAGCCATGGGCACCAAGTTTGCGCAGAGCTCTGCAAACCTCTTCATGTCTCGATGGGAGGAAGATTCAGTTTGGAACAACATGCTGGCCGGTGCGGACTTGGTGTCATGGCATAGACATATCGATGATATAATTTTTGTATGGAAGGGAGAACGACAAGACTTGGAAAAGTTCTGCACCAATTTGAACTCAAATTAAATATCAAACTCACATTTACAATAAGTCAAGAGGAGATTAATTTCTTAGATCTTACTATTTATATTAAGGAAAAAAATATACATACCAGGAATTACACTAAACCCACTCCAATAGTTTGATCCCTTTTTCGAGTCAGCATCATCCCCACTGGCTCAGAGGAATTCCGAAAGGGCAGTTTTTCAGGTTGAAAAGGAATTGTAGTGAGAATCGAAACTATCAAGAAAAAAAAATGCTATGAAGACCAAATTTTTAAATAAGGGGTATAAAAAGGAGATCCTGGAAAAAGTGGAAGAAGTAACGAATCTTGACAGAAAGGATATACTAATAAAGGATAAAAGTAAAACCACAAACAATCATGCAGATTGGGCCTTTATGTCGGGATTTGGTACAGATTATAGAAAACAAGAACATATCATCAAAGATCATTAGCACCTCCTATTAAGAGATCCTATTAAGAGATCCAGTATTGAAGGATATTATTCCAGATAAACAAGTGCAGTACCTATTTCCGTATAGATGACACTCATCGTGGAACGCGGAAAAGAGGTGACCGCGATCACGATGCAGGATAGTACTTTAATGATATAAACTTCCAGTTACGTGGAACGCAGCATGGAACGCATCATGGATCGTGAAAGTGGATGGACAGCGACCACTATTCATGATAGCCTCTTAAAAATACATGAAACAATATTAAATGATGCACTACTAAAACGGGGATTGATTATTAATGTATGGACGTTTGTAGAACAATTTTTTGTATATATTTGATGTAGTTTTTTGTCTTTTAGGAAATTTTACCCATCATGCATTTTAATGTTACAATTTCCTGTATAGGGGTATAAGTATCTGTAACCTCACTGTCTGGACATACACCTTGAAAAAGACCCAAGCAGGTTGAAACATTGTTGATGCTACCAGACAGTGAGTCTCTTTTTAACTCAGACAGCTGCTTTTCCGTGTGTCTTCATTATTCCAAAGGTATGCAGGACTTGTTAGCATTGGTGTAAGTCCGGAATTCACCTTTGCCTGTCAAACCCATCTGACTTGCAAGTTTTTACCATACCATACACTGGAATATAATTGTGGAAAATTGCCAGACTGTCCTTTTTATGGATTTTTTGTGTGAAAAGTAAATGTGTTGGATTTATGAAGGTGTGGCTCAATTTGGCATAAAGAAACCATGATACGTGGAACCAGTCTTATCACAAAGTGAGTCGGGTACGCCTTTCTGAGCAGATTTCCTTCATTATTTTGTTATCTGTGGTGAAGTGCGAAAGATACCTTTATATATATGGTCTTATCATTCTCTATGTGAGTCTTGGTACGTTCATCTGTACTGTGAAGCGGTGGTGAGTCACTGTCCTTGTCTCCTATCAAGTACTTGTGGAGCGATAGGGCTCTGTTTCTTGGACATTCCCGGGATTTTTTATTTGTTTTAAACGATACCACCCACGTTTTTGTATTTCTTTCTTTTTTTCATATTTTAATATCTGGAATCTGTGATATGGCCTAAGAGAGTAGCAGTGCGGAAAGGACTTCAAAGAACACAAGTGATGTATATTTATGTTTTAATCATTGTGTTATTATTTCAACTGTAAATTACCTTGTAGCGCCTTTGATCTATCCTCAACTGTATGTTCTAGAATCTTTTATTGGATTTGTTTTTTTGGGCAGATCACTAGAGGATTTAGATTGGGCTGATACTTTATTGTGCCAGAATACACACATCTGTTTATCATTATCTCCACTAGGAACCTGCTTGCATGCTTTCTTAATATCACATATCACATTATGAATATTTGTTATGTACTTTTGTTCCTGCTATTTATTCAAGTATAGATTGGCACATAGAGGAGAGGGGAAAGCAGGTAAAAATTACTGAGGTCTGGGTTTGTTGTAGGGGCCTAGGTCGCTGCTAAGGGGAACACTGAAGCCTTTGCAGCATTGCTGATGGGCACAAATGTAACCCTGTACAGCCGCAAGTGCTTCTGTGCAGCCGAACCTCTGCTGATTTGGCCACACAACCAGTACACACAATGGACGCTCTCGGTGTCCCTGCAAGAACATACTGTAATTTGTCTATATTAACTAATTTAGCAGCTTTTATTCTCTATCCATCTGCTGTACTGTACATTACAGAAAAAATGGTTGATGAAATATAGCATTCCATAGTAAGAGTAAAAGTGATATTTATATGATAATATTTACATGTAAAAACTGTACATTATAAATGTTGGGTGTATGTACGTGTTTTTTAATTTTTTTTTATTTAATAAGTATTTAAATTTTTCAGCGTATGGGGTCAAATCATCAAAACCATGGGCACGTCCAGTTTAGAATTCATGTGTGTACCATTGCAGTTACACATCGTTGATTGTAACTTAAGACCACTACTTGGACTGTCTGATAGCCTTAAACTGGGCTTGATACACCTGATAACTGAAGTCAATATGGTACAGCAGAGCTCAAGGTATTCAAAGATCTGTTCGACTGTGATACCATTGGGAAACTCCCTGTCATTTACCACATGTGACTGGATGGGTCCATTGTCCCCACAGTATGTGCACCCCAATGCATCCTGGTTGCCATGAAGGACAAAGTGCTTGCTGAATTAGATCACACAATGAGGCTTGGTGTAATTACCCCAATAGAGGAACTGACTCAGTGGGTCTCAGCCATGGAACTTTGGTGGATGATCTGTGCCAATAGCTGTCTCTAATCATACTACAAGGGTGGCTGCATTCTTCTAGGTAGATCTTCCAGAATATGCACCCTCTTTTTGCCATGAGAGCTGAACTCACATTGTCTGATGGTCTCTCTGCATAGAGAGGAAAGGAACATCTAGTCTTGGCGGTCTCCTATTCAGGGTGGTTTGAGATTGATTATTTGCCTGATCTCACCAATGATACTGTTATTTCTAAACTCAAGAAACACTTTGCTACACATGGCATCCCACAAGAACTCATCACGGACAGTGCCTTGCAATTCACAAGTAGGCAGTTTGAAAAAAATCTGGGACTTTACACACACCACCAGTAGTCCACACTATCCACAATTCAATGGGCTAGCAGAAAGAGTTGTCCACTCAGCCAAACACCTGTTGGAAAAATGCAAGCTTGATAACACCGATATGTTGCAGCATTCATCAGCTCTCCAGTGACTATTGTTGCACAACACCAGGACTTTCATTCCTGTCACAAAGCTACAATTGCAACAGCAAGTACATACATGAGTACAAACAATACTTACCTCAATGCTTAACAAAAGAAGTGATGACCGAACAGCACATCATCTTTCTCATATTGTTCCAGGTCAAACTGTCCAAATGTAAATGCCTTGTGGATAAGATAGACCTGCTACCACACTCCGAGCAGCTGATCATCCCAACAGTTACATGATACAAGCCGACGGTGCCACCCGATAACCATAATGTTCACCACCTTCTGAGTAGGCCTGAGAAAGTTCCTCATGCAACCAAAACCACCCATGTTTGACCAAAAGCTCATCCACACATCAAAGGATTCAATATCTAAAGGGCCTGTGGCAATACCTTTAGACTTAAGACCATCACTTGACTTGCCCGAATGCTTAGGTCGGCTTGTTGGAATTCATCAACCTATAATGCTTCCTCTCAGCACGAGGTCTTGTTGGGTATATAACACTAACCCTAAATTCCAGGACTATGTAACTTAGTCATAATTATTCCTTGACGCTCGCTCTCTCTCTCTTTTCTCTCACCAACCTGCTGCCCCTTTCTCCCCCCCTACCTTTTTAGGCATTAACTATCATTTATAGCCTGAAGGGAAGGATGTAAAGTAGATGTATAACCTGCCAAAACCTGGCAAGAAGTGATGTATTTTGCCATGCATGTGGGGAGGTTCCTGTTTCCCTGAAGTTAGCATAGTTATGTTTGTAATGCTGAGTAAACCGGTTCTGTTTTACTCCTGAAGGTGTCATTATAGTCCTTCTACTCCCACATCTACAGGTATGTAAGGAAACCTAAATAAAATAAGCAGTTCTGACAGGATGTAGTTGGCATCCTGATAGGATACTGGCAGTCATAAGACCAGCACTGTAATCTAGACACTGCTCAGAATCCCGTCAGCATCCCAAACGTAAGTATTCAAGGGATGGTAAGGGTTAGGCTGCATATGGGAGCTTAGGGTTAGGCATGAGGGGGATTGTTAGGGTTAGGCAGCGGGAGTGGAGGGTTAGGGATAGGTTGTGGGATGGGAAGGGTAGGTTTAGGCTGTGGGAGGGGAGGGTTAGGGTTAGGCTGCGGGAAGGGGGGGTTTGGGTTAGGCTGTGGGTAGGGAGTGTTAGGGGTGGGTGAGGGATAGGGTGAGCATACTTACTAAAAAGTGTCAGGATTCTGATAGTTGGGATGCTGCTGTTTTTATTCTGACCACCAGCATCCTCTCTATCGGGATCCCATACCTAACCCGTTCTGACTGCCAGCTCACCATTAAATACAAACAAACCTGGCCAGAAACACATTCTATTAATTGTAATAGGCTAAAGCCTTTGACAGACAAAACTAAACTCACTATGATTTATAAACATTTCTAAACTAGATTGACAACGCTTTGGGACTTATTCAAAGATCTCTGCAGTGCATACCCCAAAAACTGGGAGGTGTAGTAATATCAACGTACAGTATATATTGTCTCAAATTGACTGGTTTGAAAGTGATGCAAAGTTCCCTACTGATGTGAGGTACTTATTAGTAAGTAAATGAACAGGTACCGTATGAATACCAATAGTCATATATGTATATATAGCCATTTGGAAATTATTAACCTGCAGATGTAAAATAACGTTGTTCATTTGTAGCAGCTTGGTTCTGTAGTCAATATAGCAGAAGAGGTATAGTTGTAAGTGGATAGCACAGGGACTCATCTGTCATTGTCAGCTGTCTATGATTTCTAGATCTCTGTTGTTGAAAAAAATTTGAACTGACTAACTTGATTTTAGTACAGTACTGAGCTTGTTGTGCTGCTTAAGTACCATGTACAGTATATCATAACACATACACTAGTTCTAAGATAGTTTCAGAAATGTTAGCGGGTGCTGGAATATGGTGGGAATGTAATTATTTCCTTTCAGTTTTTTCACTAATGCTTTTGGCACTTGCACTATAGCTATAGAGTCACAAAAGGCTGCAATATAGAGTAACAGTGTAAGTGCCTGAAGGAGCTCTTTTTATAAGCTGTACGGGGGAATTAAATAAGTTGAGGGGTTCCCCAAAGCTATATTAATCAAACCTCTGTTGGTGACAAAAAACAGTTACATCAAAGGCCACAACTACAATGTCTAAATTCTTAATGAGAATTGTGAATGAGTATATGCATTTTTAATGACAGCTGTTTGGTCTATTTACTAAGCCTTGGATGGATATAAAGTTTACTGAGATAAAGTCTTAGTCAATCAGCTCCTAACTGCCATGTTACAGGCTGTGTTTGAAAAATGACAGGAGCTGGTTGGTTGGTACTTTATCTCCATCTACTTTATCTCCATCCAAGGCTTAGTAAATAGACCCCTACAAAAGTAATATAAATGGTGGAGAGACTTTTGGAACTGACATTCAGATATCCTCAAATGTCTCAAAGGGGGGTTTGGGCCACACCTGGGTGACACCCTTCCAGGGGATGACACCAAAATGCCGGCTCTTCCGCAATGACAGGTGCTGGGTGCTGCAGTGTGACACTATCCTGCAGCAGCCTGACCCTAGCAGGCACTAGTCTCCAGGGCCAGCCCAGCTAGGAAATGCCTCCATAGTGACTACAGTGTGTGTATGTGTGTGTATGTGGGGGGAAAGGGGTGAGGGGGTCATTCAATGATCCCTTGAGTGACTGTACTCTGGACTCCCCACAACTCGGTGATGCTCTTACATATATATGTACAAGTGGAACTGATATTGTTCTCATTTTCCTACAAAGCTGAGCGACTCCTGCCATTGCTGTTCATTTAATTTCAAAAAGCCCCTAAATGACAGAATGAGCCTGCTAAGGTTCTTCCTGTGAGTTTTTTTAAACATATGTCTCCAACTAAAGGAGCCTGGGGAAGGGGAAGGGGAGAAGGGTTGGGTGGGTGGTGGGGAGCACATCCACTGCTTAGGAGGTAAATCATCTGTGAGCCTTGATATGTAGCCTAAACCTGCATCATTACCGTCTCTCTACACATAAGTAACATTGCAACAGAATTTAAAGCAGCATTATAATCCTGCCAACAATACGTTGTTGCCCTTGGGGATTGTACAGACCATCAAGAGAACAAGCTGGAAGAGGTAGTTAAGTCACATGATGATTTAATTTTAATAACACTTCTGGCTGAGGTCACTACCCTGAGAGATAATGTAAGGGATCTGGAAGATAGATCTCTGTATATTAAATTATGTGGCATTCCTGAATCTGTTATGTACACAGAGCTCAAATAATTTGTTACAGATCTTTATATGAAACTGCTACCTATGACTACCATCACCAACTTCCTCTTGGACCATATCCATCATCTTCCTAAAGCAAAAAATGATCCAACAGGTTCCACATGAGACACTTTGATGCGGATGCACTCTTTTCATGTTAATGAAGCTATCCTCCATGTAGCCAGGCCGGCTGATATTTCTACACCAATTCTAGGAGATCTTCAAGTGTTCATAACCTCTGGCTATGCCTCTAAGACTAACTATTGGTGAAAGCATAAGAGGTAACTACTGCTCAAGCATTCTGCTATTCTTTTACTCACAACTGCTCTGTTGTTTACATCTCATTACACTTAAAGAATTAAGATATTTCTTGGAACCTCAAAAGGAAACATTTTGATGATCCTTCTAGATTAGTTGTCTGTAATACTTTCCCAAGCCTATAATGTCTTTGTCAGTATCTTATTTTATGTGTAAGAAAAGAGATTGCCATTGTGTGGCTTTGTATATTGTGGTATACATAATTTTTCTTCAGTTGATGGCAGTTCATGCAAGTATCGGCGGTGTCGAAGTCAAAAATATTACATAGAGAGAACATACAGACTCCACACATTCTGAGTCACTATGCTTGCGAAGATGCACAGCGTGCACAGCAATATATGGTAACATACACATTTACACAGACATGCCACAAAGATAGATTCAACACATATTTCATACAGCACATAAATTTAAACATATCAAGCACCAGACATCATAAGGTTTTAAATTATATAATGGAGTAACGTCATGTATGTGTATTATTGGAGCGGAGAAGGATGGACATGTCGTTCTTGGTATCAAAGTAACCAGATTAATGTGTAAATTCATTTGATGCCTGTGGTTATGTTGTAGCACATTGCAATGAGTAGATAGGATTAAATGTAGGAATATGAAGCCACAATTCTAAAGTGAACAAAATATCTCTTGAAGACTTGAAACTAGCTCCACAGCATGGCCCTGGGCGCAGAGACATGTGCCAGCAACACAGGACAAAAGCCCTCACTCTGACCAATGAGCCGTTGAGTTCTTGAGAGGTCTGGCCTCTGGACCAATAGAAGGAGACCGAAACCAATAGACTGTAAACTCCCACTGTGTGATATAGGCAGTTTATAGGACTTAGAGAGTTAGTTGCTGTTTGTCCCAGATGATGGTCGAGATGTTATCTTTCCAGTGGCTGCATGATTTTACTGAGAGAGAGAGAGAGAGAGAGAGAGAGAGAGAGAGTGATATGGAGCGTAGAGATGAGCGCCTGAAATTTTTCGGGTTTTGTGTTTTGGTTTTGGGTTCGGTTCCGCGGCCGTGTTTTGGGTTCGAACGCGTTTTGGCAAAACCTCACTGAATTTTTTTTGTCGGATTCGGGTGTGTTTTGGATTCAGGTGTTTTTTTCAAAAAACACTAAAAAACAGCTTAAATCATAGAATTTGGGGGTCATTTTGATCCCAAAGTATTATTAACCTCAAAAACCATAATTTACACTCATTTTCAGTCTATTCTGAATACCTCACACCTCACAATATTATTTTTAGTCCTAAAATTTGCACCGAGGTCGCTGTGTGAGTAAGATAAGCGACCCTAGTGGCCGACACAAACACCGGGCCCATCTAGGAGTGGCACTGCAGTGTCACGCAGGATGTCCCTTCCAAAAAACCCTCCCCAAACAGCACATGACGCAAAGAAAAAAAGAGGCGCAATGAGGTAGCTGTGTGAGTAAGATTAGCGACCCTAGTGGCCGACACAAACACCGGGCCCATCTAGGAGTGGCACTGCAGTGTCACGCAGGATGTCCCTTCCAAAAAACCCTCCCCAATCAGCACATGATGCAAAGAAAAAGAAAAGAAAAAAGAGGTGCAAGATGGAATTGTCCTTGGGCCCTCCCACCCACCCTTATGTTGTATAAACAAAACAGGACATGCACACTTTAACCAACCCATCATTTCAGTGACAGGGTCTGCCACACGACTGTGACTGATATGACGGGTTGGTTTGGACCCCCCCCAAAAAAGAATCAATTAATCTCTCCTTGCACAAACTGGCTCTACAGAGGCAAGATGTCCACCTCATCTTCACCCTCCGATATATCACCGTGTACATCCCCCTCCTCACAGATTATCAATTCGTCCCCACTGGAATCCACCATCTCAGCTCCCTGTGTACTTTGTGGAGGCAATTGCTGCTGGTCAATGTCTCCGCGGAGGAATTGATTATAATTCATTTTAATGAACATCATCTTCTCCACATTTTCTGGATGTAACCTCGTACGCCGATTGCTGACAAGGTGAGCGGCGGCACTAAACACTCTTTCGGAGTACACACTTGTGGGAGGGCAACTTAGGTAGAATAAAGCCAGTTTGTGCAAGGGCCTCCAAATTGCCTCTTTTTCCTGCCAGTATAAGTACGGACTGTGTGACGTGCCTACTTGGATGCGGTCACTCATATAATCCTCCACCATTCTATCAATGTTGAGAGAATCATATGCAGTGACAGTAGACGACATGTCCGTAATCGTTGTCAGGTCCTTCAGTCCGGACCAGATGTCAGCATCAGCAGTCGCTCCAGACTGCCCTGCATCACCGCCAGCGGGTGGGCTCGGAATTCTGAGCCTTTTCCTCGCACCCCCAGTTGCGGGAGAATGTGAAGGAGGAGATGTTGACAGGTCGCGTTCCGCTTGACTTGACAATTTTGTCACCAGCAGGTCTTTCAACCCCAGCAGACCTGTGTCTGCCGGAAAGAGAGATCCAAGGTAGGCTTTAAATCTAGGATCGAGCACGGTGGCCAAAATGTAGTGCTCTGATTTCAACAGATTGACCACCCGTGAATCCTTGTTAAGCGAATTAAGGGCTGCATCCACAAGTCCCACATGCCTAGCGGAATCGCTCCCTTTTAGCTCCTTCTTCAATGCCTCCAGCTTCTTCTGCAAAAGCCTGATGAGGGGAATGACCTGACTCAGGCTGGCAGTGTCTGAACTGACTTCACGTGTGGCAAGTTCAAAGGGCATCAGAACCTTGCACAACGTTGAAATCATTCTCCACTGCACTTGAGACAGGTGCATTCCACCTCCTATATCGTGCTCAATTGTATAGGCTTGAATGGCCTTTTGCTGCTCCTCCAACCTCTGAAGCATATAGAGGGTTGAATTCCACCTCGTTACCACTTCTTGCTTCAGATGATGGCAGGGCAGGTTCAGTAGTTTTTGGTGGTGCTCCAGTCTTCTGTACGTGGTGCCTGTACGCCGAAAGTGTCCCGCAATTTTTCTGGCCACCGACAGCATCTCTTGCACGCCCCTGTCGTTTTTTAAAAAATTCTGCACCACCAAATTCAAGGTATGTGCAAAACATGGGACGTGCTGGAATTTGCCCATATTTAATGCACACACAATATTGCTGGCGTTGTCCGATGCCACAAATCCACAGGAGAGTCCAATTGGGGTAAGCCATTCCGCGATGATCTTCCTCAGTTGCCGTAAGAGGTTTTCAGCTGTGTGCGTATTCTGGAAAGCGGTGATACAAAGCGTAGCCTGCCTAGGAAAGAGTTGGCGTTTGCGAGATGCTGCTACTGGTGCCGCCGCTGCTGTTCTTGCGGCGGGAGTCCATACATCTACCCAGTGGGCTGTCACAGTCATATAGTCCTGACCCTGCCCTGCTCCACTTGTCCACATGTCCGTGGTTAAGTGGACATTGGGTACAACTGCATTTTTTAGGACACTGGTGAGTCTTTTTCTGACGTCCGTGTACATTCTCGGTATCGCCTGCCTAGAGAAGTGGAACCTAGATGGTATTTGGTAACGGGGGCACACTGCCTCAATATATTGTCTAGTTCCCTGTGAACTAACGGCGGATACCGGACGCACGTCTAACACCAACATAGTTGTCAAGGACTCAGTTATCCGCTTTGCAGTAGGATGACTGCTGTGATATTTCATCTTCCTCGCAAAGGACTGTTGAACAGTCAATTGCTTACTGGAAGTAGTACAAGTGGGCTTACGACTTCCCCTCTGGGATGACCATCGACTCCCAGCGGCAACAACAGCAGCGCCAGCAGCAGTAGGCGTTACACGCAAGGATGCATCGGAGGAATCCCAGGCAGGAGAGGACTCGTCAGAATTGCCAGTGACATGGCCTGCAGGACTATTGGCATTCCTGGGGAAGGAGGAAATTGACACTGAGGGAGTTGGTGGGGTGGTTTGCGTGAGCTTGGTTACAAGAGGAAGGGATTTACTGGTCAGTGGACTGCTTCCGCTGTCACCCAAAGTTTTTGAACTTGTCACTGACTTATTATGAATGCGCTGCAGGTGACGTATAAGGGAGGATGTTCCGAGGTGGTTAACGTCCTTACCCCTACTTATTACAGCTTGACAAAGGGAACACACGGCTTGACACCTGTTGTCCGCATTTCTGGTGAAATACCTCCACACCGAAGAGCTGATTTTTTTGGTATTTTCACCTGGCATGTCAACGGCCATATTCCTCCCACGGACAACAGGTGTCTCCCCGGGTGCCTGACTTAAACAAACCACCTCACCATCAGAATCCTCCTGGTCAATTTCCTCCCCAGCGCCAGCAACACCCATATCCTCCTCATCCTGGTGTACTTCAACACTGACATCTTCAATCTGACTATCAGGAACTGGACTGCAGGTGCTCCTTCCAGCACTTGCAGGGGGCGTGCAAATGGTGGAAGGCGCATGCTCTTCACGTCCAGTGTTGGGAAGGTCAGGCATCGCAACCGACACAATTGGACTCTCCTTGTGGATTTGGGATTTCGAAGAATGCACAGTTCTTTGCTGTGCTGCTTTTGCCAGCTTGAGTCTTTTCATTTTTCTAGCGAGAGGCTGAGTGCTTCCATCCTCATGTGAAGCTGAACCACTAGCCATGAACATAGGCCAGGGCCTCAGCCGTTCCTTGCCACTCCGTGTGGTAAATGGCATATTGGCAAGTTTACGCTTCTCCTCCGACAATTTTATTTTAGGTTTTGGAGTCCTTTTTTTACTGATATTTGGTGTTTTGGATTTGACATGCTCTGTACTATGACATTGGGCATCGGCCTTTGCAGACGACGTTGCTGGCATTTCATCGTCTCGGCCATGACTAGTGGCAGCAGCTTCAGCACGAGGTGGAAGTGGATCTTGATCTTTCCCTAATTTTGGAACCTCAACATTTTTGTTCTCCATATTTTAATAGGCACAACTAAAAGGCACCTCAGGTAAACAATGGAGATGGATGGATTGGATACTAGTATACAATTATGGACGGGCTGCCGAGTGCCGACACAGAGGTAGCCACAGCCGTGAACTACCGCACTGTACTGTGTCTGCTGCTAATATATAGACTGGTTGATAAAGAGATAGTATACTCGTAACTAGTATGTATGTATAAAGAAAGAAAAAAAAACCACGGTTAGGTGGTATATACAATTATGGACGGGCTGCCGAGTGCCGACACAGAGGTAGCCACAGCCGTGAACTACCGCACTGTACTGTGTCTGCTGCTAATATAGACTGGTTGATAAAGAGATAGTATACTCGTAACTAGTATGTATGTATAAAGAAAGAAAAAAAAACCACGGTTAGGTGGTATATACAATTATGGACGGGCTGCCGAGTGCCGACACAGAGGTAGCCACAGCCGTGAACTACCGCACTGTACTGTGTCTGCTGCTAATATATAGACTGGTTGATAAAGAGATAGTATACTCGTAACTAGTATGTATGTATAAAGAAAGAAAAAAAAACCACGGTTAGGTGGTATATACAATTATGGACGGGCTGCCGAGTGCCGACACAGAGGTAGCCACAGCCGTGAACTACCGCACTGTACTGTGTCTGCTGCTAATATAGACTGGTTGATAAAGAGATAGTATACTCGTAACTAGTATGTATGTATAAAGAAAGAAAAAAAAACCACGGTTAGGTGGTATATACAATTATGGACGGGCTGCCGAGTGCCGACACAGAGGTAGCCACAGCCGTGAACTACCGCACTGTACTGTGTCTGCTGCTAATATAGACTGGTTGATAAAGAGATAGTATACTCGTAACTAGTATGTATGTATAAAGAAAGAAAAAAAAACCACGGTTAGGTGGTATATACAATTATGGACGGGCTGCCGAGTGCCGACACAGAGGTAGCCACAGCCATGAACTACCGCACTGTACTGTGTCTGCTGCTAATATATAGACTGGTTGATAAAGAGATAGTATACTCGTAACTAGTATGTATGTATAAAGAAAGAAAAAAAAACCACGGTTAGGTGGTATATACAATTATGGACGGGCTGCCGAGTGCCGACACAGAGGTAGCCACAGCCGTGAACTACCGCACTGTACTGTGTCTGCTGCTAATATAGACTGGTTGATAAAGAGATAGTATACTCGTAACTAGTATGTATGTATAAAGAAAGAAAAAAAAACCGCGGTTAGGTGGTATATACAATTATGGACGGGCTGCCGAGTGCCGACACAGAGTGACAATGCTAAATTCCTTTGTCGTATAAACAACCCTTTATGAAGTCTAAGAACACTGTACGCTGTTTACTTAAGAAGTACCGTAATGGTACGCTATTTGCGTAACGATCGCTCAGTAGTAAGCGAGACGCTCAAGCGTCACGTTCGCTCACGGCCCAGTGATCACAGGACACGTTATTGGCTATGACCAGAGTAATGATTCGCTATGGCGTAGCATACGCTCGAGACCACGAGGAGGTCACCAGCGGCGCAGACGCTCACAACGCTATACTTCGATATTAAACCTTTCAACAATGATATACACAGAATACCTTAATGTGAGTACAGGGTGTAAGTGCAACCTTGTGTAACCTGACTAACTACAAAGCTGCTTGAGCGTCACCGACGCTCAAGTGAACACTTAACACTATAGAAAATACACAGATACTGGTTTAGGTTCCAAAGCCTATTAACTGTATTATACCTAATATACTTGTAAAAAGGGGATAACAGTACAAATGATACACTACAATATAACAGAGACTTCCTAGCCACAGAACTAAACAATAAATACAAAAAGACAATACTACACTGACCTAAATGCAATACAATGCAATACTATCTAATACAATACAATACTAGCCTAGTCTAGGGGAGATATGAGAGAACAGAACAGGGAGAGAGAGAGAGAGAAATTGGCTCACAGAAAGACAATGATTACGGAGAGAAACTTACGCACAAGGGGAAACGATCGCATGCGCCTGGACATCCAGCACCCGATTTTCAGCAATGAGAACCGTTGAAGAGTGAGAGCTGGATGTGGTCGGCCTGCCTATTTATGCCCCACACACAATGCAATCTCATGGTCCTATAATCCCATTGTCCATTGGCCGAAGGAATTCGGCCCTGCATCATAACAAAAGGTCATAGGGTGATTCATACAGGTGGGCTGTGACGATTTCCAACAGCTCAGGTGGGTGGGAAACTGGGTTTCCCGCCGCATACCTGAGTATGTGTAAATAATAGAAATGGACATAAACTTCTTATGTCCATAACTATTCGCACGAGCGATTAATACGCTCCAAACCAACACCGGAATATTACTAATTAAATACTCTTCCGATGGGTACCAAACACGGCTGTATGATTCCTGTCAGACCCTTCGTACAATACAAAGAGGGATTCCTTTAAACAGGGACCTTCTATTTTAACCAAACTTTCAGAATCTATCAAAGAGATCATGATCTACAAACTACATTAATTGTGAAAATATGTAACGAATGAGTCGCACGCTACGACTACATAAACTCTACCGTAAATACGCATACCGCGCCTGCGAGTGCACGCTATTGCGGGTATGCGCCTTCACGGGAGAGCGTACGCATGCGCAGCACGGACCAGTGTGCTGTGCAAATATGGCAACGTGCATAGAGACATTTTTCTGACTTTGACAGTCCACCCTTTGGCAGTCAATAATAACTGCCACCTTCTAAAATATTTAAGGAGAAAAATGTAAGTCAGGGGTTAATTGATTTCCATGGTTGGGTAGGGGAGAAGAGTGGAGTAGGTGTGAAGAGGGTATGACCTAGTGAGAAAGCAGAAGCATGTGTGTATGAGTCCATGTTTGGAGGGTCATGTATCATCGTGCCGTACGTGTGGTAAATCAAGCTTCGAGGTATTGCGAAGTATACATTTGAATTCCTTCTTATCCTGTGGTACAGGTCTGTGGATGGGCTGTCAAACTCTACCGAGCTCATTTCGGCTGTGGTTGTAACAAAATGGGGATGCACATTTTAGTTGATGATACATGAATGGGGGAGGTATGTGGTTGCTGATATCTGTGCCTGTATTCCCTATCGTCTATGTGTGTCGTTACCTGAGGGTTGTAGAGATGAAGATAAAGAACACTTACGAAAAATGCAATGATATTCTATGTCAGGGAAATGTACATCTGTTGTTGAAGTTGTGTTCGGTATCTGTTGAGAGTCGTCTTCTTTGCGCTGTTTTGCTCCTTAGGCATGAGCAACAAGCTTTGTCAGTGCCATCAGATTTACAAAAATGTTGGGCTAGCGTGAGTTTAAAAATACTAGGGAAACTGGGGATCCATGGCAAAGTTCATCAAGTGTCCATATTTAAAGTTGTCAAATCTTCTTCTTTGGTCAATCCGTTGTCTGTATACATCTCGTCTCGTCAGCTTCCTCGTCTAAGGGGGTCTTTGTATCTGGGAGAAAAGCAGAAAAACAGGTGAAAGAAACGGACCGTATAATCGCATTTTCATCACATTCTGGTTTCTATCATTGGGTCATAAATCAAATCCAGGTTAATTACAGTTTCCTCGCTCCTCAAGCTCATCACTCTTGTACTTTGTTTGCACCTCATTA
The DNA here is from genome assembly GCF_028390025.1 of Pseudophryne corroboree. Classification (NCBI taxonomy): domain Eukaryota; kingdom Metazoa; phylum Chordata; class Amphibia; order Anura; family Myobatrachidae; genus Pseudophryne; species Pseudophryne corroboree. The sequence goes on along the minus strand of NC_086446.1, from coordinate 555,815,556 downwards.
AAGCCTGCCCGCATCTAAATATCAATCCAATCGATATAACGACACCCAAGATACATAGTAGAAACTTTCCAACATCCATTATGACTCCTTGAGCCCAGTCTCCTAAACCGGAGAACCAATTTCGCGGGTTCAACCATGACACCCAACCAGTCAGCTCATTACCTACAGCAGCAAGGGTGAGATTGTGTTTTCGACGAAATTCCCACTTCAATTGGAGAATATCGTCCATCTTTTGGTCTATGACCTCTACCGGATCCTCGGTGCTATTTGTGATATACGTGCAACACTTTATGCCGTACTGTGTTGCCAATGTAACACAATATCCGCCTGTTACTGCTGTAAGATAATTAAGAACCATCCTATGCTGAACTAGTTCTGTTTTGTAAGCTTGAAGTTCTCTTCCAGTGTATCTAAACGTGTCATCATACATTTCAGTGATATTATCTAACAAATTGGCGAGTGCGGAAATGTATCTATAATTCATCACACCTCGAGCGGTACGAGTGAAATCTAACGCTACCAGAACCTGAATCCCGGTGGATTCATGGATAAGATCAGAGGCCGGATGCTCTAACCTTTCTGACAGTTGTCTTTTAACTCGGTGCTCGTAATGAGTGTGAGTATAAGGAGCTTGGGCACCACGGTGTATGTCCTTCATTTTGTCATGTGTAACAGTCATCACTTCAGGCAATACTTTTCCAATATAACACAATCCTTCAGAGTTTGGGGCAAGCCACTTGTACGCCTTTCTCCCGCATATGAAATGTGCGTCATCGGGGAGAACATAAGGGACGGAGAAGGACATGACCATATTACAAACCTTCCAGGTGAAATCTCCTGACCCTAATTCTTCCATCTGCTTAATGCACGTATCAGTTTGTACGATATGTGCACAGTATCCTGGTGATACCTCTCCAACTTTAGTAATCCTATTTCCTAAGGTATATCGATACCGGAAAGATTTTCCTCTACTGGCTATATGGCGTACGAGCTCTGTATCTGTAGGCATTCTATCTGCTCTGTGTGAAAAGGTCATGGTAAGGTTGCTCCATGACACTTCCCAATTTCCCGGTTTTCTGGGATTGGAGATGTTAAAACATATGAGGGACCTATCCACATGGTATTGGTGGAGCTTCAAACTAGGAGGGCTGGAGATGTTAAACCTCCGGTCCACCGGTCTCCCACCCTTTAGCTCAAGTACCTCCCCTACCGTTAAAGGAAATGGTACTAGCCCTGATTTACTATGACCCTGAGGTACTTGAGAGCATACCCAACAATCTGTTTGGTTTAACACGTTACCCACTAAAGAGTGATAGTCACTCAATGGATGCTGGTCCATATGGATATTAAGACTGGATTGGCATTTCTTTATGCATCCAGCTTCAACCATTGTCACAGAGCCTACAGATACAGTTTTTCTTTTTGAACTAACAATCCTTCAAAGAAAATGTTTACAGATAACATGGTTGTTAGATCGTGCCCGGTACTCGCCTTTGCTTGGTGATTGGGTTGCTATTGGAAATTTACACCTCCGTCTCAGTCATCAGGACCTTTCTGGATCCTTTCTCGACCTCACTGGTACTCTCACCGAAACAGACTGCTCTGGTCAACATCATGGTTAACGGGAAAATCCATATCACAGTCTCTTGAGGCAAGTCCATCTTAAAGGAGGAGAAAAGAAGAAATTTGTAAAGGGGGTATAAGAAAACAGTTTGAGGGGGAGAGAACTTGTTACGATAATAAGTTCTCTCGTCTTGTTGTTCTTCTTGTTCTGCTGTCCTCTCAAAGGTGCTGTCTCTCAGTCTTCCAAACGAACATTCTGGTGATGCAATATTCCTTCCTAACCGGCGATCTTTCTGTAAGGAGAAAAAAATCTGGCATTACCATTGGTCCAACTGAGGGGTGACATACCATCTTTAAACCATGAAAACATGAGTGAGAAGAGAGAGAAAACACAAAAAAAACAAAAGAGATAGAGAACAATTCATGTGCATATATACATTACATAACTCGACAATAACCATCAATAAGAGAAGAGAAACAAAGCATTTTTAAACATTGTCAACATTAAGAAAACATTGTCAGACTATTAGGCTGTCGTATCTACGTGTCTAATGGTTTCCTTGAGCAGTCCCTCCCCACCAGCACTTGCATTATTCCACTGTCTGTATCTGGCCAGAATACATTGTGGTGGATAGGTCATGCTGGGGTTTGGTAGACTTCTGCAAGGACCAAGCGAATATGCAATGTTCGAATTCTTACCAATAATCGTCAGAGATGGGGATAGAGAGAGAGAGAAAAAACATTTTTTCACAAATACATTTACAACGTTCAACCTGGTCATTCCTGTGTCTTTCAGTGAATGACCTCCCAATTTATTAACCGTTACCTCAGGCTTACCATCAGTCGTATGATCACCTTTCCTGCCTATGTGATTCTTGATTATAATGGTGTATGTTGTAATTTTGCTCATTTCTTGGTCTAGGGGGTCTGACTTTATGTGGGTTATTACAGTTGCTGGCATAATGCCCTTCTCTTCTACAATGGTAACAAATCCTGGGCTTCCTCCATGTGTCAATGACCTGAGGTTTTGGTTGATTTGATGCCTCCTCAAACGCTCGGATGCTCATCATCATCAATCGTTTCCCCTGTACTTCCCTGATTCCTTGGATTTTGTGATTATGGTGTTGTCTTTCTCTTGATCTACAATCTCTGGCAATATGTCCCTTTTTATGACAATGGTAACAGACTACCATATCTGGATTTTTCGCAGGGGTGTGGGGCTTTTGTTGGGGTGGTCTTGTGGTTTGGGCCTGTATATTTGCTGCCATTAACTTATCTCTTTGAGACTATCTGTATCTGGTGATATTCTGATCCTGATTGATGACGGCCTCTCTTAGTGCGGTCACCGAGATATCTCTCCAGTTTGGGTTGGTGGTCTGTACCCTTGTTTTTAATTCATCTTTTAAACCATGCATCAATACCTTAACCGCTATTCCTTTATGTTGTGCATTTGTCTTGATGTCTGCGATCCCAGTGTTTCTAGCCATTACTTGCAGTGCTCGATTGAAATAATTAGAAACATTTTCCCTTTCGTTTTGCCTTATGGAAAAAATGTCATTCCACTTGACAGCAGCTGGGAAATATATTCCTAACTGTCGGTTAATCTGCCTAATACATTCCTGATTGTGTTCCTCCCTACAAAGTACCTCTGTGTTTAATTTACAATCAGCAATGAATTTTTCAGGGTCAACCCTGGAGGGCAAACATGCCCTCAGCACTGTCCGCCACCCTTTGTTGGTGGGTTCTGTGGCGTTTCCTAGTTCTTTAATAAACCTTTGACATTTGGCTAGATTTTTCCTAGGATCAGGAAATTCAGACATAATTGATCTCAATTCGGTCCGGGACCAGAGACAGCGCATTGCACTGTCCTTGACGGGAATGATTCCCTGATCGTCAGTCTTCCCATTGGGGACTGAGATCACCCTGGCCAGATCGAGCTCAGTTACATCATCTGGTGTTGGTCTTACATTTTGGGGTACATCTGTTTGTGCGTGATATGAAACATTGTACGTACCTGTGGACACGACCTCACCTGACCCTCCGTTAGGGGGTTCGATTATTGCCTTTACCAATTTGGTCGCGTCCACCTGGATGGCTTTTGTGATGGTTGCTGGAAGAGGTGCTGACATCGTTCTGGGTTCACTTTCATGAGTGTATTCCTGGGGGAAGTTTGACATGGGATGCAACTTGCATGGGTTAATAGTTGTACATTCAACAGTATTACAATAATCATTGTTACATTTATTACACTTGTTCTTATACTCTATACTACAGTTGCTAAGAGCGTTTTTATTGTTCAACCTTGTGCTTTTCTCTCCGCAATCAACCCCTCTCCTGATGCCATTGTCTCTCCTCTCAGAAAAGTCAGTTGAATCTCTTTGTAATTCACCTTCCTGTTGCCCTAACTGCAAATAATCATAATGTTTACTTTGTCTCTTTGTTGGGTCAATGAGACATATCCTCCTCCTTAAATTTTGTAACACTTCTGGACTGAAGCTACCTATTCTTGGGAATTTGTCCCTGTCTTGTACAGTCATTCTCTCCCATTCATCACATAAAACTTCAGCGTGATTTCCATATTTCTCACACATCACATATCGTGCCGACCCGACTGGCCGGTTCCCTGAATCAACCCGAACCGAGGTTGATCGCCCCCTACCTGAACAAATGGCCCCCATAATCTGCAGGTGTTGCTTATTCCTCCTTGGATCTTTATCTCAAGGTTTTCAGCGAACCCTTACAAACAAACCAAGATGTCCTGGGCAGGCCGGCGGTGGTGGTTTATCAAGTACCCCACTTACTTCTCGCCCACGTTGGCCAGTACTGCAATAACTGTAACCAGAGCTGCGGTACCCAACCCAGGGCCCCTGTGAACCTTTATTTACTGGGGCGTGCTGGACCTACCAGTCCCCAGCAAGTATCGGTTGTTGGATAGTTCCCGAGTGACCAGCGAACTTCCCTTTAAAAATAAAAAATTACACAAATCACGTCAGAGTGTACAAATAGCGTTAGTGACCACTTTACTCTAATGGTATTAGGTCAGATTACTAACTACTGCACACAATTACGTGCGGTCCAATCGTTCAGTACACAAGCACTACTTGTCATGTACTGAAAGATCAATGGAATCGATGTTTCCGGCCGCGATTCCTTCAGCATGAGCTTATGGCCTATATGGGTTCTGCACCAACACCCCAGGCGTTGTGCCACTGGACTTTTATAGCGGACCTCTTTGTCTATTTTGTGACCTCCTGGTCTTGTTCCTTATGACCTCCTGGTCTTGTTACCTTATGACCTCCTGGTCTTGTTACCTTATGACCTCCTGGTCTTGTTACCTTATGACCTCCTGGTCTTGTTACCTTATGGTCCGCTATACTCTAATGCTCAAATATTATTTAACCAAGGATGCCTCCTTAGCCACCGTATATGTCACTTACACGTATGTCCCTTGACGAGTACCCGGCTTTCCTTTTGGTTCCACCTTAAAGTTGTATAAACTTATGTATACAAAACCACACTCACTCAACACATGTACACTTTTGTTTCTATATCTATTTCTGCGCAGAAATTTTTCTTCAGGCCAGCAGTGTTACCAATTAGGAGCAGGATCTGTTAAACTAAATTTCAGATTTTCCAAAAATAGATTTGCGTTATTTACCGCTTCGCGTTATCTACCGCTGTGCGTTACTTATCGCCTTTGCGCTAATTATCGCTTTGCGCTAATTCAACTTTTCGTGACTTGAGCTACGTGGGCGTAACCGGACGCTACGTTGCGTAATGTACGCTGCGTGCGTCTGCCTTTTGGATTGCGTACGCTAGTCTTTGTTATAGACACGTGTACGCAATGTAAAGATCCACCGTAACACAATTTCTATTTTTATCAATGTAAATGATCCCTGATCATCTACCGCAATCCACACTGACTGCCTTGTATCTCAGACAAACCGTGTGTTTGTTCTATACTTTAACTATCACCTCTACTATGAAATAACAGCAAATCTCTTTTAGCACTTTCTATCAACTATAAAATTTGGCAAACAGGAATAGTGATATACGAAAATGAAACAGAAAATGCAGATATATGTATGCGTGCGTGTATACGCAAGACAGAAGAGAAATAAAACAGTTTTAAAAGACACAAGCGTTTTGTTCTTACTTCCGGTTCCCGGATTCCTTCAGCACTCTTTATCTAAGCGAAGCAGACGCTTATCCCGTCAGCACTGGGAGACAACCTCCCACCCTTTGCTGGGGGATAATGTCTGCTGATCTACCTAGTGTAGATATGAGAAGGATAGGACGAGTCCCCAATTGACAATGCTAAATTCCTTTGTCGTATAAACAACCCTTTATGAAGTCTAAGAACACTGTACGCTGTTTACTTAAGAAGTACCGTAATGGTACGCTATTTGCGTAACGATCGCTCAGTAGTAAGCGAGACGCTCAAGCGTCACGTTCGCTCACGGCCCAGTGATCACAGGACACGTTATTGGCTATGACCAGAGTAATGATTCGCTATGGCGTAGCATACGCTCGAGACCACGAGGAGGTCACCAGCGGCGCAGACGCTCACAACGCTATACTTCGATATTAAACCTTTCAACAATGATATACACAGAATACCTTAATGTGAGTACAGGGTGTAAGTGCAACCTTGTGTAACCTGACTAACTACAAAGCTGCTTGAGCGTCACCGACGCTCAAGTGAACACTTAACACTATAGAAAATACACAGATACTGGTTTAGGTTCCAAAGCCTATTAACTGTATTATACCTAATATACTTGTAAAAAGGGGATAACAGTACAAATGATACACTACAATATAACAGAGACTTCCTAACCACAGAACTGAACAATAAATACAAAAAGACAATACTACACTGACCTAAATGCAATACAATGCAATACTATCTAATACAATACAATACTAGCCTAGTCTAGGGGAGATATGAGAGAACAGAACAGGGAGAGAGAGAGAGAGAAATTGGCTCACAGAAAGACAATGATTACGGAGAGAAACTTACGCACAAGGGGAAACGATCGCATGCGCCTGGACATCCAGCACCCGATTTTCAGCAATGAGAACCGTTGAAGAGTGAGAGCTGGATGTGGTCGGCCTGCCTATTTATGCCCCACACACAATGCAATCTCATGGTCCTATAATCCCATTGTCCATTGGCCGAAGGAATTCGGCCCTGCATCATAACAAAAGGTCATAGGGTGATTCATACAGGTGGGCTGTGACGATTTCCAACAGCTCAGGTGGGTGGGAAACTGGGTTTCCCGCCGCATACCTGAGTATGTGTAAATAATAGAAATGGACATAAACTTCTTATGTCCATAACTATTCGCACGAGCGATTAATACGCTCCAAACCAACACCGGAATATTACTAATTAAATACTCTTCCGATGGGTACCAAACACGGCTGTATGATTCCTGTCAGACCCTTCGTACAATACAAAGAGGGATTCCTTTAAACAGGGACCTTCTATTTTAACCAAACTTTCAGAATCTATCAAAGAGATCATGATCTACAAACTACATTAATTGTGAAAATATGTAACGAATGAGTCGCACGCTACGACTACATAAACTCTACCGTAAATACGCATACCGCGCCTGCGAGTGCACGCTATTGCGGGTATGCGCCTTCACGGGAGAGCGTACGCATGCGCAGCGCGGACCAGTGTGCGGTGCAAATATGGCAACGTGCATAGAGACATTTTTCTGACTTTGACAAGAGGTAGCCACAGCCGTGAACTACCGCACTGTACTGTGTCTGCTGCTAATATAGACTGGTTGATAAAGAGATAGTATACTACTAATATTATATATACTGGTGGTCAGGTCACTGGTCACTAGTCACACTGGCAGTGGCACTCCTGCAGCAAAAGTGTGCACTGTTTAATTTTAATATAATATTATGTACTCCTGGCTCCTGCTATAACCTATAACTGGCACTGCAGTAGTGCTCCCCAGTCTCCCCCACAATTATAAGCTGTGTGAGCTGAGCAGTCAGACAGATATATAATATATATAGATGATGCAGCACACTGGCCTGAGCCTGAGCAGTGCACACAGATATGGTATGTGACTGACTGAGTCACTGTGTGTATCGCTTTTTTCAGGCAGAGAACGGATATATTAAATAAACTGCACTGTGTGTCTGGTGGTCACTCACTATATAATATATTATGTACTCCTGGCTCCTGCTATAACCTATAACTGGCACTGCAGTAGTGCTCCCCAGTCTCCCCCACAATTATAAGCTGTGTGAGCTGAGCAGTCAGACAGATATATATAATATTATATATAGATATTATGATAATAGATGATGCAGCACACTGGCCTGAGCCTGAGCAGTGCACACAGATATGGTATGTGACTGAGTCACTGTGTGCTGTGTATCGCTTTTTTCAGGCAGAGAACGGATTATAAATAAAACTGGTGGTCACTATCAGCAAAACTCTGCACTGTACTGAGTACTCCTAATGCTCCCCAAAATTAGTAAATCAAGTGTCTCTCTAATCTATTCTAAACGGAGAGGACGCCAGCCACGTCCTCTCCCTATCAATCTCAATGCACGTGTGAAAATGGCAGCGACGCGCGGCTCCTTATATAGAATCCGAGTCTCGCGATAGAATCCGAGCCTCGCGAGAATCCGACAGCGTCATGATGACGTTCGGGCGCGCTCGGGTTAACCGAGCAAGGCGGGAAGATCCGAGTCGCTCGGACCCGTGAAAAAAAACATGAAGTTCTGGCGGGTTCGGATTCAGAGAAACCGAACCCGCTCATCTCTAATGGAGCGGAGAGTGCATTTGAGCAAAATATGGTAATTGTATTGCTGGCCATGTCTGTATTTGAATTAGTTTGTAATAACTGCTTACTGTGATAATAAAAAGTGAGAAAATATTGCGCAACAAAAACCAAAGGTGCAGCCAAAATTAGCGTAATACAGTGTACATCCAAAAACAGTAAAACAATAGACAAAAGAAAAGATTTACGTATATATATGGCGCTCAGAGCAAAAAATAGTACACCATAAGAATACCACATATGTACACTTCAAAACATAATAAAAATAATAATAATCACCCCTGATGTTTCCAGAAGCTTACTGTGTAAACTGTAACCATGTAAATATATATATATATATATATATCCAAGGGAGTCCTGCACTCACATCCGTGTGAGGTCCACTGTGGGGTGCACCCAGTAGAATCCACACAAGTACGGTGGGTCCACATATATAGTCGTAGTTCCAGTTTTCTGGGGGGCACTCTCCTTCACAAATCAAGTCCAATTGTATTCTCTTAGATCATAGTTGGCTTTATTGGGTCGACGTTTCGACTCAACAAGCAGAGCCTTTATCAAGACAAGCCATACACTTTTTCATATTGCGAAATAGTCATAACCTGTCCAAATAACAGATACATGAAATAAATAAATACAATCAGTCTCACGGGCCCAATCAGAGATTCACCACTAAAGTGCAATGTGCAAATAGAAAAAAAGTGCCAAGAGGAATGCTACCAAACGTATGGGTATACATCCTAGATACCATATATGGTGAAGAAAAGTAGATCAGAATGACCCAACAAAGGCCAATCACCAAGGGGTACTAATAACGTACTTACTAGAATGAAATAACTCAACAGTATAACACTGTGATAGAACAGACGACCAAGTCGGCATATACGCCCTATTAGTGGGACAAAAAATATATATTACAGATTCCCAACACAATCAAAGTTAGGTATGGTACTAAAGGGTACCTAAATTCATCAATAAAAAGGCTAATAGAGTACTCTACTTACTTCACACATAATTCCAGAAAAATTATCCATACAGGGACACATCAGTCAATAAGCCCTCTGTAATATGAGTAATGTATCATAAACATCTCAGGGGTAAACCAAACCTGATATCAAGTCAAACAACCAAAAGCTGTATTTATCAGGAGGGAACAAAATAACTCTTACCACTGGAGGCTAATGGTAGACGTCCGTTCAGTGTGACTGTGTGTTCCTAATGAGCACTGGGCGCCTTATAAGAGTAAACAACCGGAAGTGCAATCAGCACAAGCAAACTGATCTATCGCCCTGTTATAATACTAAAGAAAAGACTATACTAAGTCCCAGACGGATTTCACATCCGTGGGACCCACATCAATGCCGCAAAATCACAAATAACACATGACAGAACCTGTGGAAAGAAACTTGGAGCCGCTGCTCGTCCAAGCAACGTGCGTTCCAATACCCGGAAGTCGCGCGCCGGGTGCGTTCCACCGGCCGGAAGAGCCCAACGATCATTGCGGCCGTTGCTTAGCAATGCTGAACACTAGGTATATACCAAAATGTATAGAAAGCAATTAGTGGGATGTGTGCTACAACAACAAATGACTACTATGGTATAGGCAAAATAGATCATGTATAGCAATGGTAATCATCACCTACATAACACACATAAAGGGTCATCATGTAAGTGTGCTGATGTAGGGAACAATATAACCTCAAAGGAAGACACTCCCTGCTCACCGTAAACACTCTGCACTGACATCTGGGGTCGTCACCATCATATGGCAACTTACCCTAAATCTTACACCAGGGCCCTCATTCCGAGTTGATCGGTCGCAAGGCGAATTTAGCAGAGTTACACACGCTAAGCCTACGCCTACTGGGAGTGTATCTTAGCTTCTTAAAATTGCGACCGATGTATTCGCAATATTGCGATTACATACTACTTAGCAGTTTCTGAGTAACTTCAACCTTACTCTGCCTGTGTGATCAGTTAAGTGCTTGTCGTTCCTGGTTTGACGTCACAAACACACCCAGCGTTCGCTCAGACACTCCCCCGTTTCTCCAGCCACTCCTGCGTTTTTTCCGGAAACGGTAGCGTTTTCATCCACACGCCCATAAAACGCCGTGTTTCCGCCCAGTAACACCCATTTCCTGTCAATCACATTACGATCGCCGGAGCGATGAAAAAGCCGTGAGTAAAAATACTATCTTCATTGTTAAATTACTTGGCGCAGTCGCAGTGCGAATATTGCGCATGCGTACAAAGCGGATTTTCATTGCGATGCGATGAAAAATACCGAGCGAACGACTCGGAATGAGGGCCCATAAGCGGGTAAAAAACCCCAAAGAAGGTATATAGAATAACTCACGCATCCAATCCACAAAGTCCTAGATATATGTATATTCAATCATAGTATGCATAGAGTGCTGGTGCACCAAGGTACCATACCAATAAGGCTGAAAGTACATATAAATATATAAATAAATATAGGTGTGTCTAATCAGGCCCGTGAGTATAGACTTACAATCAACATAGACAAAATCACAACACAATTCATAAATGCATTGAAAGACACACAATTAAAAAGGCAATGAAATCTATATCAGAAACCACATAGAAAATAAAATCATATATCTATGTCCGAAAGAATCATGAACACATCACAAAAGATGTTCATGGTATTATACTCATTAAGGCCCCTCGGGGCAACAGTATCAAGCATACTGATCCAAAAGCTTTCTTTCTTTTTTAGAGCCAATATCCTATCACCCCCATTGGGTAAAGGGGGGATCCAATCAATGAGCATACATTTGAGGTTCGCTACTTGGTGTCTGTTTTCAAGATAGTGTCTTGCTACAGGTTTGTCGGAGGATCCAGTTTGGATGGCTGCTCGTATAGTGGTCCTGTGATTTGCCATACGGTCTCTAAAACACCTATATGTAAGTCCTACATAGTACAGACCGCAGGGACAAATTAAACAATACATCACATGGTATAATTTGCAATGTAGATGGTATTTAATTTTTATATTTTTACCCGTATGTGGGTGTGCAAAGCTATTCCCAACTCTCATAGCCCTACACGTGGTGCAGTTCCCACATGAAAAGCAGCCCGGTTTCAAACGCATCATTCTGGAAGTGTTCATTCGCTCGTCAGGGGTGAGTGTAGGTCGCATAAGTATCTGTCTCAAGTTGGCCCCACGGCCGTGGGCCATAAGATGTGGTCCAGTGTGGGTAAAGGGCAAAGTGGGGTCCGTCGCTAGAATTGGCCAATGTCTATACTCACGGGCTTGATTAGACACACCTATATTTATTTATTTATATATTTATATGTACTTTCAGCCTTATTGGTATGGTACCTTGGTGAACCAGCACTCGATGCATACTATGATTGAATATGCATATATCTAGGACTTTGTGGATTGGATGCGTGAGTTATTCTATATACCTTCTTTGGGGGTCTTTACCCGCTTATGGTGTAAGATTTAGGGTAAGTTGCCATGTGATGGTGACAACCCCAGATGTCAGTGCAGAGTGTTTACAGTGAGCAGGGAGTGTCTTCCTTTGAGGTTATATTGTTCCCTACATCAGCACACTTACGTGATGACCCTTTATGTGTGTTATGTAAGTGATGATTACCATTGCTATACATGATCTATTTTGCCTATACCGTAGTAGTCATTTGTTGTTGTAGCACACATCCCACTAGTTGCTTTCTCTACATTTCGGTATATACCTAGTGTGCGGCGTTGCTAAGCAACGGCCACAATGATCGTTGGGCTATTCCGGCTGGTGGAACGCACCCGGCGCGCGACTTCCGGGTATTGGAACGCACGCCGCTCGGACGAGCAGCGGCTCCAAGTTTCTTTCCACAGGTTCTGTCATGTGTTATTTGTGATTTTGCGGCATTGATGTGGGTCCCACGGATGTGAACTCCGTCTGGGACTTAGTATATTCTTTTCTTTAGTATTATAACAGGGTGATAGATCAGTTTGCTTGTGCTGATTGCACTTCCGGTTGTTTACTCTTATAAGGCGCCCAGTGCTCATTAGGAACACACAGTCACACTGAACGGACGTCTACCATTAGCCTCCAGTGGTAAGAGTTATTTTGTTCCCTCCTGATAAATACAGCTTTTGGTTGTTTGACTTGATATCAGGTTTGGTTTACCACTGAGATGTTTATGATACATTACTCATATTACAAAGGGCTTATTGACTGATGTGTCCCTGTATGGATAATTTTTCTGGAATTATGTGTGAAGTAAGTAGAGTACTCTATTAGCCTTTTTCTTGATGAATTTAGGTACCCTTTAGTACCATACCTAACTTTGATTGTGTTAGGAATCTGTAATATATATTTTTTGTCCCACCAATAGGGCGTATATGCCGACTTGGTCATCTGTTCTATCACAGTGTTATACTGTTGAGTTATTTCATTCTAGTAAGTACGTTATTAGTACCCCTTGGTGATTGGCCTTTGGGTTATTCTGATCTACTTTTCTTCACCATTTATGGTATCTAGGATGTATACCCATACGTTTGGTAGCATTACTCTTGGCACTTTTTTCTATTTGCACATTGCACTTTAGTGGTGAATCTCTGATTGGGCCCGTGAGACTGATTGTATTTATTTATTTCATGTATCTGTTATTTGGACAGGTTATGACTATATATATATATATATATATATAATTATATATACTGGTCATTGTGATATATTGAATACATATCCTTTTAATAACAAATATATACATCAATGAGCTTTGGAACTCAGATAATGTGCGGGTGTATTGTTTTCTCTTATGGGATGAAGTGTTTTGCGATGTATAGCGCACATTCATAGCACATGGTAATAAGATGCGCAGGCGTCCACAGTATATATTAGAGCTGGCATTTTAAATATTTTTTAGAAAGTAATTTGACTTGAACAGCGGTCAGCCCATTCATTTCAATGGAACTTTGAAATTGTCAGATCCCTTTATTCTTGTGCACATAGAGGCGGCTAATGTTGAATCCACATCCACCCAGAGGCTGCTGCGTCCACCCAGAGGCTGCTGCGTCCACCCAGAGGCTGCTGCGTCCACCCAGAGGCTGCTTTGCTGCGTCCACCCAGATGCTGCTGCTGTATCCACCCAGAGGCTGCTGCTGCATCCACCCAGAGGCTGCTGCTGCATCCACCCAGAGGCTGCTCTGTCCACCCAGAGGCTGCTGCTGCGTCCACCCAGAGGCTGGTGCATCCAAATAGAGGCTGCTGCTGCAGCATCCACCCAGAGGCTGCTGCTGCATCTACCCAGATGCTGCTGCTGAGTTGACAGGCACTTACTACTTTTGAACAATAATATTCCACATTACTAATTTGCAAAACATTTTTAAACAGAAACAACTGCTGTGGGTTTGTGTCACTGTTCTGTGGCTTAGTTTAGCCAGCCAGCTTTTGGCCTATGTTGGTGAACAATATTTTGAGCTGTGAGGTGTTGAAAATTGACTGGAAATTAATGTTATTGAGGTTAGTAATACTATAGGAACAAAAATTTGATAAATTGTGTGATTTTAGCGGGTTTTATAAAATTTTGAGAAAAACCCCCCCAAAACAAAACAAATTCAACACTAAAACACAAAGTTAAAACAGATCCAAAACCAAAACATGGGGGTAGGTGCACAGCTCTACAAATTATAAGCCTGGGGGCGTGGCTTGACACAGCATGGTGTTGGCAGCTTCCTGCCAGAGCTCCTGCTAATATCCTGATCTATCTACTGTTTCCCTGGTGTTCTGTTGCTGAATATTTCTGCAAGAGTGCAGTACCCCCCTCTGCTCCTGCAGTGTGAATTTGGGGATCCTCTGTGCCAAGAGTCCTAACTTACTGGCTGGTGAAGTCTGTGACTGGATCCTGAGGCAGACTCTGCTCTCAGTGTGGCTGTTGCTCCTGCTGCAGCTCTGCCCTCACTCAGCTGCTGGGGCCAGTGTGCTCAGGGCTGGTGAGCTTGTATTATACACAGCACACATTCCACTGCCTGTCCCCTTCTCCCCTGGTGCAGATATTACTGAGCACATAGTATTATAGAGACAACACTCCCTGTGAATTTGGGACAGAGCTTTAACTATAACCATAGTGCAGGGCAGAGCACTCTATGCCTGGCTCCCTCTCACCTCTAGAACACATTTGCTGGACTCACACGCCTGCGTTCTCTGGATGAGCTGAGCTCCTGTGTGTATAGCTCTGCTCCCTTTCTACCAGTGGATCTTCCTCTTGCTCCTACAGTATATTGCTTCTTCCCCCTGTAGCCATGTTTAATCCTGTTCATACTTCTGGACATTCGGTCTCACTCATCCTGAAGGCTATCGCGGAATCCGAGCAAAGGGTTCTTAATATGTTTGGAGTAGAGACTGTTGCAGTAACTGGTTCTCCTGTGGGGTCCACCTGCCCGCCGGTGCTGCTACCCTCGGAACCTTTGGGGGAGCTTGTATCTGTGGTGCCTGCCGCTCCGCTACAGTCGATGCTTAATGCTGGAGGTTCCTCCGACGAACGCATTGTGAACAAAATGGGGGAGTTGCGGATTCTTCCTGCGCATATTCACCGTTATTTGCAGTGGGTGATGTCGCGTGGGATGTCGGTGACTGCCTCCGTCTCATCGTTGGTGACTGTATGGTCCTCCATTGCAATTTTCTTTGAGGGTCTGCAGTGTGACCTCCTTGATAATGGGGGAGAACGGTATTGTATCATTTCGCAGTTAATTGTGATGTTTGGGAGAGGGATGGTTCTCGAGTCTGCATTTACCATGGAACTGTGGCTTATCCTCTTATCTATCTTGCTAATGCTGTGCATTATGGTTGCTGGCTCCACTACCTTCCTGACTACTGTTCGTGTACCGCTAAATGACTTGATTCCAGAGTGGGCTTATCGGCCTATAGACGGGAAGTAGACCGGCTGGCCCAGTGGTGCATCCACAACAACCTTGACCTCAACCCCCTCAAAACTGTCGAGATGATAGTGGACTTCAGGAAGAAGTCATCTAGTGCACCTCCGCTAACGATTGCTGACAGTGTGGTATCGCTAGTGGACTTCTTCAAGTTTCTAGGGACCACAATCTCCAGGGACCTTAAATGGGGGTCCAACGCTGACGCCACTGTTGGGAAAGCGCAGCAGAGGTTGTTCTTCCTCAGGCAACTAAGGAAGTTCAACATCCCACAGAAGCTCCTGCTCCTCTTCTACTCCGCGATTGTGGAGTCGGTACTGTGCTCCTCGATACTCGTATGGTACAGCTCCGCCAGCGCGAGGGACAGATGCAGGCTCCAAAAGGTGGTCAGAACCGCAGAGAAGATCATCGGGGCCGACCTTCCCTCAGTCCAGGACCTGTACTTGTCCAGAGCTAAAAAGCGGGCATTGAAGATAGTAAAAGACCAGCTACACCCCAGCCACAGCATGTTTAACTTGCTTCCTTCAGGCAGGCGTTACAGGGCTGTCCCAGCCAGATCCACCAGAAGCCTCAAAAGTTTTTTTCCCCAAGCTGTCCGCCTGCTGAACTCCTGAACATTGACTGACTAGATGTACATGTAACTAACTTGTGTCCCTACGGTATACCTATCTGTGTAACTTTACTTGCCCCCCCACACACACACACACACACACCTGCTTACCTGTTACCTACTTGGCTGTTGTATAGCAAACCGAAGACAAATTCCTAGTATACGTAAGTATACCTGGCCAATAAAGCTGATTCTAATTCTGATTCTGATTCTGATCCTCCGTACTGATTTTCTTTCTTTCCAAGTCTGTATAATACCTCACTGGTTACCGGGTCCTTGGCTGTGTTCTATTTAATTGTTGATACTTTCTTAAATACTATTTTCTATTCTGTTTTTTGTATGTCTTACCATTGATATAATTTCGTTATTTGATGGTTCTAAGATATGTTTTATTTGACCATCGCTTATTTAAGGGTTACATATCCCTATATACTGTTGTATTTGTAGGGTGCTACCAGCACTATTCCTTATATTTCCGGGTCACTTATCATATCTCCATATTTGCATATTCATTTTTTTTTTCTCATATGAGGGAGATCTACTCTATTTACTGTTCGGCCATATTTCTTCTTTTTTTTATTTGCCTCAGTCACTTATTTTTTTTATTTATCCTGGTATTAGGGAAGGGAGGGAGGGGGGTGTTAGACAGTTAGGTCACGTAGTTTAATGGGGGGGGGTTGTGGATCCAGGTATACCTAGGTTGGGGATAGGCTATACAGGGTGGGGGGTTTTGAGGTGGTTTGTTTTTGGGGGTTTTGTTTTTTGTTTTGTATTGTAGGGATTTTTGTTTTATCTCTATGAGCAGCAGGGGTCTTAGGATTTTAATTATTTCTTATCTTTTTTTTTTTTATGTATACTCAGGCAGGTGTTTTATCTATAGTTTGCAGTGCCAATACTTTTGTATTTTTCTACGCCTCATGGGTCAGTCTTTTTTTATTTTATTTTATTTTATCATTTTATCCTCAATGTGTGAGCTCACATGGCGCCTGTGGGCTCTTACTCTTACTGCTTATTGCTATAATGTGGGACGTATTGTATATCCTGTACTATTAGACGTGTACTGCAATTGTATTCTGTGTCTCCTGTCTGACCGTACTTCTGATTGCATCCTGAATACTTTACTATACCGGCCGGTATTGTTTGTTTTATATGTATACCTTTTTTTTATTTATTTTTTTATTTCATATTATTCTTTTTGAGATGTTCATTTAAAACTTTCAATAAAAGATACGCAATTAAAAAAAAAAAAATTATAAGCCTAATATGCGCTGATCCCCAGATCAAAATGGAATGAGTAACTTTTAATAGGAACTTATCTCTTCACAGGTGAATACATTCGACTACTTTGGCCACACACATGCTGCTTCTTTTTGGAAGGTTGGAGCTTAAAATGAAAAGTGGCACTAACTTTCAGTATAAAGCTTGGCTGCTTTATAATGAATATTAGTGCCACTTTAAATTGTCAGCTCCTGAGAAGCAATGGCTTGCAAAAGCTAGCACTTCGTAAATATAGCACTGGGTGTATCCACTAACTAATCAGGTCTTATCCAAATAATGTATAAGCCAAGTTTGTTGTAGTTACAATTTAGGGCATTATCCAATTAGCTCCGATCCATTCTCGGACGATAAAATCAGCCAGATATTGCAATAAATGACAGATGGTCATTATCGCGCTATACAATTAGAGGCTGTTTTCATTGGTCGAAAATGGACCTGCGATTGTGCGTTAACACATGGGATATGGAATAAGTTCCCAATCCCATGTGTTATCGTGGCTCTGGCAGCCCATTTTTGGCTGATTATACTTTGGGTGACTGAGACACTAGAAGCATAATCCCCAATATATTACGGCATCGCGGGGGGGAGTGTGCCGCATTGGAGCTAAGAGGACAGCCCCGGGTAAAGTAGCACTGGTAATAGGATACACCCCTATGTGTATGTTTAAAAGTCCTTGAATAAGCAGAGTTTTCATGCAATAGCAGTCCAAGCTCTCCAATAGGTGGTAATTCCAAGTTGATCGCAGCAGGAAATTTTTTAGCAGTTGGGCAAAACCATGTGCACTGCAGGGGGGGGGGGGGGGGCAGATATAACATGTGCAGAGAGAGATAGATTTGGGTGTGGTGAGTTCAATCTGCAATCTAAATTGCAGTGTAAAAATAAAGCAGCCAGTATTTACCCTGCACAGAAACAAAATAACCCACCCAAATCTAACTCTCTCTGCAAATGTTATATCTGTCCCCCCTGCAGTGCACATGGTTTTGCCCAACTGCTAAAAAATTTCCTGCTGCGATCAACTTGGAATTACCCCCATAGTGTGTTAGACAGCATAATCTAGTTCCTTTTTCCTTGTGAACTCAAAACTTTGCAGCTTGCATGCAGTCATGATCCTGAGAATGGCAATTAGTCACTTAACGCTTCAACATTCAGGTACCATATAATGTTTTCAGAGGCATTTCTGTCCATCTTTAAAAAGGTCTTATCACTAGAAATGTAATATTGTTTTTTTTTCTTTCACAATTTTTACAATGTACAAATAAAATATTAAAGTCTTCTAAAACAATCAAAAAGGAGGCAGGAAGATAAACTCAATGCATACTGAAATATTTATACTGTTTACAGCAATATTTTTGTAGCTTTTCCTAACAAGGCTATTAGTCATATGCCAGAGCAGTATGCAAAAATGGGACACAATGTTTCAACTTATTTCAAACATAATTAAAATGTGGCTTTCTCTGTTTATAGCATCTGAGAGAAGGTAGTCTGATTTAATTATCAAATCTTTGATATTATATTAATTTGAAATGTATCTGACTGTACAAGTGTTCTGTTAGCTGATCCTAATTTAAAGGTGCAGTAATAAATACAGGAAAAACATAATTGTTATATATATACATACAGTATCTCTCTGTCTCTGTCTCTCTCTCTCTCTCTCACACACACACACACACTATATATATATATATATATATATATATATATAATTGTTTCACTAATATATGTATATAAAATTAATTTGTTTGTTTGTCTGTACAGTTATGCATTTGAACACCCTTGCATCAATTGGGATGAAACCAATGTGTGGTGGTCCAATTGGATCCTGGCCAGTTTTAAGGGGGGTTAGAGCCCCGGTCGGACCTCCTATTAGAGCATGCTCGGCAGACCTTTGACCCAACAGCCTGTTCTGAGCCTTCCACTCTATGGATTTGGATGAAAACATTACAGAGTGGTAGCACTGGAACCCAGAAGGCATACTTTGGGTTGATTCCTGGCGAGACATCCTGTCTGTGTACACTGTTCAGAATTTTGACCAAGGGATCCTGTTCTAAACCTTCCATTGGATGGATTTGAAGGAAAACTTAACAGAGTGGTCATATTGGATCCCAAAAGACATGCTAGAGGGTTGGGTCCTGGTTGGACCTCCTGTTCACAGGCAGAACTTTGACTGGGTAAGCTTGTTCTGGGACATCCACTGGATGTATTTGGATGGAAACTTCCCAGAGTGATAACATTGGATCAAAGAAGGCATACTAAAGGGTTGAGGTCCTGGTCAGACCTCTCGTTGGTGTACGACAGACAGAACTTTAACACAGGGAGTATGTTCTTGGCCTTCCACTGGATGGATTTGGATGAAAACTTGAATGAACTGAAATAACCATAATTCAGTAAACTGAAATAACCATAAATCAATTAACTAAAATAACTGACAGAAATGGATAACAGAAGGAAAACTTTAAACTTACCTTGCAATGTAAAAGTGATTATAAATCTGAACAGAAAGGAAAGCTGGGCATTAGGTTATTAGGGCACCCCTCTCCCCTCAAAAAAATAAAAATTAAAAAAGATGCCGGGCAGCCACCTCAGGGGTGTGTTGGAAAAGCTGCTAAACTACTAATTATTTTTACTATGTTGACAGTTACATCCAACTCATTGGTAACTTAATAAGTAGAAGATTTAAACCCGAGCAAAGAAGGGTAGTCAGCTATTAACTATATAAAAATAAATTCAATTTTTATTGATATTAAAATATACTGTGTATATATTTTACGGTGTATAAATACTGTGTATTTTTATTTTAGTTTTATGGGTTTTTTTTTAAAGTTAGAATTTTTATTGAGAGTGATCAGTAACCAAAACAGGATCAAAGGTGTACATGTTAAGATATTGAACATGCAAATAAAAGTTTTTACATACCACATCAGAATGAAATATACAGTTCTATGACAATATAGGCTATGAAGTAATAGCAGTATGCTCCCTGTGTAAATCCAAACGTGTACATGATCAGTCTCATTTTATTTTTCATTTATAGTATACTATCTATACGAAAACAGAGAAAAAACTTGTTAAAAGTAAAAACAAGAAAGAGAAAGACGAGGAAAGGGAAGAAAAAAAAAAAAGGAGCAAGAAAAAGTACACGAATAAAAGGGGAACGTTGAAAAAATTACATATAAGGAAGCGAGAGATTGGCTACAGTCCCATACAATAACAGTAGAGGAGGAGATAACAGAGGTATTAGAGGTATTAGCAGAGTCCGGGTATTAATAAAGAGCGCGCGAGGTACCATAGAGACCAAATGTTGTGGAATTGGGCCACAGTGTTATTCCTCAGGCTTGTAATGTACTCCATAGTGGCTATATAATTAATCTTGGTCATCAGTAAAGCCTTGGAGGGTGGTTTATGGTCTTTCCAACATTTAGCGATCAGAGATTTAGCCGCTATGCAGAATTGCATAGCAAGCTTGTCTTGGGTTTTGGGTAGTGACGGAATGGGGGCATGAAGTAAAGCAATTTCAGGGGAGAGATCTAGGTTATGCCCGCAAGTTTGAGCAATAAGTGCTCCAACTGTGTTCCAGAAAGGGCGAATAGAGGGGCAAGTCCACCATACGTGGAAAAATGTGCCCTCATCTCCACAGAGTCTCCAGCACAAATTCGAGGTCGCGGGGAAAATGGAATGAAGTCTGGAGGGGACCAGGTACCACCTGGTGTAGACTTTATAACATGTTTCCCTAAGTGCCACACTAATAGAAGTTTTAGCAATGCGCAGTCTAATTTCTTCCCATTGATCGTCTTCCAACGGATGGGAGAGATCTGTTTCCCAAGCCAGTTCATGGGGTTCACGGGTAGGAGGATCTGGAGTTAAAATGGAGTTATATATTGTAGAGATGTTCCCCTTTTTGCCAATCGAAAGTAGACACATATGTTCAAAGGAGGTGGGTGGTCTCAGAGGAGTAATTTTAAGTTGTGATTTAAGAAAGCTAAGAATTTGAATATAATGGTAATGACACGAGGATGGAATACAGAGGCGTTCTTGAAAATCTCCAAAAGAGGTCGGTGCTGAGTGGCCTTTAACATGGATATATATCGTAACACCCTGAGATTGCCATGGGGCCGCTATTTTTCGTTCGCAGCCAGGGGGGATGGCAGGGTGACCCCAGATAGGTGATAGAGGTGAGGGGTATGAAGAGAGATTATGGGTGTTGCGGAGTTTGTCCCACAATCCAAGGGTGAATTTAATCATGGGGACTGAATAGGCCGAGGCTGGTCTGCAGGACCTGGGGAGCCACAGAAGAGAGTCGAGGGGGATACCCTGATATATTGAGTTCTCAATATCGACCCATTTTCTGATCCCTTGGGGGGAATGCCAGGACACTATATGGTTAAGGTGACAGGCGTTAAAATAAGCCTGAAGATTCGGATATCCCAAGCCGCCTGAGGTAGCACTCTTAGTCAACAGAGTCCGTCTTAGTCGAGATTTATGGTGAGCCCAAATAAATTTGTTGCACAGTGTTTGCAGGGATGCCAAAGTCACTCGAGGCACCATTATCGGGATGGTCTGAAACAGGTAAAGAATACGGGGAAGGAAATTCATTTTTAGGGCGTTAATCCTCCCAATCCACGAAATGAATAATCAATCCCAATTATCTAGGTCTTGAGTGAGAGTTTTAATCATAGGAACATAGTTAGCCTGATATAAGCTGGTGTAGGATTTAGTGATAAATATACCAAGGTATTTGATAGCCGTGGGCCTCCAAAGAAAGGGGAAAGAGGAAGTTAAAATCAGATAAGTATGGGTTGGAACATTAAATGTGAGGGCCTCAGACTTGGTATGATTTATTTTGTAACCAGAGAGGGAACCATACAGGAGTAATTCTTTCTGTAGATTAGGAAAAGAAATCAGAGGGTTAGAAAGAGTCAAGAGCACGTCATCCGCAAACAAAGATATTTTATACGAGCTCTGTCCCACAGTAACACCCCCAATGTCAGTGTTGAGTCTAATACGGGCTGCAAGAGGTTCAATGCATAAAGCAAAAAGTAGGGGTGAGAGGGGGCAGCCCTGTCGAGTACCGTTCTTCAAACTAAATCGAGGCAAGCTTAATCCATTGGTCAGGACTGTAGATGAGGGGTTAGAGTAAAGGGCCGCTATTGCAGTGATGAAATGACCATGGAGGCCAAACGTAGATAAAGTAGAAAACAAAAAGGGCCAAGAGATGCGATCAAATGCCTTTTCGGCGTCTAGCGCCAAAGCAATCGCTGGTGTTTTCGTCGAGTTTATTTGATGAATTAAATTAACAATACGTCTGGTGTTGTCCGAGGCCTGGCGGCCGGGAATAAATCCCACTTGATCAGGGTCTATTAATGACGGCAACACAGTATTCAGGCGAGATGCCAGTATTTTGGCAAAAAGCTTGAGATCGGTATTTATCAAAGATATGGGTCTATAATTTGAGCAATATGAGGGATCCTTTCCGGGTTTCGGAATTACTATAATGCGTGAGGTCGTAGAGTCAGTGTGTAAAGGGGTGCCCTGCAATATTTTGTTAAACAAAAAGACCATATGAGGAATGAGTTGAGGGGCGAAAGTTTTGTAGTACACCATTGGATAGGCATCCGGGCCAGGTGCTTTAGAGGGTTTCTGGGTTTTTAGTGCAGCCTCAATCTCTTCCGCAGAAATAACAGCATTGAGAGCAGAGTTAGTTTCCTCGTCTAAACGAGGAAGAGCGCACGAGTCTAGATACTGTTGTGCCTGGTCGGCTTGTGCCAGGGGTCAGACGGGGGATCAAGGTTATAGAGCGCTCTATAATAGTCAAAAAAGATACCATTAATTTTCTTGGGGTCGTAGGTAATGTTGCCTGAGGGTTTTCTAATAGTATGGATGCATTGGTTAGCCTTCTTGGCACGTAAGCGATTAGCCAACAAAGTATGTGCCTTGTTGCTTTTGTCGTAAAACGATTGATTAGCCCACCGAAGTGAGCGCTCAATATTCTCCGCCAAAAGAGATTGTAGGTCATCACGTGCTTTAGAAAGTTCGGCTAGTGATTTCTTGGAGCGTGTGCGATCTAATGTTGCAATGTTGTCTGTTAATAGAGCAATTTGATTTTCCCGGTTTCTCTTACGGCGGGATGCAAATTGAATAATGGATCCTCTGATAACCGCCTTGTGGGCTTCCCATATGGCGGCTATACTGCAGTCGTCTTCTACATTAACTGCAAAATATTCCTGAAGCTTAGTTTTAATTAAGTCCTGAAATTTAGGGATCTTCAATAGCGTTTCGTTAAGTCTCCATGTCGGTCTACCGTCAGGGATATCAAATATGTCAAATGTCGCAACTAAAGCCGCATGGTCAGTCCAAGTAAGTGGGACTATCGAGGAGGAGCGAGCTGTCCGGAAGAGAGGTGCACAGCTCAAAAACATATCAATGCGAGAGTACACATCATGCGGATTGGAATAGAAAGTGTAGTCCCTGGTAGTCGGATTAAGGAAACGCCATACATCGAACAAACCAGCCTCGGCCATACTCTTGTGTAGTACTGAGGAGTTAGGGGTTTGACTACTTCGTAAGGGGCCAGACCTGTCCATGCACGTGAGAGCCATATTGAAATCACCACCGACTAGTGTCTTACCTCGTCTGTATGAGTAAAGGTCGTGAAAAAACTTGCGGAAGAATTTGGATTGGGCAGTGTTTGGAGCGTACAGATTAGCCAAGGTAACCTCCTCGTGTCCAATTTTTCCTCTCACCATTACATAACGACCGTCATTGTCGCATTTACAGTCTAGGAATTGGAAAGGAACAGACCCTCTGACTAGGATAGCTACCCCGTGCCTTTTTGTTGTATTATTGGAGTACCAGGCCATGGGAAATTGTTTA
Organism: Pseudophryne corroboree; assembly: GCF_028390025.1. Taxonomy (NCBI): domain Eukaryota; kingdom Metazoa; phylum Chordata; class Amphibia; order Anura; family Myobatrachidae; genus Pseudophryne; species Pseudophryne corroboree. The sequence continues at coordinate 555,791,519 of NC_086446.1, read as the reverse complement.
GATGTCAGGGAGGGATGGGAGGCTGATTTCAAGTGTGTCTCCTGTAAAAAAATCACGTCACCTTTTAAAGTTTTAAGAGACCTGTGGAGATGAGAGCGCTTCTGGGGGGTGTTCAGCCCCTTGACATTAATGGATAGGCATGTTAGCGGCATGGTTGAAGATAAAAGAGGGAGTGAGTCGCTGGAAATCTTTAGGGTCCCGGACTCTGCTAGGATGGATGAGAGAGAAAGAAAGAAAGAAAGAAAGAAAGAAAGAAAGAAAGAAAGAAAGAAAGAAAGAAAGAAAGAAAGAAAGAAAGAAAGAAAGAAAGAAAGAAAGAAGAAAAAGAGAAAAATAGAAATGTATAATTCTATATACGAACAATATTAGATAAATGGGTCTATCTGTCTATGAATACAGAAATGTCAACTTGCACATGTACTGTAACAGGGGTCTAAAAAAGGAGGAGAGCAAGCAAAAGAGAAAAAAAAATCAAGAAAAAGAAAAAAGAGAAAAAAGCAGACGTAGTATCCCGTAGGTAGGATACTCGACTGCCAAGATTGAGCTCTAAAAAAAAAAAAGAAAGAGCTCACTGGTGGGATACAAATGCAATATAACAGATGAGGGTATTGACCCACTACGTTTGGAAATATCTTTAATCCCTAGATTTTGGGGGAGGAAGTGTCAGGTCAAGGCACTGACGCCCCCCACCCAAAGCCAATAGTAAATAAAGAGGATGGACCGTTGTGTAGTAAATTAAGACCCACCACAGGGGCGGGACAGTCCTAAATACGGAACACTAAAGAAAAAGTGATTATATAGCAAACAGAATCAATATAGTAATAACAATAGAGCAAATGTCAAAGTCGCAGAACAGGTCGGTAGCTAGAGACATGCCCCAGGGCATCAGAGAAGGATCTAATTCAGTACCCTATCTATAAGGCAGTGTCTCCGAGCCAGCGACCAGGATAGCGAGATAAAAACATAGCAATACGTGAAGTATACAGGTCCGCCAATAAGAACATTTTGAGAAGGAGATAAATGGACATTTGTGGTTGAAACGGTACCTAGAACGGGGTTTACATAACAGTTGAGCAGGGTTGAGAACAAAATTAAGTAAACTAAACGTTACGAAAACACAGACTTTAAACGTAAGGAGCTTCATATCTGAGAAGTAGCAGCTGGAGACAGCTGCAGCTTTCGAAGTAGCTTGTCCCCGTCGTCAGGATAGCGGATGGTATGAACTTTGCCATCGATCTCCACAATAAGGCGAAAAGGAAAGCCCCAGCGATATTTGTAACCATTGTTGCGCAGTGTAGAGGTGACAGAGCGTAGGTCGCGTCGCTTAGCAATGGTCACCGGTGACAAGTCTTGGTAGATCTGAATCCGAGAGTCTTCGAATAAAATTGAAGTTGAATTTCTGCACGCCAATGTAATACTATTTTTAATCTTGAAAGACAAAAACCGAAGGATAACGTCGCGGGGAGGATCCGAGTCCTTCGGTTTAGGCCTCAGGGCGCGGTGAGCTCTCTCTATCGAGATGGGAGAATCTGAGAGTGACGGGACCAGGTATAGAAACAGGCGTTGAAGGTATGGTTCCAGTTCGGAGGCCGAAACAGATTCAGGAACATTGCGAATGCGTAGATTATTCCGCCTCTCGCGATTTTCGCTATCCTCAACTTTGTCCTTAAGGAGTTCCAACTCGCCTGATAGATAGCTCATGTCCTCACCCACTTGCTTGTAGAAGTTCTGTTGGTGTTCCGCCCGTGATTCCAGCGCGGTGGTGCGGGAATCCAGAGCCGCCATATCAGATTTTAATTCACCAATCGCTGACTGGAAAGCTGACGTGAAGGAACTCTTAAGGTCCAGTATCATATTCTGAAGGGATTGAATATCCGCCTTGGTTGAGGGTGTATCCGTCGGATCCATGATAGGGGTGGACAGCTGTGAAGATGGAGATAAAACTTCAGCTGGTTTTTCCCGGCGCGAAAAGTGTTGCGAAATATCTTGTGAAGCTCCTGATTTTTTTGCTCGGGTGTTCGCTCTGCTCATAATACCTGGTGAGATAAAAACGCCCGTTTAGGGAGTGGTAGTAAGAAAGGTCCACCGGAATGTTACGTGTTCAGCAGTTGGTTCGGGTGGGGGGGAAGTCAGGCATTTGTGAGATCACATCATTTAAAGGACCTAGATCCCATTAATCTTTTAAAACAGTGAAAGGGGTCCACAGGAGAGCGTCCTGATTCACAACCCACCGTTCCGTGGGTAGGTGAAAAGTAGTAATAGAAATAAATAAATAACAGCAGCTGCAGGGTTGGGATTCAGGTTTGGTTCCCTGCTGAGATAGGGAGCTCATTTCCTCACGAGTCCAGCAGGGGCAGCATAGAGCAGGGAAGAGGAGCTTGTCCTGCCACCTCCAAGATGGCCGCTGTCAGCAGAGGTTAAGGTGCTCCTCCAAGGGCCTTCACAGCTATGCTATCAGGGGTCTAGAACTCCACCTGTCCCCCCAGCACTATCAGCCTGCCCTCCTCAGCGATATATCGTTGCCAGCGGGCTGCTCTGAGCGGTGCAGCGCCTATGTTCCTCCCGACGCCACATCCAATATGGCCGCCGCCACCGGGCCTCCGCCGCTCGGCTTAGCCCCGGCCCCGCAACTCCAGGGGCACTTGTATTCTTCTCGGCTCCCCGTCCGGGTCTCCCCAGGTGAGGAGTATGTAGCGGGGCAAGCCGTGTAGCAGCGAGCGGCGTCCCGGAATTCGTCCGATCTCGGGCGGGGGTGACGTTAAATTTAGGCCCCGGCTTCACTACTGGGGGAAGGCCGCAACCCGCAAGCACAGGACAGGCCTGTGCTCCGGCTCCGCAGCTCACTCCCTCTATGCACAAGTTAGTAAGGGCTGTTGTGGGAAGGTATAGAGGAGAGACAGGCAGGGTTAGGGCTGTGGAAAGGAGTTAAAAGGGTTTAATCTAGCAGGAGCTCTCCAGGGACACATCCTCCCAGTCAGGCCACAAGCCACTCCCCCCTATTTTTATGTTTTTATACAAGTTAATATAATGTTTGTTTATTTATCATGATTTTTATGCATATATATTTATAGAGTTTAATGTTTTCAAATAAGGACACAAAAATTAACTTAGAACCCATCTGAAAAGGAAGTGTGTACATATTAAACTATCATATGCTTAAACACGTATATCAGTAGGAACTTCTTATTTACATTATACTATTAAGCTTAATAGACTCATTGAGGACATCAGGGTACAATTATTTCCAGACCTACAGTATTAGGGTTCTATGTATGGGCATCTATAAAATGATTACATACACTGTGGTTGTGTTTTTATTTCAGACATTCCTACCCTGCTTCAGAAATTGTTCTATATAGTTATTATTGTTATTCCTAAAATTTCACAATTTCTAAAGCCTCTTATTGCAACAAATTCCATTCCAGACTTATCTATTTGGTTCAGTTTTGCATACAGTATGATTACATGTCAGACAGTTATTTTTCCACATTTACTAGGAACCCGAAGGATTACATGGGGATTACATGAGAGCTTGCTAGAATTGTCTGTTACAGTTTTATGTGCTTTACATCTGGTGATTGGAGCATATTAATCTTAAACTTTTATTTGCAAAAAGATCTAGCTAGGCCTATTTTTTACTCTTTGTTGAATGTCTTTTCTCATATGTGCTTTAGGAAATTATTAGAAAATAAAACTATTTGGTTTACATGGTACAGTACTTTGCATAACAATTTCAGATTGGGGACACTACTGTTTCCATCGGTGGGACTAAAGTTTTCATCCTATCAGATAGGGACGTGATATAATCACAGAAGTGTTAGTATAGGTTTTGAGTCAAACTTGTATTTGGAATTCCCACTTCCCTCACATTTAGTGTGTTCTTTGTCATTCATGTTGCAGCACTGTGTGAATTTCACAGTGGCTACATATTATAGTTCCTTTTAGGCACTTTGCTGTTAAATAACTGCAATATTTAACTGCCCACTTCTCTCAAATATTGAGCCTGATTCATGGGTTCATGCATTATACTGTATATATCTTACGCAGTTGAGCAATTTTTTGGAATAATTAGCATTTTCTGTCCGTTCCTTAGTCAGACAATGCAAATTTGCTGGAGACATCTCAAGAGGTCATGGCTTCTTAGTAGAGCTGCTCAATATGAGCATAGGGTAGTTCAGAGGTCCAGTGGTCTGACCAATGTACACTTGATGTTCCTGATGTTTCTGCTTGTGTACAGTATGTGAGTGGTGGATGTGAGAAGCCGGTAGTGGGCACCCCTGTGCATGTTTTTCCTCAAGTTCACTGCAAATGAAATCTCATCTGCACATGTATTTGCATGCACCTCTTTATCAGGCCCAGAGTGATGATCAGCAAAAGGAAGCCAGGAACTGGACACAGTGGTTCCCACTGACTTCAAAGGGGCATAGAACGGCTAATGATACTTTAACATCAGTAAATGTTTGTAAATCCCTACTAAATATTTTTCAGGAAGTACAGTATACACATTTTACCAGAGGCAGAGATCCGATTGGTCCCCCTCCTCTCTAGTGCAGTAGATTCTGGCATCACCAGGAAAATGGCAGTGGCGACCATTTTCCCAGTGGTTTATGCAGCCAGTGCAGGGCCGACAGAGCGGTAAGTATAATTATATGGATGAGGGTGTGCACTGTGTGGGCCCCCCTGAACACAGGGACCCTTGTGCACTGTATACCTTGTTCCATTATAGATATGCCAGTGCATCTCATCAAGGCTGTTAATAGATTCTTAGATAAAAAAGTTAGAGCTATGTGTACAGTATGTGCGGTATAATAAATAGCAACAAAGAATACAGTATGATTCACATTTATGTCTATAAAACAATCTACATATTAGTACTCTTTATTATATTGCAGCTGATGGTTCTGTGCATGTATTACCAGTGGCGTCACAAGCCAGGTGCGAGGGGTGTGGCCCGCACCTGGGTGGTACCCACGGAAGGAGTGATACCAGAGTGCCTGCTCTTCTGCAGTGACAGGAATCGGGTGCTGCAGTGTGGAATTCCTCTGCAGCACTTGGCTCCTGTCACACATGAAGAGCCGGCACCCACAAAGCCCAGTCTCCGGGGGAAGCTAGCATCTCGGGGAATGCTGGACAAGCCCCCAGAGTGAAGAAACAGAGATTTCCATGAGACCACGCCCCTTTTAGACCACACGCCTTTCCGGTGCAGCAGTAGCTGTGCAGAGTGCGCACGGGGGGTGTCAGCACACCCCTCTGTGTATAATTATTATTATTATTATTATTATATTGTTTATTTATTTATATGGTGCCACAAGGGTTCCGCAGCGCCAGAGTACAGTAAATGTACTGTAGATGTTAGTGTCCACCTCTTGCAGTAGCAGTGGGTTTTGAGTAAGGTGGTTGATTGTGTAAGCTTATGAGCTTGGTTTGATCATTTTGCTGCTGTAAGAAACTTGAAATAAAGATTATGTGAAAGTGTAAACTCCGATGTTCTGGCATTAGAAGGCTAATGCAGATCTAAAAACAACTTGGACATAATTGCACCTGCATTGCATGCATGGAAATAAATGTGTAGATTCTGGACATCCATATGCAATGTTGTATGCATTTTTGCAATGCACCCGTCCATGATCTGTATGCTTAGTTTGAGAGTCGTTATCATCAGGGTGCACCTGCACCAGCATTTACTTTGTGTCAAAAATCTGTATGAAAACAGTTGTATTTATATATTCAACCCTGAATTACCTTCAATTCTACTGACAACAGTTCTGTAAAGTGCTGGCCCCACTTACCGGAGAGGCTGGAGTTCCGATGATTCATCGCTGGAGACGCCCACTGGGTAGTTTCCTCATGACAGGGCAGACTGACTAGTTCAGATGGTGGGGTCCCTGGTACACCATGCCACATGCTGCATCCATTACTGGCAATTGGTACTGAGGAGTTTCTGCCTGCTCTTTCTGGACCAAGGAAGATGCTGCAAAAACAGGCCTCCTTGCTAGTCATATTTGCAAACTCAGGCAGCCAATATCCTATATAAGGGAGATTAGTCCAGTACTCCAGTGTTTGATTTTTGTAGACATGAGCGGGTTTGGTTCTCAGAGAACTAAACCCTACCAGACTACATGCTCTGAGCCCAGTTCTGAGTCAGGCTCGGGTTTTGGAGTCCATATAACTAGCCGCGCGTCGCGGCCATTTTCACTCCAGTCTCGGAGAGTGTAGTGAGAGGACGTGTCTCCATCCTCAGTGTCTGTGTGGGGGCTGGAAAGTGGGGTGGAGAGTCTTGTGCTGTGTTGTGCTGCTCAGTCCAGTCCAGTGTAGCCAGTGTCTTATGCTGCATCAGTCCAGCCAATCACAGTGTTGGTGTCCTTGCCAATTAATTCCAGTGATTTGGACGTATAATTATTAATTATTGTAATTTTGCCAAATAATTCCATTGATTTGAACGTAAAATTCCAGAGATTGTCAATTAATTCCAGTGATTTGGACATATAATTCCAGTGATTTTTGCTTATTAATTCCAGTGATTTGGACGTTAGTCATACTGCTACCTCATTGCACCTCTTCGACATCTTTGCATGAGGTGCTGTTTGGGGCCTAGTTTTTGAAAAGTGCCATCCTGTTTGACACTTCAATATGAGTCCAGGGGTACTGCTGTATTAGTTCTGGGGTACTGCCGTATAAGTCCACCAATTGCAGAATTTTTTTTAAATATGACTGAAGCATGCTGGAGATGCTGTCAGTGGACCGAACAATTGCGGCCCACTCTTGACATTCAGCCACTGCGTGACACTACTAGATGGGCCAGGTGGTTGTATCGCTTAGCTTACTCATACAGCAACCTCGGTGCACCTCTTCTACATCTTTGCATGATGTGCTGTTTGGGGCCATTTTTTTTATATCTGCCCTCCAGTTTGCTACTGCAGTGCCACTCTTAGATGGGCCAATTGTTTGTGTCGCTTGGCTTGGTCATACAACTACCTCATTGCAATTATTTTTCTTCTTTGCATGATGTGCTGTTTTGGGCCTTTTTGTATATCTGCCTTCCTGTCTGCCACTGCAGTGCCACGCCTAGATGGGCCAAAACACGAAAGTGGAATTAGAACCAAAACCAAAACCAAAACTCAAAAAGTGCCAGCCGCACTTCTCTAGATTTTTGTAGTGCTTTGCTGCTATCAGGTTGTACCTGCCAATCCTCCAAAGCTCCCTGGTTTCTAGTCAACCACTGTAACTTCCTTGTTATCTTGATTTTACCCCACGTGTACTGAAGCCTTTCTGTCATATCTCTGTCTATACCTCATCATAACCTAGCTAAAAATCTTGCACTGAAGTCACATTGGCTTCAACCTAAGGAGTCCAGCTTCATAAATTGCAGAAAATAATCATTACTAGCCATGACCAGGGTCATCTTAACAGAAGTGTAGGCCCCTGGGCACAGCAATGCACTAGGCCCCCTACCTATCCTCCAGCGGTAGGGGCTGGGGTGCTATCAGTGGCAGCTTTGATGTCCCACGGGCGGTAAAGGGTGTTCTATCTTCCGCTCAGCATGAATGACCTGGAGCAGTAATTTCTGCTAATTAAGCCTTTACTGCACAGATGGTGGGAGGGAGAACACTAAACTGTAGAAGAGGGCATTAGGCTGAATGAAGGGGCCCCAGTACATGACTTCCAGGGTGGTAGGGGGTGTTTAATATGCAGGGGAGGGTTGGATAGTGGAGTGGGCTTAATATTTATAATTTTCTGGTGGGAGGGCAGCTTGCTTGACTGCAGATATCTCAAGTTCCTGGAAATAGATATCTTAACTTTGAATGGGATACAAAAAAAAAACTAGAGAGTCCCAGCTTTCAGGAGGTACTGGGGACCTGGGGATCAGAGTTCAGAAGCCAGAGCAATTCACCAGCGAAAATATAAAACTACATACCAGGCATGTGGAGCTGGAGCAGGGACCAGCTGCTGGAAGGCTGATATGTCTGGTTCTGGGCACAGTAAAGACAAGCTGCCAGTGTCCACCAAAAGGGGAGAGTCCCAGCTTTTGGAGAATACCATCAGAAAAACTAAGTCAGACAGAACCCAATATATCTGGCTGGAAATAGCAATTAAAAGGATTGGCTGGGGACCACTGCTTTGACATCAAATATCTCTGGTTCCCCAGGGACGATTTACAAAAATTTGGTAGCCCTGGAAAGAGGGGACCCTCAGCTATAAGCCTATTGCCATTAAACTCCTGGGGTCCTTGGGCAAGATCCCATTGAGCTCATACGAATAGACGGCCCTGGCCATGACCAGGTCCACCATCAGGGAAAGTCTATATACTGTACACTGACAGTATCCCCATGCATCATGAACAGTGGTTGTAAGGGGCTTGGACAGGACAGTAACATTGAGATACTTATTCATGTGGGTCAATATTTACTAATTGTCTGTCAGTCCATATTCATTAGGGCAGAAGCCTGTGTGGCATCCAACGCTGGCCCAGAAAGTTAGCGGTGGGGAAGCTCTACCTATTTTGTCGGTTCTGGGCCCGACAATTTCTGATGGAAGCCCTGGCTGTGACATACACCCTATAAGGACGTTGCCTAAGTGAGAACACCCTATTAATGCCAAGTTATGCTCCTGTTACTGCAATTGGTGATGCATATGAAATGCATTTGACCCAGTATCCAGGACTGTATTGGGCCGCTGAAAAAGCTGGGATAAATCCCAGTGGGCTGGTCCCATGCGCACCTCTCTTGGCCTTCTAACACTCACACTGTCAGCTGGCATGGACAGATACATATGTCAGCCAGTGCCGACAGTGCTTCTGGGAATTGCATTCCACTGAACGCAACCCAGAAGCTGTCTTCTGTGTTGTACCTGCCCTCAGCCTTCGTCTCCTGTCAGGCCATCGCCAGTGGAGTGGAACCTGGAGTGGGCGGGCTGCAGGCAGTTCATAAATTAAGAAAAAGTCCAAGAGCAGAGCATTTTGTTCCTCCTGGAGAGGGTCATGTTGGGAGGTATGGAGCATGCATCCTCCTGGCCAGTGAGCTCTTCACTGCCGGGACAGTGGTGATGGCTGCTGCCCGGGACAAGGAGACCCTGCTTGGTGGCCGTGTGGTGGTGGTATTTGGCATCATTAAGATCAACTCATTATCCCTCCAGCAGTTCAAAGAAGCTTACCCTTCATTGTATGTGTCAGTGTGGGCATAGAAGGGCACCCCTGCCCAGCTAGGAGTAATGCTGCCCCAGGCTGCAATAGTACTCTCTATTACATTGCACTTTCTAGCTACTGAATATTATTGAGCTTAAAAAAGATGTGTTCTACTAAGGGACCAGCTTAGCATGGCGTCACATTAGCACTATTTAATTATAGTGCTTTTAATTTAAAAACATTGTTATAATATTTTTTTTTTTGTGTATACAAAGTCTGTTTAGAAACTTGAAATATCTTTTCAGCAGTGAGACAGTGAGTTGGGTAACACGTTCTATTACAGTGTGACCAGTGCTGAAAGTAGGGTGGTACGGGGTGGTATGGACTACCATTAAGAATTATGGTAGTGGTACACGGTACTACCAGCCCACTGCTGGGGCATACATTTATAAGAGACATTTTTATAAAATGGTGTCAGTGGCATAACTGTGTGTATCATAATATGTAATAGGCATTATGGTGTGCAGTATAATATGCAGTAGGCATTACAGTGTGTAGTATAATGTGTAATGGGCATTACAGTATGTGGCATAATGTGTAATAAGCATTACGGTGTGTAGCATAATGTGTAATGTGTAATAAGCATTACAGTGTGTGGTATAATATGTAATGGGCATTATGGTGTGTGGCATAATGTGTAATGGGTGTTACTGTTTCTGGTATAATGTGTAATGAGCATTACGGTGTGTGGAATAATGTGTAATAAGCATTACGGTGTGTGGCATAATGTGTAAGGGGCATTACGGTGTTTCGCATAATGTGTAAGGGGCATTACATTGTGTTTCATATTGTGGCCATGCCCCTATTATCATGTAACCACTCCCCTAGTTTTATGTGGCCATGCCCCCTCATGACACGTGACAACATCCATTTTTACTATAAGTGCCACTAAGAAATTTTTTTTACTTGCACCACTGAGTGTGACAGTTTAGGTGTACTAGGAAAGCTGTATCACTGAAACATTATGTTTATTCTCAGTCATTATTCTAAACTATTTATAATACATTTATCAGTTTCTATGAGTTACAGAGAAATCATTAATGGTTTACACACACCCTTTTATTGTCTCCACTTGAGTTTGTCTTCTAAACCTTGCCAACAATATTGAATGATTCTGCCAGAGACCCTTGTACATTGCAGACACAATGGTTATTTTGTCATACTTTAATACAGCTATTGCGAGCTGATAAGAGTTTCAGAATAGAGACCTTCTAGTAGTTGCTTGGAAACAAGGTGACTTCCATAATCTTATTTCCCTAGCATCCTCATGTGCTGCTGTCTCCTCATCTGGTATGCGGGGGGATATATCCATCCAAGCCAACATTACAAATATATTACTTTTACCCAGTGTGTGCCCAACTAAAAGTTAATAAGCTGGACATACAGTACAGTAGGACTTAATTCAGACTTGATTGCAGCAGCAAACTCTTTCTCTAATGGGCAAAACCATGTGCACTCCAGGTGGGGCAGATATAACATGTGCAGAGGGGTGGTATTCATGTGACCAGCGGTCGGGAGACCGACAGTCACATGACCTCCTCCACCATCCCGACCCATCACTATCCCGATGGTCGGCATGCCGACCAACAGGGACTATTTCCACTCGTGGGTGTCCACGACACCCATAGAGTGGGAATAGAACCTGTGGCGCTTGCTGCACTTGCCCCTCCCTGCCGGGATCCTGGCATCGGTATGCTGCCGGGGTCCCAGCGTCGGTAAGCTGACCAGCGGTCTCCTGACCGCCGGTCAGCCATACTACACCCATGCAGAGAAAGTTAGATTTGGGTGAGTTATATTGTTTCTGTGCAGGGTAAATACTGGCTGCTTTATTTTTACACTGCAATTTAGATTTCAGTTTGAACACACCCCTGCCCAAACCTAACTCTCTCTGCACATATCTGACCCACTTGCACTGCACATGGATTTACCCATTAGAGAAAAATGCTTGCTGCTGTGATCAGGTCTGAATTAGGCCCACAGAGTATGCATATAACAAGTACACGTTACCCGCACATGCATACAGGGTCAGGAATCATACTTCCCAACTGTCCTGAATCCAGTGGGACAGTCTCGCTATTTGGACACTGTCCCGTTGTCCCACCCGCGGGCAGCCGTGTCTCGCTGGGAGGGAGGTAGTTAAGAGATCCTCTGAGCGATTGATCTCTGAATAGATGCCGTGCGCAGTATACAAAACGGCACAAACAAATTCTGATTTTCTCCACCTAAAAGTTTGTTGGAGGAGTACTGATGGTTACATTAAGCAGGCTAAGTATACATATATACATTTTCTGGGTGAGATATCCTCCTTACTTGACCAATGTAGTCCTTATTGAGTCCAAAATTGACATACAGTAGGTGGCCAATCGTTTCTGTCCAATTCATATATACAGTAGGTGAGCAATTCAGCCACCTCTTTCGGCAACATGCCCATACCATGTTACATCTGTGTCTGATTAGCCAAACCCCTGTTACTGCCTAGGAATGCCCAACATATTTCTTATATATGACACTAGCATGGTTCAGAAAATGAGCTAGGGAACTATTATGGAGCATAAAATTAACAACTGCTACGGAGAGTTGTCTCTCTCAAAGCACTGGGACATGGGCCTTTTCAAAATATTGGGTCCCACAAAATTCTGGCTATGCCCCTGATTGGCCCTCCTGTAGGCTGGGAAGGAGAGGGGGGTGTACTGTATGTATTGAGAGCTGGCGGCAGGGCGGGTGATTTATGTTCCTTGAACTATCCTGTTTGTCAGGTGGCCCAAACTGCCCCTGCCTACATGTATGTCTGCGTCCTACCCTACATGTGTCGGTGTGTCCTGTCCTATGTGCATGTGTCTATGTGTACTGCACTACATGTCTGTATCCTGTCGTACATGTTTGTATGTGTCTGTGTGTTCTACCCTACATGTGTGTCTATCCTGTCCCTATACATATGTGAGGGAAACATGTTTTTTGCCCCAACAGGTTTTTAAGGATACTAGTGTTCTGTACATACAGTATATGTATGTGTGGGGAACATGTGTCTTGTCCTTTATGTGTGTTGAGAATGTGTTTAGTCTCATGTGCAATTGTGCAACATGTAACATGAATATAGTGCATACCTCCCAACTTTTCCGTGTGTTGCAACGGGACCCTCATGCGACCCGAGAAGGGGGCATGGGTTGGGAATGATAAAGCTAAATATTGACCTTTTAACATAAGCTATTTACTAATACCGCGAAGCCGTAATGGCCGCTAAACCACGTGCACGTGCTACGTACTTCGTACGCTATTTGCGTACAAAGACCTCGCACGTGGTACGCAAGTTACGTACACACGCTGCGCTGGGTGTACTGAATACACACAGCGAGCGTACACACAGTCAATAACCTTTTAAACCTTATACACCGAATATGCTTATTCTGTAAACCTTAATACCGAGATACTGCAATAATGTAACACTAGTTAACCTTGTGATTAAGCAAACTGTTTGAGCGATTTAGATGCTCAGAAACCCTTAGTAATAAATGGTGAAACACACAACACTTAGTGAGGTTCCAACACCTTCTTAGATGATTTTAGTATGTAAAAAGGGAAAAGAAAACAGTTACAGCTTATACACTACAGACCTAACATTAATAACTAAACAGAATAACAACGATCGCAAACACAAACACATAGAATGAGAATGAATGGCATACATTAAACGGGTAACAAAGTGGCCACAGAGAACATACCATACGGGAGAACACTCGCTAGCGCAACCGGATCCAGTCATCCAATTATCCGACAGATAAATGTTGATGAGAGGGAGTACTGGCCGGTCAGGGAACAGTGGTCTTTATATACACAACATACAGTACAATACAATGGTCCCTACAATCTCATTGTTCATTGGACACAGGAATGTGTCTCCGCATTATAACAAAAGGTCATAGGTGGATTTGAACAGGTGGGCTGTGACTATTTCAAACTGCTCAGGTGGGAGGTATCCACAGGATTCCCGCCGCATGGATAATGAACTGCAAATACAGTAAATGTCCATAAACTTCTTATAGACATAACTATACGCAGGAGTGATTAATCTCTTCCTAACCAACACCAGAATGTCTCTAATAAAATACTCTTCAGTTAGATACTAGACACCACCGTTCAACCTTTGCCTGACCCTTCATATCATGCAAAGAGGAATTCCCATGTCCATGAACTATTTACACTAAACATACTTGCAGACATTATTAAGGGGAATGTTATCTAAAAAACACACTATATGAGTTAACTATGCTATAAACGAGTCGCCAGCTACAAGCTCACAAACTCTTCCGTAAATACGCAAATCACGCGAGTACCCGCCGGGGCGAGTTTACGCAATTTGCGGACATGTGCACGTACGGCAGACTGAGTGCACGAGCAGTGGGCATGTGTATTGGGGTTAGTACAAGGCATTGTGAACTACAATATTTTTCGACTTTGACAGTCCACCCTTTGGCAGTCGACAATAACTGCCACTTCCTAAACAATTCAAACAGAAAAATATATGTCATCATGGAATACCTTATTATGATTGGGTAGAGGGAGGATAGGAGAAGGTGGGAAAGGTATGACCTAGTGGGATAGTAAAAGCATGTGTGTATGAAATCCATGTCTGAGGGGTCATGTATCATCGTGCCGTACGTGTTCTAAATCAAGCTTCGAGGTATTGCGAAGTATACATTTGAATCCTTCTTATCCCGTATTAAGGGTCTGTGGATGGGCTGTCAAACTCTAACGAGCTCTTTTTGGCTTTTGGTTCCAACAAATGGGGTGCACATTCGTTGATGATACATGAAGGGGGGAGAATATGTGAATGCTAATATGTGAAAATCACCTGTCGACTATGTGGGGTACTACCTGGAGGTTGTAGAGATGAAGATAAGAAACATGTATTATAAATGCAGTAATATGATTATGTATGTGTTCGCCGATTGGGGTCTTGTTGATGTCTTGTCTGATGTCTTGTCCGGATTGTCGTATCTTTACTGTAGCTTTAAGGTTTATTGGCAAACAAAAAGCTTCTTCAAGTGTCCATAAAAAAAATACAGTCTCTAAAAGCTCATTAGGTGTCGGTGGAACAGTTCATCAATGGTCTTGTATAAAAGGTCATCAAATTCTTCTTCCAGGTGGATCTCTTGGTACCTCGGAGAAAATCAAAGGAGAAACGGGTGAAAGAAACGGACCGTGGAATCACATTTTATCACAACATTGTCTCGATTGACGGGTCATAAATTAAATTAGTTGTTGTTACAATGCCCTCACTCCTCAGACTCATCAATTTGGTACTACGCTTGCAATTTGTTAGAATCCGAACACATCTGAATACCAGACCAATCAGTACGATAACTCCCAGAATACACAAGAGAAATTTTCCTACATCCATGATAACTCCCTGAGCCCATTCGCCTAAACCTGAAAACCAATTTCGTGGGTTCAACCATGACACCCAGCCAGTCAATTCATTACCCACAGCAGCGAGTGTAAGATTGTGCCTCCTTCAAAACTCCCACTTTAATTGCAATATATCGTCCATCTTTCGATCTATTACCTCGGTCGGGTCCTCAGTGCTGTTAGTGATATATGTACATCATTTCACACCATACTGAGTTGCTAGGGTGACACAATACCCACCTGTTACCGCTGTGAGGTAATTGAGAACCATTCTATGCTGGACCAGCTCTGTTTTGTAGGCTTGCAGCTCTCTTCCAGTATACCTGAAGGTGTCATCATACATCTCGGTGATATTGTCTATCAGGTTCGCTAGCGCATTAATATACCTATAATTTATAACTCCTCTGGCGGTACGGGTGATATCTATCGCGAGAAGGAATTGAATCCCGGTGGATTCGTGAATCAAATCAGAGGCCGCATGCTCTGTCCTATCTAGAAGATGTCTTTTAACGATGTGTTCGTAATGAGTGTGAGTGTAAGGAGCTTGAGCATTGCTGTGAATGTCTTTCATTTTGTTATGGGTAATGGTCATTATTTCAGGCAATACTTTTCCAACGTAACACAATCCCTCTGAGTTTGGGGCAGGCCACTTATATGCCTTCCTCCCACATATGAAATATGCATCATTGGGGAGGACATATGGGATAGAAAATGACAACCATATTACAAACCTTCCATGAAAACAGTCCTATCCCTAACTCTCTCATTTGTCTAGTACACGTATCAGGCTGTATGACATGTGCACAGTATCCTGGTGATACTTCTCCAACTCGCATGATCCTATTTCCTAGAGTGTACCTATACCGGAAATATTTTCCACTGTTGGCTATCTGGCGTATAAGTTCTGAATCTACGGGCATTCTGTCGGCTCTGTGTGAGAATGTCATGGTTTGGTTGTTCCATGACACTTCCCAATTTCCCGGCTTTCGGGGATTGGAAATGTTAAAACATATTAGGGACCTATCTACATGGTATTGGTGGAGCTTTATACTAGGAGGACTAGAAATATTAAATCTCTTGTCCACCGGTCTCCCACCCTTTAACTCAAGTACCTCATCTACCGTTAAGGGATATGGCACTAGTCCTGACTTTCTATGACCTTGAGGTACTTGTGAGCACACCCAACAGTCTGTCTGATTTAACACTTTACCCACCAATGATGAGTGATAGTCACTCAATGGATGCCGGTCCATGTTGATATTGAAACTGGACTGACATCCCTTGATGCAACCGTCCTCAACTATGTTTTTACAATTCTTACAGATGCAGTTCTCTTTAGCTAACAATCCTTCACAATGTCTATTAATAACATGGCTATCAGATCGTTTTCTGATACTCGCCTTTGCTCGGTGATTGTGTTGCTCTTGGAATTCTACGCCTCCATCCTGATCATCAGATCCCATTCCAGATCCCTCTTTGGCCTCTCTGGTACTCTCACCGAAACAGACTGCTCTGGTCAACAACAGGGTCAACAGGAAAATCCGGAACACAGTCTCTTGGGGCAAGTCCATCTTAGAGGAGGGAAAGGAGAAGAATAAGAAGGGTGGAGGAGAATAGGAGGGAGATGGGAACTGGAGAAAATAACAAAAGGGAAAAAGAAATCTGGCTCGACAACCGCCTCCGATCTTATTGTTTTCAGTGCTCAGGTGCCGTCTCAACCTTCCTGGAACAGACACTCTAGTGATACAATTTCCTTTTCCGTCTGTTCTCTGTCACGGGACCTCTCTGGATCAGCGACCTTCTTACAGTGAGACGAATGGACCCAAGTATCTCTCTCGGCAACCTTTAACGCTGTCATGCTGGTCAATAAGACTTGGTATGGTCCTTCCCATCTGTCAATAAGGCAACCTGAGCGTAGAAAGTTTCGAATCATTACATAATCCCCAGGTTCAATATCATGACAATTACTGTCTGGCAGATCAGGAATCACTAGCTTTAGGTTGTCATTTTGATTCCTTAACTGCTTACTCATCTTAACCAGATATTTTACATTTACTTCATTGTTACATTTCAAATCATCCTGGGGGTCAATCATTACATGGGGTTGTCGACCAAACAGAATCTCAAAGGGTGACAGGTTAAGAAGGGACCTGGGAGTGGTTCTGATGCTATACAATACAAGTGGCAAAGCTTCCGGCCACAACAATCCTGTGTCAGCCATCACTTTGCTCAACTTGTTCTTAATAGTGCTGTTTACTCTTTCCACTTTCGCACTCGCCTGTGGCCGGTATGGAGTATGCAGCTTACTATTAATTCCCATTAATTTACACATTACCTGAAAGACTTCACCTGTAAAATGGGTACCCCTATCGCTTTCAATTATTCTAGGGATACCATACCTGCACACAAATTCCTGCACAATTTTCTTTGCAGTAAACGTAGCGGTATTTGTGGCAGCGGGGAATGCTTCTACCCAATTTGAAAACACATCAATACAAACCAATACATACTTTAAATTTCTACAAGGTGGTAAATGTATGAAATCTATTTGTATTACCTGAAAAGGACCATCTGTAGGAGGGATATGGGATGGCTCTGTTGGTATTGCCTTTCCGATATTCTTCCTCAAGCAGGTGAGACATGTCATCGCTCTTTTACCCGCATGGGAAGAAAATCCTGGCGCGCACCAATAGGCTCTTACCAACTTACACATTCCTTCTTTGCCTAGATGAGTCAGCCCATGTGCCGCTTCCGCTAGACTTGGAAGGTATGCTCTGGGTGCCACTGGCTTACCCTGTCCATCTGTCCAGAGTCCTGAGGACTCCTGGCCATATCCTTTTGACCTCCAAACTGCCTTTTCTTGTGGTGAACACAAATTTTGCATTTCACAAAATTTCTGTGTGTTTACAGTATTAAATATCATCAGGTGAGTGGTGTCTGTCTGTATGGGGGTACTGGCTGCTGATTTAGCATCTTCGTCTGCTCGACTGTTACCAAGTGACACTGGGTCTTGTCTGTACGTGTGGGCTTTACACTTGATAACAGCCACTCTGTCAGGTTCCTGTATTGCTGCTAAAAGTCTTTTGATGTGGGTTGCATGTGCCACGGGTGTGCCAGCTGCCGTCATGAAATTTCTAAGGCACCATATGGCCCCGAAATCATGAACTACTCCAAAGGCGTACCTAGAATCCGTGTAGATATTGGCTGATTTACCTTTAGCCAATTCACAAGCTCTGGTTAGGGCGACCAGTTCAGCAACTTGTGCTGAGTGAGGTGGGCCCAGGGGTTCCTCTTCTATGGTTCCTTTGTCATCTACGACTGCGTATCCAGTACACAAGTCTCCCGAGTCCGTCTGTCTGTGACAACTACCGTCAGTGTAGAAAGTAAAATCTACACCTTCCAGTGGGTTGTCACTGATGTCAGGCCTTGCCGTGAAATTTTGGGTCAAATATTCCATACAATCATGTGAGTCAGTGTCTGTACTAAATCTTCCTTCGCCTTCACTCTCATCCTCCACCCTTTGTGCCTGTCCAGGCACACCTGGGAGATATGTTGCCGGATTAAGTGCGCTGCATCTCCTTATGGTGATGTTTACAGGGGCCATTAATGCCAATTCCCACTTTGTAAACCGTGCTAATGAGACGTGTCTGGTTTGGGCTGAATTTAGTACGGCTGACACTGCATGAGGTGTATGAATTGTGAGGTTGTGTCCTAGCACTACATCTTCGCTTTTACTCACTAGCAATGCTATTGCTGCAACACTTCGCAAGCATGTGGGCAGGGATCGCGCTACCGTGTCTAGCTGAGCGCTGTAGTAGGCTATCGGCCTGCTGGCATCACCGTGCTTCTGGGTTAAGACACCTGCCGCACATCCAGCATTTTCCGTACCGTACAGTTCAAAGGGTTTCCCATAATCTGGCATACCTAATGCTGGTGCCTGCGTTAGGCACTGCTTGAGTCTCTCAAATGCCAGTTCGGACTCATCTGTGTGCGAAATCCAATCTGATTTGTTTGATGAGACCATCTCCTGCAAAGGTAAGGCCAGTATGGAATATCCTGGGATCCAGTTACGTCAGTACCCACACATTCCAAGGAACGTGCAAATCTGTTGCTGAGTCTGTGGCAGGGTCATGTCGTGAATTGCCTGTACTCTATCAGTGGTGAGGTGTCTCAGTCCTTGTGTCAAACAATGCCCCAAATATTTTACCTTGGTTTGGCATAATTGCAACTTGTCCTTTGAAACCTTGTGTCCTGTATCAGAAAGATGAAACAGAAGCTGTTTCGTGTCTCTGAAGGACGATTCGAGTGAATCAGTACACAGCAGCAGATCATCTACGTACTGTATTAATATTGATCCACTCTCAGGTTGAAAGGATTGTAAACAATCATGCAAAGCCTGTGAGAAAATACTTGGGCTGTCAATGAAACCTTGTGGTAAACGAGTCCAGGTGTACTGTACTCCTCTATATGTAAATGCGAACAAGTATTGGCTGTCAGGGTGCAGAGGTACCGAGAAGAAAGCGGAGCAGAGGTCAATTACAGTGAAAAATTTCGCAGTGGGAGGGATTTGCATCAGTATGACAGCTGGATTTGGTACTACGGGGAATTGGCTCTCAACTATTTTGTTGATCCCCCTTAGATCTTGCACTAGCCTGTAACCCCTCCCCCCACTCTTTTTCACAGGGAAGATGGGACTATTGGCAGTGCTGGATGTTCTAACCAGAATGCCCTGTTGTAGCAAGCGCTCTATTACTGGGTAAACTCCTAACTCCACCTCTGGCTTCAGAGGATATTGTGGGATTTTTGGAGCTATCCTACCATCTTTTACTTGAACTACTACAGGAGCTACATTTGCCATCAATCCAGTGTCTTGTCCATCCTTGGTCCAAAGTGATTCCGGTATTTGGGAAATCATTTCCTCTACCTTGGATGGCCATTTATCTGTAACAGCAGTATGCGTCATTAACTTTTGTGGGGTGTCTAACATATCCTGTACTTCCTGAGCGTGATTCTCAGGTATATCTAAGAACACACCTTCAGGAGTACAATATATGACACATCCCATTTTGCACAGTAAATCTCTACCAAGTAGATTAGTCGGAGCTGATGCAGCCAGCAGAAAAGAATGCTTAGTCTGTAATGGCCCTATCGTAATCTCTGCTGGTTTGCTTAACGGGTAGTATTGTACTACTCCTGTTACTCCCATGGCTGGAATTGTCTTACCAGTGGTCTTCATACCCACTGTTGAATTTAACACTGACTTGGCCGCCCCTGTATCTACAAGGAAAGGTAGAGATCTACCAGCTACATCAATTGTGACCTCGGGTTCACTTCCAAGGCTCGCAATTAATTTCACTGGCTGCAGTCTACAGGTGTGGCCCCACCCCTATTGTAAATTGAGACCTTCCCACAGCGCATTGGTTGCTACAATATGTGAGGGAGATAACTGGGAATTTTCAGAGATCTGCCAGTCTCTTTTTGGTGGGTACCTCCTCGTTTCCCCTGCATGTGGCTCACCACTCCTCCTCTACGTTGCCCGAGATACGTATGTAAAAGGACAGATACGCTCACAGTAACGCAAATAACACGCTTCTATAAATGTAAACGATGTTCAACTGTAATCGCTTACCGAACACCACACAGTATCTGCTATGCTGTGTGCGTGTTTTTTTTACAATTATTCCCTTAAATATTACTTTTATAATATCAACTAAATAGCACCAAATTTCCTCAGCACCTGTTTAACAATCAATTCTGATGGCAACAAGAGAGTGACTATGCGAGAATACACAAATGAAAATGCAGGTGTGTGTGCGTGTGTTGCATGCACAATTGGCGCCAAACAGAAAATTTTAAACAGATTTAAAACAATAGCTGTATGTTCTTATCTTCCTCGGATCACACCAGCATCCCTACAAACCAAAAGAAGCAGACGCAGATGCTTATCCGATCAGCACTACTGTATCCCCAACCACAAACACGGATACAGGGGATACTACCTTTCTGCCCTTTGCTGATCGATAAAGTCTGCCTGTTTTCGCTTGACTGCGGATATGAGGTGGACCGGACGAGCTCCCAATTGATAAAGCTAAATATTTACCTTTTAACATAAGCTATTTACTAATACCGCGAAGCCTTAATGGCCGCTAAACCACGTGCACGTGCTACGTACTTCGTACGCAATTTGCGTACAAAGACCTCGCACGTGGTACGCAAGTTACGTACACACGCTGCGCTGGGTGTATGGAATACACACAGCGAGCGTACACACAGTCAATAACCTTTTAAACCTTATACACCGAATATGCTTATTCTGTAAACCTTAATACCGATATACTGCAATAATGTAACACTAGTTAACCTTGTGATTAAGCAAGCTGTTTGAGCGATTTAGATGCTCAGAAACCCTTAGTAATAAATGGTGAAACACACAACACTTAGTGAGGTTCCAACACCTTCTTAGATGGTTTTAGTATGTAAAAAGGGAAAAGAAAACAGTTACAGCTTATACACTACAGACCTAACATTAATAACTAAACAGAATAACATAACACAAATATAAACAATAGCGAACGATCGCAAACACAAACACATAGAATGAGAATGAATGGCATACATTAAACGGGTAACAAAGTGGCCACAGAGAACATACCATACGGGGGAACATTCGCTAGCGCAACCGGATCCAGTCCTCCAATTATCCGACAGATAAATGTTGATGAGAGAGAGTACTGGCCGGTCAGGGAACAGTGGCCTTTATATACACAACATACAGTACAATACAATGGTCCCTACAATCTCATTGTTCATTGGACACAGGAATGTGTCTCCGCATTATAACAAAAGGTCATAGGTGGATTTGAACAGGTGGGCTGTGACTATTTCAAACTGCTCAGGTGGGAGGTATCCACAGGATTCCCGCCGCATGGATAATGAACTGCAAATACAGTAAATGTCCATAAACTTCTTATAGACATAACTATACGCAGGAGCGATTAATCTCTTCCTAACCAACACCGGAATGTCTCTAATAAAATACTCTTCAGTTAGATACTAGACACCACCGTTCAACCTTTGCCTGACCCTTCATATCATGCAAAGAGGAATTCCCATGTCCATGAACTATTTACACTAAACATACTTGGAGACATTATTAAGGGGAATATTATCTACAAAACACACTATATGAGTTAACTATGCTATAAACGAGTCGCCAGCTACAAGCTCACAAGCTCTACCGTAAATACGCATATCACGCGAGTACCCGCCGGGGCGAGTTTACGCAATTTGCGGACATGTGCACGTACGGCAGACTGAGTGCACGAGCAGCGGGAATGTGCATTGGGGTTAGTACAAGGCATTGTGAACTACAATATTTTTCGACTTTGACAGGAAGGAGCGTGGTCACGACCAATTGGGATTGGCCTCGCACCACGGACCCATTTTTTTGGTCTTTTGACCTGTCGACTTAGACCCTGTCGACCTAGAGACCTGTTGACCTAGTTACTGTCGACCAATAGTGGTCGACTTAGACACTGCCGACCTAGTTACTATCTACCTTCCATACCACACCCGTCCTAGCATAGACCTGGTAAAAAGGTCAATGGTGAGACTGATGGTGGGGTCTAAAGATATATAAAGCATGATTGCAGTATCTGTAGACACTCAAACAGTGATGTGCAGTGCAGTCGATGGCTATGAAGGCACTGCTGCACAAACATCATGCAGGCAATACACATCCAGCAGAGCTACCCCCTTCTCTTACCTTAGATGTGTGCAGAGCCCGCCTTCCCCGGGATAATGCGGGTGCAGGTGCTGCTGCAAGGCAGTGGAGGATGAAGGCGAAGGAAGATGCCGGCCGCCGCACGCACGCACTCTCTGCTCTCACATCCTCTGCTGCCTGGTGTGTTACTCTCCCATCTGCCGGTCCTGCTGCATATGGGTGATTGGACCAGCAGATCCAGCACTGGATCCGCTGACCAATCACATGTGTCTCGCTGACAGGGGCATACTTTGATGTGCGCAGAAAGCCCATCCCTGTCAACAAGGCACTTGTATAGGTGCCGCATTCCCCACTTTTTTTAATGGGCTTTTACAGCCCACTGTTTAGCTCCCCCCCCCCCCGCGCTTTTCCCCCGTTCCCATTGTCAAGGGGAGGCACTGCTATCAGTGCCTCCCAAACTAATTTAAAGTACCAAACTTATTAAATTAATATGATGAAGGTACTTATGACACATAATATGTGTCATAAGTAGCTTCTTTGTATTATTTTGATTATTAATGACAGGGGAGGCACTGCCTCCCCTGACTTCACGTCCCTGCACTGAAAGTGGTTGTCCCTGCCTTACATATTCAGACACACAGATGTACACCAGGGAAGGGTATTGTAGCAGAATTAGCATAAAGTCACAGATGCAGCAAAAGCCGCAAGAAAGGTCGCAATTGCCTCCAACTCAAAATCAGACGCTTTGAGGAGGGATCTTGCCCCCTTGACAGACCCTACCCACTTAACAGACTCCACCCCCCATTAGGACTGCTTCCATAAATTTCCTGTGCTGGTTTTCCATCCCAATCTGCCCCTGCCAGTATCTAATGTAATTGTGCACATTTGGTCCTATGCAGTGCTATGATACACAAGCTATACACTGTAAACGGGTGTAACATCCCCTCAGGGCCGGTTCTACACCTTGTGGCCTAGACAAAAGAAAGTTTCCGGGTGCCTCCACCAAATAAATCGTGTATAATGGTGTCTAAAAAACTCCACTGGTAATGTAAATAAATAAAACATGTACAACCCCTTATCTGATGTGAAGTGTCCAATCTTCAGAGTCCACAACTCCTCCTCACAGCGTGTGTCACAAAACACGGCATATGCAACAGAGGGGAGAAGAAAACCCGATGTGTCGTACAGTAATATTAAATAACATATACACACATAAAATGGGACATCAATCACAAATGACATAAAAGGGGAAAAGGGAAAATGGTAAAATAACCCAAGCGTGGGAGCCACAGGGGAATAATGCAAAACAATTACCGGGGTATCTGAGAACCCACAAAAAATTCTCAGATAAGTTCTTTAAAGTCCAGAAGCCGCCCGGTCCGCAAACCGGTATATCCCTGTTCCCTGTATTGCACCCTCGGGGTGCGGGTAGGCTGTGGGCACATGCGGGGTGACTGCGGCTACTTGCCCGCACCAAGAACCGCTCCTGCATCCACTCTGTATCAGCCTCAAGAGTTGTATAATAATATGTGTACTGGTGAATATGTAAAAAAAAAGAAGATAATGGCATTTGCAAGGCCCATAGATTATATACTGTGTAATTGGAGTCCAAAATAATGGGTTATAATTACTCTTTAAAATAATAAGCACAGTTAGTGTTTAATATTCTACTTACTCAGTGATATACATGCACTTATCAAATATCAGTTACAGAACAGCAAAACTGCTAAGGATCAATTGAAAGTTGCATATATTACATACAGTACATCTATGTAACAGAACCGCCCTTATCCATCCATTTGGGTTTATATCTGTCATCATTATCATTGCATGCTTGCACCAGCCCAGATGCAAGAGATCCATCTAAAAACACACAGACCTCTGCATTTGCACAAACCAGCACAGCTTGCAATTCCATGTACATGTCCTTGAGTCACTCTCACTAAACATACTGTAGCCTTGTATAAATGCCCTATTATCACCTCGTCACACTGAGTAAGCTGCAAGTGGAGATGTAACTGAGGGTATCCGGACTCTAGGTCGACACTGTCTAGGTCGACACACATAAGGTTGACACCTATTGGTCAACATCGAGTAGGTTGACACAGGAAATAGGTCGACACTGCCATTTGGCCGACATGAATAAGGTTGATGTAGAAAAAGGTCGACATTAGTTTTTCACATTTTTTTTTTCATTTTTTCAAACTTTTTCATACTTTATGATCCACGTGGACTACAATTGGGAATGGCAACGAGCGATGCTGTGCACTAATTGGGGTTCCCTATCACTTTACGAAGAAAATGACACAAATAAAAACATTTAAAAAAACTCAGGTCAACCTTTTTACATGTCGACCTTTTTCCTGTGTTGACCTAGTCGCTGTCGACCTAATGTGCGTTGACCTAGACACTATCGACCCTGAGTCCCATACCCGTAACTGAGATATGTATAACTTAGAATTGCACATAGATGTGGACACTCGGCTACTAATCATATAGAGTTCTAAAAATAATACAAGATCCACCCACAGAACAGAGGCCCTCATTCCGAGTTGTTCGCTCTTTGCCGATTTTCGCTATGCTGTGATTTGTTGCTAAATGCGCATGCGCAAGACACGCAGGGCGCATGCGCTTAGTTATTTCACTAAAAACCTAGTAGATTTGCTGTGGATTCTGCGGCGCTTTTCAGTCGCTCTGCTGTTCGGTGAGTGATTGACAGGAAGTGGGCGTTTCTGGGTGGTAACTGATCGTTTTCCGGGAGTGTTCTAAAAAACGCAGGCGTGTCAGGGAAAAACGCGGGCGTGTCTGTAGAAACGGGGGAGTGGCTGGCCGAACGCAGGGCGTGTTTGTGATATCAAACCAGGAACTAAACGGACTGAGCTGATCGCAATCTAGGAGTAGGTCTGGAGCTACTCAGAAACTGCAAGGAATTATTTAGTAGCAGTTCTGCTAATTTTTCGTTCGCTATTCTGCTAAGCTCAGATACACTCCCAGAGGGCGGCGGCCTAACGTGTGCAATGCTGCTAAAAGCAGCTAGCGAGGGAACAACTCGGAATGAGGGCCAGAGTACATAGCATCCAGTTCGCCTTCAATGTATTTTTTTCATTACTGGATTTTATTTACAAACCACCCCATGCACGTATATGGGGGAGAGACTCTGCAGCCCCCCACTAGTCAGGAATAACCTTATACACTTGCAGTTTCCACCACTTGTATCTTTTTTTTTTTTTCAAAATGGGAACATTTAAAAGTTTTTTTTTTATTTCTGTCTAGAACTACTCTTCATCTGCTATAAGTATAAAAGAACTTGGAGGAGTTAATCTTCGCTTGAAAGCAACTCAAAACAAGTCTTTTAGAAATGCATGCCTTAAATTGTCTTGCTACTGGAGTAAGCAGAATCATGGTACAGCTAATTTCTTTTTTGTTTATTTTATAAAATAAGTTTCACCTTCTCGGCTTTATTCTGGAAATAGATGTGTGCAGACTTCACGCTCACTAAAAACTTCTTACGGTAATGAAATTTTACTTTTAGACATACAGTGCAATTTAAAGCCGGATCTTTCTTTGTCACAAATCTCAGAATCCTTTACAAGTTGGAAAGCCAACAAGACAAGTTACCTATCAAGAGTGACAGCCTGACATTCTGCTGAGTCACAAAAAGTCATTGCAGCAGATTAATGACTGCTTGGAGAGCAAACTTTTCAAAAATACCAAGGCAAGGCAAGATGAGATCATTTTCCAAGTTAAGGTCAAGAACAAACCCATTTTTGTCAGAGCTGCAAAGGTTTGGGTCAGACTGTTAATTAAGTGATTGGTAAAGGTTAATAATTCATCACATATATGCATCAACGCTACATGAAAATGGTGAAATTTGCTGATGGCAATAAAATAAAATTGGGACATAAATAGTGTTTTAGAAAAAATATGGCCCATGTACAATGTGTGGTAAGCATTTCATTTTTTATCTGCGAATATATGTATAATATAAAAGTAATGTCTACTACTTTACTCCACAAATGATACACAATGACTGGAAAAAAAAGACAGTCTGAAAAAGTTTGAAACAATTTTTTAGCTATTCTAGTCTCTGCTATGTGCTGGCAACAAATAATTGTTAATGTTACTTTTGATGTATTTTTACATTTCATAAACATTGTTTCACTAACATTTATGGTTTAATCATAATTAAAAATAATTTTAGTGCTTGGTAACCTTAACTGCATCGATGTGTTACCTCACACTCTCCATTATTAACTTGTAGTGTTGGCATAGAGACAAATACAAAATTGTGAAAATTGTTTTCATAGAGGCTATGAAATAATCACAGGATAGCAGAGATTGCCTTGTGAATTGAGTGATATTTGTAGGGTAAGGTAAGCCTTAGCTGCTTAATCGTTATATCGATTATTGTGGCCTGAATAATTACATATCTAACTCACTGCTGAATTGCTCCAGTGCAGAGACTGCTGATTTGAAAATCAGCTATCCTTGTGAATACTTTCACTTGATTCACCAGTGCTACGGTGCATGCGTGAACTTGGGATCAAACATGCGTGAGTTCTGGCAGAAGGAGCCAAACAGTGGCGGAGGGATCCGCACTTCTTTACAACCTCTTCACAACCAGGTCTCCTTCCCATCGGGTGTGAGAACAAATGCTATCTGAAGATGGCAAAGGTTGTGAAGTGTAGATCAGTAAGCAGGAGATATCCGTGATCTCTCCCGCATTATTGTTATAATGAATAATCCTGACACTAATTTATACCAAAGTTGTTGAAAGTGTTAATTTTTCACCTTTTTTTGTATAAATTTAGTGATGGATGATGGTTAAGGTTAAATGGATAAC
This sequence comes from Pseudophryne corroboree, assembly GCF_028390025.1. NCBI lineage: Eukaryota > Metazoa > Chordata > Amphibia > Anura > Myobatrachidae > Pseudophryne > Pseudophryne corroboree. The sequence continues at coordinate 555,764,366 of NC_086446.1, read as the reverse complement.
AATTTATAGACACCATTTCTGAACATAGATAAAAGCAACATTTAATTTTTCTATATTTTTCTCTGAGCATTTTCAATGTTAATATTGCAATTCTCTGCGGCATTTCTCCATTTGATATCACAGTATAGTTTTTATGCTTGCTGTAAAGACGATTTTAATAAAACATAAAAATACATTTGGAAAGCCTCTGGTTTTCTAGTTATGTGTCAGATGAGAAAACGTCAGTATTTGCCTTTGCTAAACAGCAGTCCCCAGACCAACACATATAAATGAGCTGCTGTTTGTTATAACCATTCATATGACTACGTATACATTTGCTGTCTAAACAAAATCCCAGTTGTGTTATCAAAATAGGCCAGCAACACACAGTCATGGCTTCCTCCCCATAGAGCTATGTCAGATCCTGACATATTAGAGCTCACAGCTGCTGTAATAGGTGCACTAACTCTATTTGATGAGCTCCTTGATTGTTGTTTGGCTCCTGTTCCTACTTAAAAAGAAACTACATCTGAAATAGTTGCTTTGAAAAAGCTTGTTGTTATATTCACAAATACAGTAATCTATAAGCAAGCATTTTTCTCCCTTGAATCTGTAGTTGCATTTCATCTGGGCTATGACATCCTTTCTATACTTTACAGCTTTGCAGAGACGTGCAAAATGTGTGATACAGTTCTGCTAAATCCACCTCCACATTTGAACAGGTTGTTTTCCAGATGTGCAAAGTGACAATTAAACAATCTTTTGCTTTGCCATTGGGCATACCTCCAGGGCCGGTTCTACACCTTGTGGCGCCCAGTGCGAAGGTTTCCACTGGCGCCTCCCCCCCCCCCAGCGGCAAAACAGTTTGTGCGCGCAAAAAAAATAGGTGCATTGCCTCATAGGGGAGGGGTGTGGCTACAGTTATGTTCCCAGTAGCTGTGCCCCCAGTTGATTTGCCCCCAGTAGTTGTACCCCCTGTCGCTGTGCCCCCTGTTGCTTTGCCCCCAGTAGTTGTGCCCACCATTGCTTTGCATCCAGTAGTTGTGCCCCGTTTCTTTTCCCCCCCGTAGTTGTGCCCCCTCTGTCTTTGACCCCAGTAGTTGTGCCCTGTTTCTTTTCCCCCAGCAGTTGTGTCCCCTCTTTCTTTGCCCCCAGTAGTTGTGCCTCATTTCTTTGCCCCCAGTAGTTGTGCGCACACACACACAAAAATAAAAAAAAAACAATACTTACCACTGCCCCGCTCCTACTTCCCGATCGCTGCTGCTGCTCCGTCTGGCCGCTGGCTCCGCTCTATGGGAGAGACGTCATGATGTCTCTCCCATAGCAGCGCCGCACAGACACTAGAGGTCAATACTGACCTCTAGTGTCTGACCCTGGAGCCGGCTGCAGCGGACGCCCACACAGCCCACGGCATCTGCTGCAGCCGTGGAGCGGGGTGCGGGCAGGCGGCGGTGCCTACGGGGTGACTGCCGCCACGCCCTTAGGCCGCAGCACCCCGGGCGAAGGCACTGCTTGCCCACACCAAAATCCGCTCCTGAATACCTCCCAACATGACCCTCTCCAGGAGGGACAGAATGCTCTGCTCCTTGACTTCCCTCTTAATTTATGATTGCCATCACCTGTGCTGAAACACCTTTCTTATCCATTTACCTGTTCAAGACAGGTGCCGGTAATCATAGATTAAGAGGAAAGCCAGAAGCAGATAATGGTGTCCCTCCTGGAGAGGGTCATGTTGGGAGGTATGCATTGTTGTTTACCTGATTTACTTGTAACCAGTGCAAGCTATAATAATGGTGCGGACTGCTTAGTTCCAAAAGGCCACTAATGTGTCCCTCCTTTTAGGGAGGCCCATGCACCTGGACATGATTGTCAAGCAGCTGATAATAAACCCTCTAATTACAGAGTAGAATGCAGCCCAGCACCTACGATGGTGTAAAGAGTGCAGAAACTGAACAGTGGAACCAGAGCCGGTTCTTGCCCTTGTGACGCCCCAGGCAAAAGTTAGGGGCGTGGCTTAATATGGGGGCGTGGTCAGTCACGCCCCTATTTGTAGCGCCGCTGAAAGGGAAGAAGAAAAAAAAAGTATACTTACTATACCCCGCTCCTGATTCCAGACCCTGCAGACCGGCGCCGCTCTTCTCCTCGGATCTATGGGAGAGACGTCAGTCATGACGTCTCTCCCATAGCACAGCATAGGCACTAGAGGTCAATTATGACCCCTAGCATCTGTGCCACAATGCTGTGCGGTGCGCGATGACTTCATCGCGCACCGCACACCAAAGGTCCTTTCCATGAAGGGAAACTAGACGCTTAGCGTCTGATTACCTTCATAGCGGGGGAGGACCAGCGCCACGAAGGGAAACCAGACGCGTAGCGCCTGGTTCCCTTCTCACAGCGGGAGGGGGGGCACAGCGGAGGGACACTGCTGGGGCGCACACTGCACAGTGGCGGATTTTGCCATGGTGCGGCGCCCTCCGGAAGGCGGCGCCCCGGGCAAAAGTCCTGCTTGCCCGTGGCAAGATCCACCACTGAGTGGAACAATGGTGGCAAGTGTTATAGAGTGATGGATACAATTGAGACTTTTCAGATCAGATGAACGTATATGGGTTTGGTGATTGCCAGGAAAACATCTGATGCCAGAACATACAGTACTCACAGTAAAGCATGTAGGTGATGGCGTTATGCTAGAGGGAGGGGGAGGGTTTCAACTGGTTTGGCACGGGTCCACTAGTTGTAATGCATGGTCACATTTATTCTGAGAAGTATAGCGATGGTCTTTATAATTCTGCACTTTCTACATTTTTCTGCTCTATGGAAATGACAAATGTTTTTTTATCAGGATGACAATGCCATCTGTCATGTTTCAGGGTGATGCTGGACTTCATACAGAAAATTTGGTAACCCAGATGGACTGTACAGATCTCAACCCCATTGAGAACCTTTGGGATGAATTGGAGCAATGGGTGCATTCTAGGATAACTCAATCATCTTCAGTGCCACAGTTGGTCATTGTACTTAAGGCGGAATGGCAAAACATACTGCCTGCTGTTGTCCATCAACTTGTGGACAGTTTGCCAAGAAGGGTGTCTGCAGTAATCACTACATGTGATGAACCTACACAGTACTGACGTCAATAAAATCTTGTTCTATTTCTTGTCAGTGTCCAATCACTTTGTTCACATAGTGTATGATCCTCATCTACAGAAGTAGGGGAAACTAATGCAACATACTGTATTTAAAAACATTACATTTTACATCATTGTACTGCAGTATCTCAAAGTGGATATTTGTAATTTGCAGTTGATGTTGTGCCAACCCTAATTGAAGATGTCACTTGGATTAGTGGGTGCCTTGCTGGTGTTTATTATGCCAGTGAAAAGTTAAAAGTGAAATATGCTATCTAACCAAAAAATAATGTACACAGTGTGTGTATATATAAAATGTAGAGTGCCATTATAGAGACTATTACATAATGTAAATCTCATAGTCAAAGTGACGAAAGTATGCAGGAAATCATGCCGGTTAATTCTCTGCACCCCCCCCCCCCTTCTCTCCAGGGATCAGGTTCCAGACTGTGGACTTGAATTATATTATTATTATTATTATTATTATTATTCATATGTTAGATCACACTGCACAGGACTATTATGTATTTTCTACAGTGCATTGCTGTTAGTAATCTGGTACATTATCATACTGTACATACATTTTACTATATTAGAGATGTGCGGTGGGCACTTTTTGTGTTTTGTGTTTTGGTTCTGGATCCTCGCTCGTGTTTTGGATCTGGATTGGTTTTGCCAAAACCAGCCTTTCGGGTTTTGGTTTTGGATCTGGATGATTTTTGAAAAAAACCCCATAAAAACTGCTAAAATCACAGAATTTGGGGGTAATTTGGCGGTATTATTAACCTCAATAACATTCATTTCCACTCATTTCCAGTCTATTCTGAACACCTCACACCTCACAATGGGGGTAATTCCAAGTTGATCGCAGCAGGATTTTTGATAGCAATTGGGCAAAACCATGTGCACTGCAGGGGAGGCAGATATAACATGTGCAGAGAGAGTTAGATTTGGGTGGGTTATTTTATTTCTGTGCAGGGTAAATACTGGCTGTTTTATTTTTTCACTGCAAATTAGATTGCAGATTGAACACACCACACCCAAATCTAACTCTCTCTGCACATGTTATATCTGCCTCCCCTGCAGTGCACATGGTTTTGCCCAATTGCTAACAAAAATCCTGCTGCGATCAACTTGGAATTACTGTACCCCCATTGTTTTTAGGCAAAAAGGTTGCACCGAGGTGGCTGTATGACTAAGCTAAGCGACACAAGTGTGTGGCACAAACACCTGTCCCATCTAGGAGTGGCACTGCAGTTGCAGACAGGATGGCACTTAAAAAACTAGGCCCCAAACAGCACATCATGCAAAAAAAGAAAAAGAGGTGCAATGAGGTTGCTGTATGACTAAGCTAAGCGACACAAACAACTGGCCCATATAGGAGTGACACTGCAGTGGCAGACAGGATGGCACTTTAAAAAACTAGTCCCCAAACAGCACATGACGCAAAGAAGAAAAAGAAGTTCACAGAGGTTGCTGTATGACTAAGCTAAGCAACACAACCACCTGGCCCGTCTAGTAGTGGCATGCAGTGGCTGAATGTCGAAAGTGGCCCGCAATTTTTCAGTCCACTGACAGCATCTCCTGCACGCCCCTGTCATTTTAAAAAAATTCTGCAATTGGTGGACTTATACGGCAGTACCACTGGACTAATACAGTAGTACCCCTGGACTTATAAGTCAGTGTCAGACAGGATGGCACTTTAAGGTTGCTGTATGACTAAGCTAAGCGACACAAGTGTGCAGCACAGACACCTGGCCCATCTAGGAGTGGCACTGAAGTGGCAGACAGGATGGCACTTAAAAAAATTAGGCCCCAAACAGCACAACATGCAAAGAAGAAAAAGATGTGCAATGAGGTAGCTGTATGACTAAGCTAAGCAACACAAACAATTGGCCCATCTAGGAGTTGCATTGCCGTGTCAGACAGGATGGCACTTAAAAAAAAAAAATACCCAAACAGCACATCATGCCAAGAAGTAAAAGAGGGTAATGAGGTAGCTGTATGACTAAGCTAAGCGACACAAGTGTGCGGCACAAACACCTGGCCCATCTAAGGTTGGCACTGCAGTCCCACTGCAATAATGGCGGATACTGGATGCACGTCTAACACCAGCATAGTTGTTATGGCCTCAGTAGTCCGCTTTGCAGTAGGGTATATATATATATATACCCCAACAAATAGAAAACCACAGAACTCGCCACCCAGAAGCGGGGTGCAGTATCCGCACTCGCCACTAATAGGGTGGGGTGCATGTAGCCCATGGCCACCTACTCAAAAATATAGAAACAAAAAGTTCAGCACTCATCAAAATGAGCTCACTTATCCTCACAACATCTATGGATAAATGAATAAATGATGGGGGTTTAGTTAGTGAATTGGCCAATGCACGGAAGCCTGCATACCGCTCGCCAAGGTACCCCACCTTCATGCAGGTTCTACACTATCACAAAATCATAAAAATTAAAACCTGGCAACTGTATCACATAATATAACTGCAAATATGCCCACTTGGTGTAAGGTGTACCTGCCATGAACTGCATGGCTTTTAAAAGGTACACTAGTCACCTGACACTGGCTAATAATTTACTAAAGGGCAGCTGACACAGGTTTAAGATAATTGGGGTGCATGAACAAAGTTTGTGGCCACAGTTAATGAGTTAACTAAGGATTAACCCTGAAATATACCAACAAATAGAAAACCACAGCACTCGCCACCCAGAAGCGGGGTGCAGTATTCGCACTCGCCACTAATAGGATGGGGTGCATGTAGCCCATGGACACCTACTCAAAAATATAGAAACAAAAAGTTCAGCACTCACCAAAATGAGCTCACTTATCTTCACAACATCACTTTGTTCATGCACCCCAATTATCTTAAACCTGTGTCAGCTGCCCTTTAGTAATTTATCAGCCAGTGTCAGGTAACTAGTGTACCTTTTAAAAGCCATCAGTTCATGGCAGGTACACCTTACACCAAGTGGGCATATTTGCAGTTATATTATGTGATACAGTTGCCAGGTTTTAATTTTTTTGATTTTGTGATAGTGTAGAACCTGCATGAAGGTGGGGTACCTTGGCGAGCGGTATGCAGGCTTCCGTGCATTGACCAATTCACTGACTAAACCCCCATCATTTATTCATTTATTCATTAATGTTGTGAGGATAAGTGAGCTCATTTTGGTGAGTGCTGAACTTTTTGTTTCTATATTTTTGAGTAGGTGGCCATGGGCTACATGCAACCCACCCTATTGGTGGCGAGTGCGGATATTGCACCCCGCTTCTGGGTGGTGAGTGCTGTGGTTTTCTATTTGTTGGTATATTTCAGGGTTAATCCTTAGTTAACTCATTAACTGTGGCCACAAACTTTGTTCATGCACCCCAATTATCTTAAACCTGTGTCAGCTGCCCTTTAGTAATTTATCAGCCAGTGTCAGGTGACTAGTGTAACTTTTAAAAGCCATGCAGTTCATGGCAGGTACACCTTACACCAAGTGGGCATATTTGCAGTTATATTATGTGATACAGTTGCCAGGTTTTAATTTTTATGATTTTGTGATAGTGTAGAACCTGCATGAAGGTGGGGTACCTTGGCGAGCGGTATGCAGGCTTCCGTGCATTGGCCAATTCACTAACTAAACCCCCATCATTTATTAATTTATTCATTGATGTTGTGAGGATAAGTGAGCTCATTTTGGTGAGTGCTGAACTTTTTATTATATATATATATATATATATATATATATACACGGCAGTATTACTGGAATTATATGGCAGTTCCACTGGACATATACGCAGGATCACTGGAATTATAAAGCAGGATCACTGGAATTATACGGCAGGATCACTGGACTTATATGCCAGTACCACTGGGCATATACGGCAGTATCACTGGACATATATACGCAGTATCACTGGACAGGACTTTTATATGGCAGGATCACTGGATTTATACAGCAGTATTACTAGACATATACAGCAGTACCGCTGGACATATAGGGCAGTATCAATGTATCAATGGACATACTGTATACGGCAGTATCACTGGACATATATAGTAGTATCACTGTACTGGATTTATACACCAGTATCACTGGAATGAAACAGCAGGATCACTGGAATTATACGGCAGAATCACTGGAATTTTACGTCAGGATCACTGGATTTATACGCCAGTACCACTGAAATTATACAGCAGGATCACTGATATTATACGGCAGGATCACTAGGTTTTATACGGCAGTACCGCTGGACATATACAGCAATATCAATGGACATATACAGAAGTATTACTGGACATATACGGCAGTATCACTGGATTGGATTTATACGACAGTACCACTGGAATAATACAGCAAGATCACTGGATTTATACAGCAGTACTGCTGGATATATATGGCAGTACCGCTGGACATATACGGCATTATCACTGGACATATACGGCAGTATCACTGGACTGGACTTATTCGCCATTACCACTGTAATTATACAGCAGGATCACTGGATTTATACGCCAGTACCACTGGAATTACATGGCAGGATCATTCGATTTATACGGCAGTTATGCTGTATATATATGGCAGTACCGCTGGTCATATACGGCAGTATCAATAGACAAATACGGCAGTATCACTGGACATATACTGCAGTATCACTGGACTGGACTTATACGCCATTACCACTGTATTTATACAGCAGGATCACTAGATTTATACGCCAGTACCACTGGAACTACATGGCAGGATCACTGGATTTATACGGCAGTTACGCTGTATATATACGGCAGTACCGCTGGACATATATGGCAGTATCTATAGAAATATACGGCAGTTTCACTGGACATATATGGCAGTATCACTGGACTGGACTTATACACTAGTAACACTGGAATTATACATCCGGATTACTGGATTTATGTGGCAGTATCACTGGACATATACGGCAGTACTACCGGACATATAAGGCAGTATCAATGGACATATACGGCAAGATCACTGCAATTATATGGCAGGATCACTGCAATTATATGGAAGGATAACTGCAATTATATGGAAGGATCACTGGACTTATACGCCAGTATCACTGGACATATACTGTAGTATCACTGGACTGGAGTTATACACCAGTACCACTGGAATTATATGGCAGGATCACGGGATTTATACGGCAGTACTGCTGGACATATATGACAGTACTGCTGGACATATATGGCAGTATCAATGGACTGAACTTATACGCCAGTTTTACTGGAATTATAAGGCAGGATCACTGAAATTATAAGGTAGGACCACTGGAATTATACGGCAGTATCACTGGATTTATTCGCCAGTACCACTGAAATTATACGGCAGGATCACTGGATTTATATGCCAGTACCACTGGAATTACATGGCAGGATCACTGGATTTATACGACAGTAAATCTGGACATATACAACAGTTTAAAAGGACATATACGGCAATATCACTGGACATATATGGCAGGATAACTGGACTGGATTTATACGCCAGTACCACTGTAATTCTATGGCAGAATCACTGGATTTATACGCCAGTACCACTGGAATTATACAACAGGATCAGTGGATTTATACGGCAGTACCACTGGACATATACAGCAGTACCGCTGGAATAATATGGCAGTATCACTGGATTTATACAACAGTACTACTTGAATTATACGGCAGGATCACTGGAATTATATGGCAGTACCACTGGACATAAACGGCAGAACCCGCTGGACATATACGACAGTATCAATGGACATATACGGCAGTATCACTGGATTGGATTTATATGCCAGTACCACTGTAATTATACGGCAGGATCACTGGACGTATACGCCAGAACCACTGTAATTATATGGCAGGATCACTGGACGTATACGCCAGTACAACTGGAATTATACGGCAGGATCACTGGATTTACAACACAGTAACGCTGGACATATACGACAGTATCAATGGACTTATATGGCAGAATCACTGGACTGGACTTAAACGCCAGTGCTACTGTAATTCTACGGCAGGATCACTGGATTTATACACCAGTACCACTGGAATTATACAACAGGATCACTGGATTTATACGGCAGTACCGCTGGACATATATGGTAGTATCAATGGACATATACGCCAGTACCAGTGGAATTATATGGTAGGAACACTGGATTTACATGGCAATACCACTGGAATTATAAGGCAGGATCACTGGAATTATACGGCAGTACCACCATACATATATGGCAGTACCGCTGGACATATACGGAGGTATCAATGGAATTATACGGCAGGATCACTGGAATTATATGGCAGGATCACTGGAATTATACTGCAGGATCACTGGAATTATACGACAGGATCACTGGATTTATACGGAAGTACAACTAGACATATACAGCATTACCACTGGACATATACGGCAGTACCACTGGACATGTACGGCAGAATCACTGGACATATACGGCAGTATCACTGGACTGGACTTATTCGCGAGTACCACTGTAATTATACGGCAGGATCACTGGATTTATACGCCAGTATCACTGGACTTATACGGCACGATCACTGGATTTATATGGCTGTACTGTCGGACATATATGGCAGTACCGCTGGACATATACGGCAGTATCAATGGACATATACGGCAGTATCACTGGACTGGACTTATATGCCAGTACCACTGTAATTATACGGCAGTATCACTGGATTTATACGGTAATACCGCTGGACATATACGGCAGTACTGCTGGTTATATACGGCAGTATCAATGGACATATACGGCAGTATCACTGTACTGGACTTATACGCCAGTACCACTGTAATTATACTGCAGGAACACTGGACTTATACGCCAGTACCACTGGATTTATACGGCAGTACCGCTAGACATATACGGCAATACCGCTGGTTATAAACGGCAGTATCAATAGACATATATGGGAGTATCACTGGACAAATACTGCAGTATCACTGGACTGGACTTATATGCCAGTACGACTGTAATTATAGGGCAGGATCACTGGACTTATACGCCAGTACCACTGGAATTATACGGCAGGATCACTGGATTTATACGGCAGTACCGATGGACATATATGGCAGTTTCAATTTACATATACGGCAGAATCACTGGACATATACGGCAGTATCACTGGACTGGACTTATACGCCAGTACCACTGTAATTATACGTCAGGATCACTGGATTTATCTGGCAGTTCCACAGGACATAAACGGCAGTACCCGCTGGACATATACGACAGTATCAATGGACATATACGGCAGTATCACTGGATTGGATTTATATGCCAGTACCACTTTAATTATAAATCAGGAACACTGAATTTATACGCCAGTACCACTGTAATTATATGGCAGGATCACTGTACTTTTACGGCAGTACCGCTGGACATATATGGCAGTATCAATGGACATATATGGCAGTATCACTGGACATATACGGCAGTATCACTGGACTTGACTTATAAACTGGTACCACTGTAGTTATACGGCAGGATGACTGGACTTATAAACCAGTACCACTGGAATTATATGGCAGTATTACTGGACATATACGGCAGTATCACTGGACATATATGACAGTATCACTGGACTTGACTTATACACCAGTACCACTGGAATTATACATCAGGATTACTTGATTTATGTGGCAGTATCACTGGACATATACGGCAGTACTACCGGACATATAAGGCAGTATCAATGGACATATACGGCAAGATCACTGCAATTATACGGCAGGATCACTGCAATTATATGGAAGGATCACTGCAATTATATGGAAGGATCACTGGACTTATACGCCAGTATCACTGGACATATACTGTAGTATCACTGGACTGGAGTTATATGCCAGTACCACTGGAATAATATGGCAGGATCACGGGATTTATACGGCAGTACTGCTGGACATATATGACAGTACTGCTGGACATACATGGCAGTATCAATGGACTGGACTTATACGCCAGTTTTACTGGAATTAAAAAGGCAGGATCACTGGAATTATAAGGTTGGACCACTGGAATTATATGGCAGGATCACTGGACTTATACGCCAGTACCACTGAAATTATACGGCAGGATCACTGGATTTATATGCCAGTACCACTGGAATTACATGGCAGGATCACTGGATTTATACGGCAGTAACGCTGGACATATACAACAGTTTAAATGGACATATACGGCAGTATCACTGGACATATATGGCAGGATCACTGGACTGGATTTATATGCCAGTACCACTGTAATTCTATGGCAGAATCACTGGATTTATACGCCAGTACCACTGGAATTATACAACAGGATCACTGGATTTATACGGCAGTACCACTGGACATATACAGCAGTACCACTGGAATAATATGGCAGTATCACTGGATTTATACAACAGTACTACTTGAATTATACGGCAGGATCACTGGAATTATATGGCAGTACCACTGGACATAAACGGCAGTACCCGCTGGACATATACGACAGTATCAATGGACATATACGGCAGTATCACTGGATTGGATTTATATGCCAGTACCACCGTAATTATACGGCAGGAACACTGAATTTATACGCCAGTACCACTGTAATTATATGGCAGGATCACTGGACTTATACGGCAGTACCGCTGGACATATACGTCAGTATCACTGGACTGTATTTTTAAGCCGGTACCACTGTAGTTATACAGCAGGTTCACTGGACTTATACGCCAGTACCACTGGAATTATATGGCAGGATCACTGGACTTATACGCCAGTACCACTGGAATTATATGGCAGGATCACTGGATTTACAAGACAGTAACGCTGGACATATACGACAGTATCAATGGACATATACGGCAGTATCACTGGACTTATATGGCAGGATCGCTGGACTGGATTTATACGCCAGTACCACTGTAATTCTATGGCAGAATCACTGGATTTATACGCCAGTACCACTGGAATTACACAACAGGATCACTGGATTTATATGGCAGTACCACTGGACATATACAGCAGTACCGCTGGATTAATATGGCAGGATCACTGGATTTATACAACAGTAATACTTGAATTATACGGCAGGATCACTGGAATTATATGGCAGTACCACTGGACATAAACGGCAGTACCCGCTGGACATATACGACAGTATCAATGGACATATACGGCAGTATCACTGGATTGGATTTATATGCCAGTACCACCGTAATTATACGGCAGGAACACTGAATTTATACGCCAGTACCACTGTAATTATATGGCAGGAGCACTGGATTTATACGGCAGTACCGCTGGACATATACCGCAGTATCACTGGACTGGATTTATAAGCCGGTACCACTGTAGTTATACGGCAGGATCACTGGACTTATACGCCAGAACCACTGGAATTATATGGCAGGATCACTGGACGTATACGCCAGTACCACTGGAATTATATGGCAGGATCACTGGATTTACAAGACAGTAACGCTGGACATATACGACAGTATCAATGGACATATACGGCAGTATCACTGGATTTTTATGGCAGAATCACTGGACTGGACTTAAACGCCAGTACCACTGTAATCCTACGGCAGGATCACTGGATTTATACACCAGTACCACTGGAATTATACAACAGGATCGCTGGATTTATACGGCAGTACCGCTGGACATATATGGTAGTATCAATGGATATATACGCCAGTACCAGTGGAATTATATGGCAGGAACACTGGATTTACATGGCAATACCACTGGAATTATACGGCAGGATCACTGGAATTATATGGCAGGATCACTGGAATTATATGGCAGGATCACTGGAATTATACGGCAGTATCACCAGACATATATGGCAGTACCGCTGGACATATACGGAGGTATCAATGGAATTATACGGCAGGATCACCGGAATTATATGGCTGGATCACTGGATTTATACGGCAGGATCACTGGAATTATACGGCAGGATCACTGGATTTATACGGCAGTACAACTAGACATATACGGCATTACCACTGGACATATACGGAGGTATCAATGGACATGTACGGCAGAATCACTGGACATATACGGCAGTATCACTGGACTGGACTTATTCGCCAGTACCACTGTAATTATATGGCAGGATCGCTGGATTTATACGGTAATACCGCTGGACATATACGGCAGTACTGCTTGTTATATACGGCAGTATCAATGGACATATACGGCAGTATCACTGTACTGGACTTATACGCCAGTACCACTGTAATTATACTGCAGGAACACTGGACTTATACGCCAGTACCACTGGATTTATACGGCAGTACCGCTAGACATATACGGCAGTACCGCTGGTTATAAACGGCAGTATCAATAGACATATATGGGAGTATCACTGGACAAATACTGCAGTATCACTGGACTGGACTTATATGCCAGTACAACTGTAATTATATGGCAGGATCACTGGACTTATACGCCAGTACCACTGGAATTATACGGCAGGATCACTGGATTTATACAGCAGTACCGATGGACATATATGGCAGTTTCAATTTACATATACGGCAGAATCACTGGACATATACGGCAGTATCACTTTACTGGATTTATACGCCAGTACCACGATATTATACGTCAGGATCACTGGATTTATCTGGCAGTACCACTGGATATAAACGGCAGTACCCGCTGGACATATACGACAGTATCAATGGACATATACGGCAGTACCACTGGATTGGATTTATATGCCAGTACCACTTTAATTATACGTCAGGAACACTGAATTTATACGCCAGTACCACTGTAATTATATGGCAGGATCACTGTACTTTTACGGCAGTACCGCTGGACATATATGGCAGTATCAATGGACATATATGGCAGTATCACTGGACATATACGGCAGTATCACTGGACTTGACTTATAAACTGGTACCACTGTAGTTATACGGCAGGATGACTGGACTTATAAACCAGTACCACTGGAATTATATGGCAGTATTACTGGACATATACGGCAGTATCACTGGACATATATGACAGTATCACTGGACTGGACTTATACACCAGTACCACTGGAATTATACATCAGGATTACTTGATTTATGTGGCAGTATCACTGGACATATACGGCAGTACTACCGGACATATAAGGCAGTATCAATGGACATATACGGCAAGATCACTGCAATTATATGGCAGGATCACTGGACTTATACGCCAGTATCACTGGACATATACTGTAGTATCACTGGACTGGAGTTATATGCCAGTACCACTGGAATTATATGGCAGGATCACGGGATTTATACGGCAGTACTGCTGGACATATATGACAGTACTGCTGGACATATATGGCAGTATCAATGGACTGGACTTATACGCCAGTTTTACTGGAATTAAAAAGGCAGGATCACTGGAATTATAAGGTTGGACCACTGGAATTATATGGCAGGATCAATGGACTTATACGCCAGTACCACTGAAATGATACGGCAGGATCACTGGATTTATATGCCAGTACTACTGGAATTACATGGCAGGATCACTGGATTTATACGGCAGTAACGCTGGACATATACAACAGTTTAAATGGACATATACGCCAGTACCACTGGAATTATACAACAGGATCACTGGATTTATACGGCAGTACCACTGGACATATACAGCAGTACCACTGGAATAATATGGCAGTATCACTGGATTTATACAACAGTACTACTTGAATTATACGGCAGGATCACTGGAATTATATGGCAGTACTACTGGACATAAACGGTAGTACCCGCTGGACATATACGACAGTATCAATGGACATATACGGCAGTATCACTGGATTGGATTTATATGCCAGTACCACCGTAATTATACGGCAGGAACACTGAATTTATACGCCAGTACCACTGTAATTATATGGCAGGATCACTGGACTTATACGGCAGTACCGCTGGACATATACGTCAGTATCACTGGACTGTATTTTTAAGCCGGTACCACTGTAGTTATACAGCAGGATCACTGGATTTATACGCCAGTACCACTGGAATTATATGGCAGGATCACTGGACTTATACGCCAGTACCACTGGAATTATATGGCAGGATCACTGGATTTACAAGACAGTAACGCTGGACATATACGACAGTATCAATGGACATATACGGCAGTATCACTGGACTTATATGGCAGGATCGCTGGACTGGATTTATACGCCAGTACCATTGTAATTCTATTGCAGAATCACTGAATTTATACGCCAGTACCACTGGAATTACACAACAGGATCACTGGATTTATACGGCAGTACCACTGGACATATACAGCAGTACCGCTGGATTAATATTAGAGATGAGCGCCTGAAATTTTTCGGGTTTTGTGTTTTGGTTTTGGGTTCGGTTCCGCGGCCGTGTTTTGGGTTCGACCGCGTTTTGGCAAAACCTCACCGAATTTTTTTTGTCGGATTCGGGTGTGTTTTGGATTCGGGTGTTTTTTTCAAAAAACACTAAAAAACAGCTTAAATCATTGAATTTGCGGTCATTTTGATCCCATAGTATTATTAACCTCAATAACCATAATTTATACTCATTTTCAGTCTATTCTGAACACCTCACACCTCACAATATTATTTTTAGTCCTAAAATTTGCACCGAGGTCGCTGTGTGACTAAGATAAGCGACCCAAGTGGCCGACACAAACACCTGGCCCATCTAGGAGTGGCACTGCAGTGTCACGCAGGATGGCCCTTCAAAAAAATACTCCCCAAACAGCACATGACGCAAAGAAAAAAAGAAGCGCAATGAGGTAGCTGACTGTGTGAGTAAGACTAGCGACCCTAGTGGCCGACACAAACACCGGGCCCATCTAGGAGTGGCACTGCAGTGTCACGCAGGATGTCCCTTCCAAAAAACCCTCCCCAAACAGCACATGACGCAAAGAAAAAAAGAGGCGCAATGAGGTAGCTGACTGTGTGAGTAAGACTAGCGACCCTAGTGGCCGACACAAACACCGGGCCCATCTAGGAGTGGCACTGCAGTGTCACGCAGGATGGCCCTTCCAAAAAACCCTCCCCAAACAGCACATGACGCAAAGAAAAAGAAAAGAAAAAAGAGGTGCAAGATGGAATTGTCCTTGGGTCCTCCCACCCTTATGTTGTATAAACAAAACAGGACATGCACACTTTAACCAACCCATCATTTCAGTGACAGGGTCTGCCACACGACTGTGACTGATATGACGGGTTGGTTTGGACCCCCCCCAAAAAAGAATCAATTAATCTCTCCTTGCACAAACTGGCTCTACAGAGGCAAGATGTCCACCTCATCATCACCCTCCGATATATCACCGTGTACATCCCCCTCCTCACAGATTATCAATTCGTCCCCACTGGAATCCACCATCTCAGCTCCCTGTGTACTTTGTGGAGGCAATTGCTGCTGGTCAATGTCTCCGCGGAGGAATTGATTATAATTCATTTTAATGAACATCATCTTCTCCACATTTTCTGGAAGTAACCTCGTACGCCGATTGCTGACAAGGTGAGCGGCGGCACTAAACACTCTTTCTGAGTACACACTTGTGGGAGGGCAACTTAGGTAGAATAAAGCCAGTTTGTGCAAGGGCCTCCAAATTGCCTCTTTTTCCTGCCAGTATAAGTACGGACTGTGTGACGTGCCTACTTGGATGCGGTCACTCATATAATCCTCCACCATTCTATCAATGTTGAGAGAATCATATGCAGTGACAGTAGACGACATGTCCGTAATCGTTGTCAGGTCCTTCAGTCCGGACCAGATGTCAGCATCAGCAGTCGCTCCAGACTGCCCTGCATCACCGCCAGCGGGTGGGCTCGGAATTCTGAGCCTTTTCCTCGCACCCCCAGTTGCGGGAGAATGTGAAGGAGGAGATGTTGACAGGTCGCGTTCCGCTTGACTTGACAATTTTGTCACCAGCAGGTCTTTCAACCCCAGCAGACTTGTGTCTGCCGGAAAGAGAGATCCAAGGTAGGGTTTAAATCTAGGATCGAGCACGGTGGCCAAAATGTAGTGCTCTGATTTCAACAGATTGACCACCCGTGAATCCTTGTTAAGCGAATTAAGGGCTCCATCCACAAGTCCCACATGCCTAGCGGAATCGCTCCGTGTTAGCTTCTCCTTCAATGTCTCCAGCTTCTTCTGCAAAAGCCTGATGAGGGGAATGACCTGACTCAGGCTGGCAGTGTCTGAACTGACTTCACGTGTGGCAAGTTCAAAGGGCATCAGAACCTTGCACAACGTTGAAATCATTCTCCACTGCGCTTGAGACAGGTGCATTCCACCTACTATATCGTGCTCAATTGTATAGGCTTGAATGGCCTTTTGCTGCTCCTCCAACCTCTGAAGCATATAGAGGGTTGAATTCCACCTCGTTACCACTTCTTGCTTCAGATGATGGCAGGGCAGGTTCAGTAGTTTTTGGTGGTGCTCCAGTCTTCTGTACGTGGTGCCTGTACGCCGAAAGTGTCCCGCAATTCTTCTGGCCACCGACAGCATCTCTTGCACGCCCCTGTCGTTTTTTAAAAAATTCTGCACCACCAAATTCAAGGTATGTGCAAAACATGGGACGTGCTGGAATTTGCCCATATTTAATGCACACACAATATTGCTGGCGTTGTCCGATGCCACAAATCCACAGGAGAGTCCAATTGGGGTAAGCCATTCCGCGATGATCTTCCTCAGTTGCCGTAAGAGGTTTTCAGCTGTGTGCGTATTCTGGAAAGCGGTGATACAAAGCGTAGCCTGCCTAGGAAAGAGTTGGCGTTTGCGAGATGCTGCTACTGGTGCCGCCGCTGCTGTTCTTGCGGCGGGAGTCCATACATCTACCCAGTGGGCTGTCACAGTCATATAGTCCTGACCCTGCCCTGCTCCACTTGTCCACATGTCCGTGGTTAAGTGGACATTGGGTACAACTGCATTTTTTAGGACACTGGTGAGTCTTTTTCTGACGTCCGTGTACATTCTCGGTATCGCCTGCCTAGAGAAGTGGAACCTAGATGGTATTTGGTAACGGGGGCACACTGCCTCAATAAATTGTCTAGTTCCCTGTGAACTAACGGCGGATACCGGACGCACGTCTAACACCAACATAGTTGTCAAGGCCTCAGTTATCCGCTTTGCAGCAGGATGACTGCTGTGATATTTCATCTTCCTCGCAAAGGACTGTTGAACAGTCAATTGCTTACTGGAAGTAGTACAAGTGGGCTTACGACTTCCCCTCTGGGATGACCATCGACTCCCAGCAGCAACAACAGCAGCGCCAGCAGCAGTAGGCGTTACACGCAAGGATGCATCGGAGGAATCCCAGGCAGGAGAGGACTCGTCAGAATTGCCAGTGACATTGCCTGCAGGACTATTGGCATTCCTGGGGAAGGAGGAAATTGACACTGAGGGAGTTGGTGGGGTGGTTTGCGTGAGCTTGGTTACAAGAGGAAGGGATTTACTGGTCAGTGGACTGCTTCCGCTGTCACCCAAAGTTTTTGAACTTGTCACTGACTTATTATGAATGCGCTGCAGGTGACGTATAAGGGAGGATGTTCCGAGGTGGTTAACGTCCTTACCCCTACTTATTACAGCTTGACAAAGGGAACACACGGCTTGACACCTGTTGTCCGCATTTCTGGTGAAATACTTCCACACCGAAGAGCTGATTTTTTTGGTATTTTCACCAGGCATGTCAACGGCCATATTCCTACCACGGACAACAGGTGTCTCCCCGGGTGCCTGACTTAAACAAACCACCTCACCATCAGAATCCTCCTGGTCAATTTCCACCCCAGCGCCAGCAACACCCATATCCTCCTCATCCTGGTGTACTTCAACACTGACATCTTCAATCTGACTATCAGGAACTGGACTGCGGGTGCTCCTTCCATCACTTGCAGGGGGCGTGCAAATGGTGGAAGGCGCATGCTCTTCACGTCCAGTGTTGGGAAGGTCAGGCATCGCAACCGACACAATTGGAGTCGGACTCTCCTTGTGGATTTGGGATTTCGAAGAACGCACAGTTCTTTGCGGTGCTACTGCTTTTGCCAGCTTTAGTCTTTTCATTTTTCTAGCGAGAGGCTGAGTGCTTCCATCCTCATGTGAAGCTGAACCACTAGCCATGAACATAGGCCAGGGCCTCAGCCGTTCCTTGCCACTCCGTGTGGTAAATGGCATATTGGCAAGTTTACGCTTCTCCTCCGACAATTTTATTTTAGGTTTTGGAGTCCTTTTTTTACTGATATTTGGTGTTTTGGATTTGACATGCTCTGTACTATGACATTGGGCATCGGCCTTGGCAGACGACGTTGCTGGCATTTCATCGTCTCGGCCATGACTAGTGGCAGCAGCTTCAGCACGAGGTGGAAGTGGATCTTGATCTTTCCCTAATTTTGGAACCTCAACATTTTTGTTCTCCATATTTTAATAGGCACAACTAAAAGGCACCTCAGGTAAACAATGGAGATGGATGGATTGGATACTAGTATACAATTATGGACGGGCTGCCGAGTGCCGACACAGAGGTAGCCACAGCCGTGAACTACCGCACTGTACTGTGTCTGCTGCTAATATATAGACTGGTTGATAAAGAGATAGTATACTCGTAACTAGTATGTATGTATAAAGAAAGAAAAAAAAACCACGGTTAGGTGGTATATACAATTATGGACGGGCTGCCGAGTGCCGACACAGAGGTAGCCACAGCCGTGAACTACCGCACTGTACTGTGTCTGCTGCTAATATAGACTGGTTGATAAAGAGATAGTATACTCGTAACTATGTATGTATAAAGAAAGAAAAAAAAACCACGGTTAGGTGGTATATACAATTATGGACGGGCTGCCGAGTGCCGACACAGAGGTAGCCACAGCCGTGAACTACCGCACTGTACTGTGTCTGCTGCTAATATATAGACTGGTTGATAAAGAGATAGTATACTCGTAACTAGTATGTATGTATAAAGAAAGAAAAAAAAACCACGGTTAGGTGGTATATACAATTATGGACGGGCTGCCGAGTGCCGACACAGAGGTAGCCACAGCCGTGAACTACCGCACTGTACTGTGTCTGCTGCTAATATATAGACTGGTTGATAAAGAGATAGTATACTCGTAACTAGTATGTATGTATAAAGAAAGAAAAAAAAACCACGGTTAGGTGGTATATACAATTATGGACGGGCTGCCGAGTGCCAACACAGAGGTAGCCACAGCCGTGAACTACCGCACTGTACTGTGTCTGCTGCTAATATAGACTGGTTGATAAAGAGATAGTATACTCGTAACTAGTATGTATGTATAAAGAAAGAAAAAAAAACCACGGTTAGGTGGTATATACAATTATGGACGGGCTGCCGAGTGCCGACACAGAGGTAGCCACAGCCGTGAACTACCGCACTGTACTGTGTCTGCTGCTAATATAGACTGGTTGATAAAGAGATAGTATACTCGTAACTAGTATGACTATAAAGAAAGAAAAAAAAACCACGGTTAGGTGGTATATACAATTATGGACGGGCTGCCGAGTGCCGACACAGAGGTAGCCACAGCCGTGAACTACCGCACTGTACTGTGTCTGCTGCTAATATAGACTGGTTGATAAAGAGATAGTATACTACTAATATTATATATACTGGTGGTCAGGTCACTGGTCACTAGTCACACTGGCAGTGGCACTCCTGCAGCAAAAGTGTGCACTGTTTAATTTTAATATAATATTATGTACTCCTGGCTCCTGCTATAACCTATAACTGGCACTGCAGTGCTCCCCAGTCTCCCCCACAATTATAAGCTGTGTGAGCTGAGCACAGTCAGATATATATATACATTGATGCAGCACACTGGGCTGAGCAGTGCACACAGATATGGTATGTGACTGAGTCACTGTGTGTATAGTTTTTTTCAGGCAGAGAACGGATATATTAAATAAAACAAACAACTGCACTGTCTGGTGGTCACTGTGGTCGTCAGTCACTAAACTCTGCACTCTCTTCTACAGTATCACAGCCTCAGGTCAATCTCTCTCTCTCTCTCTCAACCCTAATCTAAATGGAGAGGACGCCAGCCACGTCCTCTCCCTATCAATCTCAATGCACGTGTGAAAATGGCGGCGATGCGCGGCTCCTTATATAGAATCCGAGTCTCGCGAGAATCCGACAGCGTCATGATGACGTTCGGGCGCGCTCGGGTTAACCGAGCAAGGCGGGAGGATCCGAGTCTGCTCGGATCCGTGAAAAAAACCATGAAGTTCTGGCGGGTTCGGATTCAGAGAAACCGAACCCGCTCATCTCTAATTAATATGGCAGGACACTGGATTTATACAACAGTAATACTTGAATTATACGGCAGGATCACTGGAATTATATGGCAGTACCACTGGACATAAACGGCAGTACCCGCTGGACATATACGACAGTATCAATGGACATATACGGCAGTATCACTGGATTGGATTTAAATGCCAGTACCACTGTAATTATACGGCAGGAACACTGAATTTATACGCCAGTACCACTGTAATTATATGGCAGGAGCACTGGATTTATACGGCAGTACCGCTGGACATATACCGCAGTATCACTGGACTGGATTTATAAGCCGGTACCACTGTAGTTATACGGCAGGATCACTGGATTTATACGCCAGAACCACTGGAATTATATGGCAGGATCACTGGACGTAGACGCCAGTACCACTGGAATTATATGGCAGGATCACTGGATTTACAAGAGAGTAACGCTGGACATATACGACAGTATCAATGGACATATACGGCAGTATCACTGGACTGGACTTAAACGCCAGTACCACTGTAATCCTACGGCAGGATCACTGGATTTATACACCAGTACCACTGGAATTATACAACAGGATCACTGGATTTATACGGCAGTACCGCTGGACATATATGGTAGTATCAATGGACATATACGCCAGTACCAGTGGAATTATATGGCAGGAACACTGGATTTACATGGCAATACCACTGGAATTATACGGCAGGATCACTGGAATTATATGGCAGGATCACTGGAATTATATGGCACGATCACTGGAATTATACGGCAGTACCACCAGACATATATGGCAGTACCGCTGGACATATACGGAGGTATCAATGGAATTGTACGGCAGGATCACCGGAATTATATGGCTGGATCACTGGATTTATACGGCAGGATCACTGGAATTATACGGCAGGATCACTGGATTTATAAGGCAGTACAACTAGACATATACGGCAGTACCACTGGACATATACGGAGGTATCAATGGACATGTACGGCAGAATCACTGGACATATACGGCAGTATCACTTGACTGGACTTATTCGCCAGTACCACTGTAATTATATGGCAGGATCACTGGATTTATACGGTAATACCGCTGGACATATACGGCAGTACTGATGGTTATATACGGCAGTATCAATGGACATATACGGCAGTATCACTATACTGGACTTATACGCCAGTACCACTGTAATTATACTGCAGGAACACTTGACTTATACGCCAGTACCACTGGATTTATACGGCAGTACCGCTAGACATATACGGCAGTACCGCTGGTTATAAACGGCAGTATCAATAGACATATATGGGAGTATCACTGGACAAATACTGCAGTATCACTGGACTGGACTTATATGCCAGTACGACTGTAATTATAGGGCAGGATCACTGGACTTATACGCCAGTACCACTGGAATTATACGGCAGGATCACTGGATTTATACGGCAGTACCGATGGACATATATGGCAGTTTCAATTTACATATACAGCAGAATCACTGGACATATACGGCAGTATCACTGGACTGGACTTATACGCCAGTACCACTGTAATTATACGTCAGGATCACTGGATTTATCTGGCAGTACCACTGGACATAAACGGCAGTACCCGCTGGACATATACGACAGTATCAATGGACATATACGGCAGTATCACTGGATTGGATTTATATGCCAGTACCACTTTAATTATACGTCAGGAACACTGAATTTATACGCCAGTACCACTGTAATTATATGGCAGGATCACTGTACTTTTACGGCAGTACCGCTGGACATATATGGCAGTATCACTGGAATTATATGGCAGTATTACTGGACATATACGGCAGTGTCACTGGACATATATGACAGTATCACTGGACTGGACTTATACACCAGTACCACTGGAATTATACATCAGGATTACTTGATTTATGTGGCAGTATCACTGGACATATACGGCAGTACTACCGGACATATAAGGCAGTATCAATGGACATATACGGCAAGATCACTGCAATTATACGGCAGGATCACTGCAATTATATGGAAGGATCACTGCAATTATATGGAAGGATCACTGGACTTATACGCCAGTATCACTGGACATATACTGTAGTATCACTGGACTGGAGTTATATGCCAGTACCACTGGAATTATATGGCAGGATCACGGGATTTATACGGCAGTACTGCTGGACATATATGACAGTACTGCTGGACATATATGGCAGTATCAATGGACTGGACTTATACGCCAGTTTTACTGGAATTAAAAAGGCAGGATCACTGGAATTATAAGGTTGGACCACTGGAATTATATGGCAGGATCACTGGACTTATACGCCAGTACCACTGAAATTATACGGCAGGATCACTGGATTTATATGCCAGTACCACTGGAATTACATGGCAGGATCACTGGATTTATACGGCAGTAACGCTGGACATATACAACAGTTTAAATGGACATATACGGCAGTATCACTGGACATATATGGCAGGATCACTGGACTGGATTTATATGCCAGTACCACTGTAATTCTATGGCAGAATCACTGGATTTATACGCCAGTACCACTGGAATTATACAACAGGATCACTGGATTTATACGGCAGTACCACTGGACATATACAGCAGTACCACTGGAATAATATGGCAGTATCACTGGCTTTTTACAACAGTACTACTTGAATTATACGCCAGGATCACTGGAATTATATGGCAGTACCACTGGACATAAACGGCAGTACCCGCTGGACATATACGACAGTATCAATGGACATATACGGCAGTATCACTGGATTGGATTTATATGCCAGTACCACCGTAATTATACGGCAGGAACACTGAATTTATACGCCAGTAACACTGTAATTATATGGCAGGATCACTGGACTTATGCGCCAGTACCACTGGTATTATATGGCAGGATCACTGGATTTACAAGACAGTAACGCTGGACATATACGACAGTATCAATGAACATATACGGCAGTATCACTGGACTTATATGGCAGGATTGCTGGACTGGATTTATACGCCAGTACCACTGTAATTCTATGGCAGAATCACTGGATTTATACGCCAGTACCACTGGAATTACACAACAGGATCACTGGATTTATACGGCAGTACCACTGGACATATACAGCAGTACCGCTGGATTAATATGGCAGGATCACTGGATTTATACAACAGTAATACTTGAATTATAAGGCAGGATCACTGGAATTATATGGCAGTACCACTGGACATAAACGGCAGTACCCGCTGGACATATACGACAGTATCAATGGACATATACGGCAGTATCACTGGATTTGATTTATATGCCAGTACCACTGTAATTATACGGCAGGAACACTGAATTTATACGCCAGTACCACTGTAATTATATGGCAGGAGCACTGGATTTATACGGCAGTACCGCTGGACATATACCGCAGTATCACTGGACTGGATTTATAAGCCGGTACCACTGTAGTTATACGGCAGGATCACTGGACTTATACGCCAGAACCACTGGAATTATATGGCAGGATCACTGAACGTATACGCCAGTACCACTGGAATTATATGGCAGGATCACTGGATTTACAAGACAGTAACGCTGGACATATACGACAGTATCAATGGACATATACGGCAGTATCACTGGATTTATATGGCAGAATCACTGGACTGGACTTAAACGCCAGTACCACTGTAATCCTACGGCAGGATCACTGGATTTATACACCAGTACCACTGGAATTATACAACAGGATCACTGGATTTATATGGCAGTACCGCTGGACATATATGGTAGTATCAATGGACATATACGCCAGTACCAGTGGAATTATATGGCAGGAACACTGGATTTACATGGCAATACCACTGGAATTATACGGCAGGATCACTGGAATTATATGGCAGGATCACTGGAATTATATGGCAGGATCACTGGAATTATACGGCAGTAAAACCAGACATATATGGCAGTACCGCTGGACATATACGGAGGTATCAATGGAATTATACGGCAGGATCACTGGAATTATATGGCAGGATCACTGGATTTATACGGCAGGATCACTGGAATTATATGGCAGGATCACTGGAATTATACGGCAGTAAAACCAGACATATATGGCAGTACCGCTGGACATATACGGAGGTATCAATGGAATTATACGGCAGGATCACTGGAATTATATGGCTGGATCACTGGATTTATACGGCAGGATCACTGGAATTATATGGCAGGATCACTGGATTTATACGGCAGTACAACTAGATATATACGGCATTACCACTGGACATATACGGAGGTATCAATGGACATGTACGGCAGAATCACTGGACATATACGGCAGTATCACTGGACTGGACTTATTCGCCAGTACCACTGTAATTATATGGCAGGATCACTGGATTTATACGGTAATACCGCTGGACATATACGGCAGTACTGCTGGTTATATACGGCAGTATCAATGGACATATATGGCAGTATCACTGTACTGGATTTATAAGCCAGTACCACTATGATTATACTGCAGGAACACTGGACTTATACGCCAGTACCACTGGATTTATACGGCAGTACCGCTAGACATATACGGCAGTACCGCTGGTTATAAACGTCAGTATCAATAGACATATATGGGAGTATCACTGGATAAATACTGCAGTATCACTGGACTGGACTTATATGCCAGTACGAGTGTAATTATAGGGCAGGATCACAGGACTTATACGCCAGTACCACTGGAATTATACGGCAGGATCACTGGATTTATACGGCAGTACCGATGGACATATATGGCAGTTTCAATTTACATATACGGCAGAATCACTGGACATATACGGCAGTATCACTGGACTGGACTTATACGCCAGTACCACTGTAATTATACTTCAGGATCACTGGATTTTTCTGGCAGTACCACTGGACATAAACGGCAGTACCCGCTGGACATATACGACAGTATCAATGGACATATACGGCAGTATCACTGGATTGGATTTATATGCCAGTACCACTTTAATTATACGTCAGGAACACTGAATTTATACGCCAGTACCACTGTAATTATCTGGCAGGATCACTGTACTTTTACGGCAGTACCGCTGGACGTATATGGCAGTATCAATGGACATATATGGCAGTATCACTGGACATATACGGCAGTATCACTGGACTTGACTTATAAACTGGTACCACTGTAGTTATACGGCAGGATGACTGGACTTATAAACCAGTACCACTGGAATTATATGGCAGTATTACTGGACATATACGGCAGTATCACTGGACATATATGACAGTATCACTGGACTGGACTTATACACCAGTACCACTGGAATTATACATCAGGATTACTTGATTTATGTGGCAGTATCACTGGACATATACGGCAGTACTACCGGACATATAAGGCAGTATCAATGGACATATACGGCAAGATCACTGCAATTATACGGCAGGATCACTGCAATTATATGGAAGGATCACTGCAATTATATGGAAGGATCACTGGACTTATACGCCAGTTTCACTGGACATATACTGTAGTATCACTGGACTGGAGTTATATGCCAGTACCACTGGAATTATATGGCAGGATCACGGGATTTATACGGCAGTACTGCTGGACATATATGACAGTACTGCTGGACATATATGGCAGTATCAATGGACTGGACTTATACGCCAGTTTTACTGGAATTAAAAAGGCAGGATCACTGGAATTATAAGGTTGGACCACTGGAATTATATGGCAGGATCACTGGACTTATATGCCAGTACCACTGAAATTACATGGCAGGATCACTGGATTTATACGGCAGTAACGCTGGACATATACAACAGTTTAAATGGACATTTACGGCAGTATCACTGGACATATAAGGCAGGATCGCTGGACTGGATTTATACGCCAGTACCACTGTAATTCTATGGCAGAATCACTGGATTTATACGCCAGTACCACTGGAATTATACTACAGGATCACTGGATTTATACGGCAGTACCACTGGACATATACAGCAGTACCACTGGAATAATATGGCAGTATCACTGGATTTATACAACAGTACTACTTGAATTATACGGCAGGATCACTGGAATTATATGGCAGTACCACTGGACATAAACGGCAGTACCCGCTGGACATATACGACAGTATCAATGGACATATACGGCAGTATCACTGGATTGGATTTATATGCCAGTACCACCGTAATTATACGGCAGGAACACTGAATTTATACGCCAGTACCACTGTAATTATATGGCAGGAGCACTGGATTTATACGGCAGTACCGCTGGACATATACCGCAGTATCACTGGACTGGATTTATAAGCCGGTAACACTGTAGTTATGCGGCAGGATCACTGGACTTATACGCCAGAACCACTGGAATTATATGGCAGGATCACTGGACGTATACGCCAGTACCACTGGAATTATATGGCAGGATCACTGGATTTACAAGACAGTAACGCTGGACATATACGACAGTATCAATGGACATATACGGCAGTATCACTGGACTGGACTTAAACGCCAGTACCACTGTAATCCTACGGCAGGATCACTGGATTTATACACCAGTACCACTGGAATTATACAACAGGATCACTGGATTTATACGGCAGTACCGCTGGACATATATGGTAGTATCAATGGACATATACGCCAGTACCAGTGGAATTATATGGCAGGAACACTGGATTTACATGGCAATACCACTGGAATTATACGGCAGGATCACTGGAATTATATGGCAGGATCACTGGAATTATATGGCAGGATCACTGGAATTATACGGCAGTACCACCAAACATATATGGCAGTACCGCTGGACATATACGGAGGTATCAATGGAATTATACGGCAGGATCACCGGAATTATATGGCTGGATCACTGGATTTATACGGCAGGATCACTGGAATTATACGGCAGGATCACTGGATTTATACGGCAGTACAACTAGACATATACGGCATTACCACTGGACATATACGGAAGTATCAATGCACATGTACGGCATAATCACTGGACATATACGGTAGTATCACTGGACTGGACTTATTCGCCAGTAATACTGTAATTATACGGCAGGATCACTGGATTTATACGCCAGTATCACTGGAGTTTATACGGCACGATCACTGGATTTATACGCCAGTACTACTGGAATTATATGGCAGGATCCCTGGATTTACAAGACAGTAACGCTGGACATATACGACAGTATCAATGGACATATACGGCAGTATCACTGGACTTATATGGCAGGATCGCTGGACTGGATTTATAAGCCAGTACCACTGTAATTCTATGGCAGAATCACTGGATTTATACGCCAGTACCACTGGAATTATACAACAGGATCACTGGATTTATACGGCAGTACCACTGAACATATACAGCAGTACCACTGGAATTATATGGCAGTATCACTGGATTTATACAACAGTACTACTTGAATTATACGGCAGGATCACTGGAATTATATGGCAGTACCACTGGACATAAACGGCAGTACCCGCTGGACATATACGACAGTATCAATGGACAAATACGGCAGTATCACTGGATTGGATTTATACGCCAGTACCACCGTAATTATACGGCAGGAACACTGAATTTATACGCCAGTACCACTGTAATTATATGGCAGGAGCACTGGATTTATACGGCAGTACCGCTGGACATATACCGCAGTATCACTGGACTGGATTTATAAGCCGGTACCACTGTAGTTATACGGCAGGATCACTGGACTTTTACGCCAGAACCACTGGAATTATATGGCAGGATCACTGGACGTATACGCCAGTACCACTGGAATTATATGGCAGGATCACTGGATTTACAAGACAGTAACGCTGGACATATACGACAGTATCAATGGACATATACGGCAGTATCACTGGACTGGACTTAAACGCCAGTACCACTGTAATCCTACGGCAGGATCACTGGATTTATACACCAGTACCACTGGAATTATACAACAGGATCACTGGATTTATACGGCAGTACCGCTGGACATATATGGTAGTATCAATGGACATATACGCCAGTACCAGTGGAATTATATGGCAGGAACACTGGATTTACATGGCAATACCACTGGAATTATACGGCAGGATCACTGGAATTATATGGCAGGATCACTGGAATTATATGGCAGGATCACTGGAATTATACGGCAGTACCACCAAACATATATGGCAGTACCGCTGGACATATACGGAGGTATCAATGGAATTATACGGCAGGATCACCGGAATTATATGGCTGGATCAATGGATTTATACGGCAGGATCACTGGAATTATACGGCAGGATCACTGGATTTATAAGGCAGTACAACTAGACATATACGGCATTACCACTGGACATATACGGAGGTATCAATGCACATGTACGGCATAATCACTGGACATATACGGTAGTATCACTGGACTGGACTTATTCGCCAGTACCACTGTAATTATACGGCAGGATCACTGGATTTATACGCCAGTATCACTGGAGTTTATACGGCACGATCACTGGATTTATATGGCAGTACTGCCGGACATATATGTCAGTACCGCTGGACATATACGGCAGTATCAATGGACATATACGGCAGTATTACTGGACTGGACTTATATGCCAGTACCACTGTAATTATTCGGCAGTATCACAGGATTTATACGGTAATACCGCTGGACATATACGGCAGTACTGCTGGTTATATACGGCAGTATCAATGGACACATACGGCAGTATCACTGTACTGGACTTATACGCCAGTACCACTGTAATTATACTGCAGGAACACTGGACTTATACACCAGTACCACTGGATTTATACGGCAGTACCGCTGGACATATACGGTAGAACCGCTGGTTATAAACGGCAGTATCAATAGACATATATGGCAGTATCACTGGACATATACTGCAGTATCACTGGACTGGACTTATATGCCAGTACGACTGTAATTATAGGGCAGGATCACTGGACTTATACGCCAGTACCACTGGAATTATACGGCAGGATCACTGGATTTATACGGCAGTACCGATGGACATATATGGCAGTTTCAATTTACATATACGGCAGAATCACTGGACATATACGGCAGTATCACTGGACTGGACTTACACGCCAGTACCACTGTAATTGGATTTATCTGGCAGTACCACTGGACATAAACGGCAGTATCAATGGACATATACAGCAGTATCACTGGATTGGATTTATTTGCCAGTAACACTTTAATTATACGTCAGGAACACTGAATTTATACGCCAGTACCACTGTAATTATATGGCAGGATCACTGAGCTTTTACGGCAGTACCGCTGGACATATACGGCAGTCTCAATGGACATATATGGCAGTATCACTGGACATATACGGCAGTATCACTGGACTGGATTTATAAGATGGTACCACTGTAGTTATACGGCAGGATCACTGGACTTATAAACCAGTACCACTGGAATTATATGGCAGTAGGCAGTATTACTGGACATATATGGCAGTATCACTGGACATATACGACAGTATCACTGGACTGGATTTATACACCCGTACCACTGGAATTATACATCAGGATTACTGGATTTATGTGGCAGTATCACTGGACATATACGGCAGTACTACCGGACATATAAGGCAGTATCAATGGACATATACGGCAAGATCACTGCAATTATACGGCAGGATCACTGCAATTATATGGAAGGATCACTGCAATTATATGGAAGGATCACTGGACTTATACGCCAGTATCACTGGACATATACTGTAGTATCACTGGACTGGAGTTATACGCCAGTACCACTGGAATTATATGGCAGGATCACGGGATTTATATGGCAGTACTGCTGGATATATATGACAGTACTGCTGGACATATATGGCAGTATCAATGGACTGGATTTATACGCCAGTTTTACTGGAATTATAAGGCAGGATCACTGGAATTATAAGGTTGGACCACTGGAATTATATGGCAGGATCACTGGACTTATACGCCAGTACCACTGAAATTATACGGCAGGATCACTGGATTTATATGCCAGTACCACTGGAATTACATGGCAGGATCACTGGATTTATACGGCAGTAACGCTGGACATATACGACAGTATCAATGGACATATACGGCAGTATCACTGGATTGGATTTATATGCCAGTACCACCGTAATTATACGGCAGGAACACTGAATTTATACGCCAGTACCACTGTAATTATATGGCAGGATCACTGGACTTATACGGCAGTACTGCTGGACATATACGTCAGTATCACTGGATTGGATTTATAAGCCGGTACCACTGTAGTTATACAGCAGGATCACTGGACTTATACGCCAGAACCACTGGAATTATATGGCAGGATCACTGGACTTATACGCCAGTACCACTGGAATTATATGGCAGGATCACCTGATTAACAAGACAGTAACGCTGGACATATACGACAGTATCAATGGACATATACGGCAGTATCACTGGACTTATATGGCAGGATCGCTGGACTGGATTTATACGCCAGTACCACTGTAATTCTATGGCAGAATCACTGGATTTATACGCCAGTACCACTGGAATTATACAACAGGATCACTGGATTTATACGGCAGTACCACTGGACATATACAGCAGTACCGCTGGAATAATATGGCAGGATCACTGGATTTATACAACAGTACTACTTGAATTATACGGAAGGATCACTGGAATTATATGGCAGTACCACTGGACATAAACGGCAGTACCCGCTGAACATATACGACAGTATCAATGGACATATACGGCAGTATCACTGGATTGGATTTATATGCCAGTACCACCGTAATTATACTGCAGGAACACTGAATTTATACGCAAGTACCACTGTAGTGATATGGCAGGATCACTGAATTTATACGGCAGTACCGCTGGACATATACGGCAGTATCACTGGACTGGATTTATAAGCCGGTACCACTGTAGTTATACGGCAGGATCACTGTACTTATACGCCAGAACCACTGGAATTATATGGCAGGATCACTGGACGTATACGCCAGTACCACTGGAATTATATGGCAGGATCACTGGAATTACAACACAGTAACGCTGGACATATACGACAGTATCAATGGACTTATATGGCAGAATCACTGGACTGGACTTAAACGCCAGTACCACTGTAATTCTACAGCAGGATCACTGGATTTATACACCAGTACCACTGGAATTATACAACAGGATCACTGGATTTATACGGCAGTACCGCTGGACATATATGGTAGTATCAATGGACATTTACGCCAGTACCAGTGGAATTATATGGCAGGAACACTGGATTTACATGGCAATACCACTGGAATTATACGGCAGGATCACTGGAATTATATGGCAGGATCACTGGAATTATATGGCAGGATCACTGGAATTATACGGCAGTACCACCAGACATATATGGCAGTACCGCTGGACATATACGGAGGTATCAATGGAATTATACGGCAGGATCACCAGAATTATATGGCAGGATCACTGGAATTATACGGCAGGATCACTGGAATTATACGGCAGGATCACTGGATTTATACGGCAGTACAACTAGACATATACGGCATTACCACTGGACATATACGGAGGTATCAATGGACATGTACGGCAGAATCCCTGGACATATACGGCAGTATCACTGGACTGGAGTTATTCGCCAGTACCACTTCAATTATACGGCAGGATCACTGGATTTATACGCCAGTATCACTGGACTTATACAGCACGATCACTGGATTTATATGGCAGTACTGCTGGACATATATGTCAGTACCGCTGGAAATATACGGCAGTATCAATGGACATATACGGCAGTATCACTGGACTGGACTTATATGCCAGTACCACTGTAATTATACGGCAGTATCACTGGATTTATACGGTAATACCGCTGGACATATACGGCAGTACTGCTAGTTATATACGGCAGTATCAATGGACATATACGGCAGTATCACTGTACTGGACTTATACGCCAGTACCACTGTAATTATACTGTAAGGAACACTGGACTTATACACCAGTACCACTGGATTTATATGGCAGTACCACTAGACATATACGGCAGTACCGCTGGTTATAAACGGCAGTATTAATAGACATATATGGGAGTATCACTGGATAAATACTGCAGTATCACTGGACTGGATTTATATGCCAATACGACTGTAATTATAGGGCAGGATCACTGGACTTATACGCCAGTACCACTGGAATTATACGGCAGGATCACTGGATTTATACGGCAGTACCGATGGACATATATGGCAGTTTCAATTTACATATACGGCAGAATCACTGGACATATACGGCAGTATCACTGGACTGGACTAACACGCCAGTACCACTGTAATTATATGTCAGGATCACTGGATTTATACGGTAGGATCACTGCAATTATATGGAAGGATCACTGCAATTATATGGAAGGATCACTGGACTTATACGCCAGTATCACTGGACATATATGGCAGTATCAATGGACTGGACTTATACGCCAGTTTTACTGGAATTATAAGGCAGGATCACTGGAATTATAAGGTTGGACCACTGGAATTATATGGCAGGATCACTGGACTTATACGCCGGTACCACTGAAATTATAAGGCAGGATCACTGGATTTATATGCCAGTACCACTGGAATTACATGGCAGGATCACTGGATTTATACGGTAGTAACGCTGGACATATACAGCAGTATCACTGGACATATATGGCAGGATTACTGGACTGGATTTATACGCCAGTACCACTGTAATTCTATGGCAGAATCACTGGATTTATGCGCCAGTACCACTGGAATTATACAACAGGATCACTGGATTTATACGGCAGTACCACTGGACATATACAGCAGTACCGCTGGAATAATATGGCAGGATCACTGGATTTATACAACAGTAATACTTGAATTATACTGCAGGATCACTGGAATTATATGGCAGTACCACTGGACATAAACGGCAGTACCCGCTGGACATATACGACAGTATCAATGGACATATACGGCAGTATCACTGGATTGGAATTATATGCCAGTACCACTGTAATTATACGGCAGTATCACTGGATTTATACAATAATACCGCTGGACATATACGGCAGTACTGCTGGTTATATACAGCAGTATCAATGGACATATACGGCAGTATCACTGTACTGGACTTATACGCCAGTACCAATGGATTTATACGGCAGTACCGCTGGACATATACGGCAGTACCGCTAGTTATAAACGGCAGTATCAATAGACATATATGGCAGTATCACTGGACATATACTGCAGTATCACTGGACTGGACTTATACGCCAGTACGACTGTAATTATAGGGCAGGATCACTGGATTTATACGCCAGTACAACTGGAATTATACGGCAGGATCACTGGATTTATACGACAGTACCGATGGACATATATGGCAGTTTCAATTTACATATACAGCAGAATCACTGGACATATACGGCAGTATCACTGGACTGGACTTATACGCCAGTACCACTGTAATTATACGTCAGGATCACTGGATTTATCTGGCAGTACCACTGGACATAAACGGCAGTACCCGCTGGACATATACGACAGTATCAATGGACATACTGTACATGGCAGTATCACTGGATTCGATTTATATGCCAGTACCACTTTAATTATACGTCAGGAACACTGAATTTATACGCCAGTACTACTGTAATTATATGGCAGGATCACTGGACTTTTACGGCAGTACCGCTGGACATATACGGCAGTATCAATGGACATATATGGCAGTATCATTGGACATATACGGCAGTATCACTGGACTGGATTTATAAGCCGGTACCACTGTAGTTATACGGCAGGATCACTGGACTTATAAACCAGTACCACTGGAATTATATGGCAGGATCACTGGACTTTTACGGCAGTACCGCTGGACATATACGGCAGTATCAATGGACATATATGGCAGTATTACTGGACATATATGGCAGTATCACTGGATTAGACTTATAAGCCGGTACCACTGTAGTTATACGGCAGGATCACTGGACTTATACGCCAGTACCACTGTAATTATACGTCAGGATCACTGGATTTATCTGGCAGTACCACTGGACATAAACGGCAGTACCCGCTGGACATATACGACAGTATCAATGGACATACTGTTGTCGAATACTGTGACAGAGGCAACCTGCTGAAGGCCTAACAGTTATATATATGTACTACGGGATAGTACGTATATTATGTATACACCCAATAATCACAGTAGCAAAGGGTTCTCATATTCACTAGTATAGCATAACAGAATCCATTTTGGTTCTAGCTAGATGTTTCTAGCAGATTCAGTTGTATTTCATATGAACTTTATACACAGACTAAGAAAGGAAAGTACAAAAACAATTTTGTTGGCTGAGTATTAATTCCACATATGCACATCCTAAAAGCTCATAGAGTCCAGATTTAATTCCTAATATGGACACAGTTGAAGATCACGAGTATCTTTTTAGTATTCTTGACAATTGTCCCAATATTGCCTAACACTGTATTCCTGAGGTATGAAATCATATGGGAGGGATATACAAAAGGGGCGTAACTATGTATTATATAAAACTCATTGTTGATACGTGTATCTGGTTGTTGTTAAAATGATTTGACACAGGACGAGAGGATGTCCCTCTCCCCTGTATACGGGCGTGGCCTTTTTAATAAATAATAATTGATTTTTATAAATCCATTTTCAATTCATTAATTTTACCTAACAACCCAAACAGCAACAAGATGGTTAATTTAGTTAACCTAACCAAGGGAATTCAAAAGATGGGGGCTCGCAGTCCTTGGAACTATAGATTTCGATCTCTTCATCAAATTCTCAAAGGGGTGTGCCAGCCAGCCAGCAGCTGAGGATGGACGGAACATCCCAAGTCATTACAGCACTGGTAAGTATAGAATACCATGGTATGTGCTATATTCCAGTACATGCTGTTTCTATACCTGCCAGCTGTCTGTGTGATTGTATTTTTTATAATATGAGAATTAGGAGTGGAGAGATTGACAAAACTAGTAAAATAACTCAGGGACCTGTTTGTTGTTGCTTGTTTGTAAAATTAATACCAAAATTATGTCCAAATCGGTTGAAGGACCAAGTAACTCGGAAATGTTGATTGACAGATGCTGTTGCATGTAAATAAGATCAAAAATAATTCAAAGTTTGTATTTGGGCAAAGAAACAGTAACCGGGGTTTTTCACTCTATGAATGATTGCGTGAATAAGTGCTTTGGACCAAGAGCCAAATAAAGTAAAAAGCACATAGACCACCTCCCCTTGTTAGTCAGCTACACGTGTGTAAGAAGGGTACATGAAATAGAGTGAACAACCCGAGGTTATAGGGATTATATGTATTTGAGGGTAACTATATATTGCAATACTGAGCTGCTAAGAGCTGCTGGTTGTTTTAAGCATAACCTAAGCATGTTGCTTTGTGATTGTAGCTGTGATAAGATGATCTACTGCAGCTTCCCAGTTGACAGACGTGTCGTGTGTGTGAAAAATTGCAGGGATTGCAAATTTTTCCAGCGTATGGGAAGGGCAGGGAGGATTAACCCTAAGTGTGCATATCATGTATGGAAGAAATATTCCATAGAAGCACAAATTTTGTATAGTACTGTGACAAAGGGTACAGTATATGTTTTGCATTTCAATCATGCTGTATAATATTGGCCTGATCAACCAATACTAAGCGTATTTTGAAATCGGCAAAACTGTTGAAATCTGCAAGAAATTGAAGTTTGCAAACTGTATTTAAATTTTTGTGTTATGGTTTTGTGTGTGGGACATAATGTTCAGTTAAGTATATTCTCAGATCTGTGTCTAATAGAAACCTTCTGTCTGTGATTGGCATGGTTACAAGTTTTGAAATAATAAGGTTTATATATATATATATATATATATATATATATATTTGTGAACGGAGGAAACAGAAGAGTTGATGTCCGTGTTCAAATGGCTTTTGGCAGATCTGTAGTTAAAAAAAAATATGTGTTTATCTAATGTTACTATCTAACTATGAAGTGAAGTTTCCATATGGTATTGTTTAATACGTAAATATTCTTTAATGCAATATATTGTGAGAAGGTCTGCCAGCATAAAAAAAAAAAAAAAAGAAAAAAAAAGAAAACCCCTTCAGTTTCCAATGCTGTGTAGCACGGAAAGCTAGGGGGCTGTAAAAGCGCAGAAACGTGCCCCCTCCTTTCCAGCAGCAGTGTAAGCCATGACGCAGTAAAGAAAAAAAAAAGTGTTCAGTGAGCTTTGATTTTTTTCATCTAATAAGATGGATCATAATAAGCATAAGTCAGTGGTTTCCAAATTTTTTTTTAATCATGTGGCCCTAGAATATCAGAATTTTTTTTCACGGCACCCCTAGGAAAAAAATTTATTATTGAGAAATGTAAAAATAGATATTACATTAAGTAGATGGCGTTTATATGTCATCCTTAGAGTCAGTTGTGTGGTGAGGGACAATATTTGCTTCTGTTTGGCCACATATTTTATGACTGGCAGCCACCAGCACTGGATAATTTGAATTGGTCCTGGACCACCAACCCAGGGAACCCCTGCAAGTGTCCTAGGCACCCCAGGGAGCTACGGCACACAGTTTGGGAACCTCTGCATAAG
Source organism: Pseudophryne corroboree (assembly GCF_028390025.1). Classification (NCBI taxonomy): domain Eukaryota; kingdom Metazoa; phylum Chordata; class Amphibia; order Anura; family Myobatrachidae; genus Pseudophryne; species Pseudophryne corroboree. The sequence continues at coordinate 555,726,253 of NC_086446.1, read as the reverse complement.
CAATACTCTAGAAATGTTTGTTATACAAACTATCTACTCTAGTTTAATATAAGGAAAAAAAAAAATCCCAGCAACAGATATGGGCTAGAGATGCGCTAACAGCGTTAAAGCTAACAGATCTGCATCTGGCAGACAGTCAAGAAGACAACGCCCTAACTCTGGTGAGCTATACGGGGAAAAGAGTTTTCAAAGCAGCAGAAGCAGCAGCTAAAATCATAGGGAAAGATAAAGGAATACGCATTCTTTAATGTATATGCTGTAAATCAAAGATTGCGACAAGCAATTAATCACTACGATTCCAGTATTAACATACTTTTAGACAATTCTTCAAAGTTATTTGGAAGAAACCTAATGTAAAAGTTACAGTGTAAAATCATACTACATCACGGATGAGGTATTTCTAAAGATTCAAGAAAGTATAAAGTAGGAACAGATTAAGTTGGATGCATAGCATATCTATATATCACTTACCCTGGGTTCGTGAGGTAAAAAAATATGCTTGCTAAAATCCATCTCATTGTATAGGCATCGATATAATACGTTGCAAAAGTTCTTAGTGGACTGCACAATATGCAGTGATGAACCAGGTTCCGTAGCCAGGAAGTGTGGGGATATGATTGTATAGAATAGTTATACAGATAAAAATGTGAGCAGGAGCGTTGTTAAGTTTGTAAGTTTTCTGTGAATCTGTATATGTGCCAAGGCATTCCATAGGATGGACACAGTCCAAGAAAAGTTTGCTTGGAAGCACATAATGGGTGTGCATGAAAAAAAAAAAAAAAAACGTAGAGTTTGTGTGGACTGGCCAGTCTGAATGATATGTTGAAATAAGTAAAGAAATGTAACCAGTATGTGGATGATATACCTTTGTGCTATAAATTATTTGAAGTATTGGTGTCAGAAACTAAACAGTTGTGTTTTCTTGCAGAAAAGGACAAGGTGTCGCAAGACAAAAGTCAACGGTGTGCTGACATAGTTAACTACCTAGGTCATTTTTTTTGGCGCTAGGCCAAAGATAGTTAAAACCCTTAGAGGGTGGAGCCTTGGTATACATTTATTGATAGATAGATAGATATGTATGACCAGATGATAAATCTCTAGATACAGTAATTATTTTTTTTTGGAAATGCTATATGCATACATTCAAGTTCATAACCAAAGAAATTATAGAAGGTAATACAATATTACACTTTATCATGAATAAAACATTATGGATACACAGTCAGAGCCAAACCATCCACTTATGCATAAGCAAGAACATATATGTTTAATACTGAGTATATATGTTTAATACTGAGGTTAAGCAGTAGATTTTATATGATGTGTACATTTTACCTCTGACAGTATACAACTTAGATATAATATAGCAATAGTGTAGCTTACGGAGGGATTTCAGGTTTAAAGATATATCCCTTCATTCAATAGGGGATATATGAACCAACAGGGAAATTGTAACAAATGATTTGTTCCATGAAAAATGTGTTTATTAGGACACAAACTCATTGACATACTACATACATAAAGTGCATGGGTGAATCTGGACCAGTTAAAGTGACCGTGCAATAGATGTAAATCTCTCACCATATAATGGGATTGCGTTGGGCTAGCTTAAAGAAGCAACATGGGTCCGAGGCTGAAAATAGCCTAGGCACCACCGCAGATGGTTTATTCCGCGTATCAGTCCTTTTACTTGCTTCACTGATCCTCGTCACCCGATTCCCCTGTCCAAGAACCTATCCTGGTAGGGTTTCCTCTGGTGGCACAGTGATGCCCAGCTCAGAGTGTTTCCTGCTGATGATTCACAGGATCCACCACAACTTAGATACAGCTGCATACTTGTCTTCCTCACCCCCAAAAGTGGGGAGTATAAGGAATATAATGTGGATGAGTAAGACAATTATAATGATTACATCGCATTTTACATTGCATTTAAAGGAATTGAAAAAAACTGATTAACAGGAGAAAAATTTCTCGAGCATCCATAGGGGATAATGGGATGGTGAATTAGTGAATTAGTATTATTAATAATAAAGTGTTGTTGCCAATTTTCATTAAGGGGAAATGTCATGAGTTATGCAAATCTAAGGGTAACTAACATGAAATAGATTCACAAGCTTTCTATAGTGGGATGAAGTTTAATGGAGAAGTGTACATTGTGTTTTGGCATGGGACCAAAATAACAAATTATGTGATAATAAGAGGGATGATCAAGAAAGGTGAGGTGATGTGAGGTGAAAGAGGGTGATAAAGAAAGCTATAGCATGTTTACTGCAGATGGTTGGGTTGATTAAAAACAACATTGTTTTAAATACAACATAGTTTAATGCAAAAAAAGGAACTATAGTATGTGTAACAGGTGTTAAGGGGTTATTTGAGAAATGAATAATAAGGCCAGAGGTGTGAGATAGTGTTTCAAAGACAGTAAAGTTTCTTTACTGATAGAAAGAGTTTATAGGAGTTTGACAAATATTTTGTGTTTAATATGTGTAATGTTGAGAATAAAAAGTCATAATGTGACAAGGAAAGTTTAAAGAATTAAGCATTATTAATCTACAAAAGAGACAGGAAAGGCAGAATTTGAATCATGGCATGGTCCAATCGTTGGTTCAATAGTGGTAGAATTACACCTAAGCCTCTGCTTTGTCTCTCTTCTATATCATTTTTTTGTTATTCTTTTTGGAATCCAGCAAAGATATATTATCCAGAGACTGATTCAAAACTACAAAATGATTTGACGATTCAAATGTGTCACACAAATTATTTAAACAGTTACAAGAATATCAAAAGCTGCAAGAACCTTGGAAAGATATTTAACCAACACGAAAACACACAGTCCGGCACAGGACAATCACTAAAGAGAGTGAAGACGGTGTTATGGTGAGAAGTTGCTTATGTTTTGGTTCCATTACAGATCGCATAGGATGGTCCTGAGCAAGTACCGCTGACTACTGATACAGCCGTTGCAAAGGCTGCAGAAGAAGGACACCTAGATCCATGAGCTTGCAATGAAGTGAAAAGGTCAGAGACCAGAGCTTAAAGGAACCTAACACTAAAAACTATTGTATGGAGATACAATACAGAGACTGTTACTACTGTTACTACTACACAGTTGTATTTGAATGAACCCTTCAATCAAGATAGAGATGATTATGATCATTGATAATAGACTATGTGCTTATAAGCTAATATCCTACTGAACTTTTAACATTTCTGAAAGTATACGGGAGCGACGTTATTTATAACAGCATTAGGACTTAATTTATTTATTTTTCTTTGAAGAGAGAGCGAGCAAACGTGTGGTGTAGGTATGAGTACTCATCCATTATTGTGGATGGGAATTATTTCAATAAGACCCTTCCTTCCTCTTTTCTTTTCTAAGCAGGAAATCCAGAGGGATTTATGACTGGTGTAACGAACACACACTTTGAAAAACGTGGTTGTGAGTATTATACTCCACTTGAAGACAGATGTATAGATTAATGCATGGATAATTTAAATAATTTAGGATATTATTCTGAGGAGTATCCAGTCCAGCAATACCATTAATTGTTGGAAAGATTTTAAGTACTGCAGCTATATAAATTGTATTGCTAATCATTTGTATAGATACAACAGTATCTCAAGAAAGAACCACTGGTGATAATATTAGCTACACATGTCGGGTGTATTTCAGTTAGAGGAAATAAAATAGGTCAATAATAAAAAAAAAAATAAAAAAAAAAATGATCTTATGTAGATAGAAAAGGTTGATTTAAGGGAATGTGAAATGAGTGTTACAATATACTAACCTAGACATAATGAGTTAGGTATATAAATAGTAATGGTTACATATGATGTTCATTAAAGTTTATGATGTAATATGTATTTTACTAGGAGTAGATTCAAAGGTTAAAAGAAGATATCATACATAACGGGGAATGGTAGTTGTCACCATGTCCTTAGGATATGATACATAATTGTTTACCTATTAATTCTAAAAAAAAAATGTTTGTTATTTAAGAAGATTGATTTAGCAATTTTATACAAAAACATATATTAACTTGAGAAAAGTTTTCTTGCAGGATGAACTATTCCTAAAAAGAGTAATTGACTCAGTAATCAGGAAACATGTTCCTGCCACCAGAGTATCAATAAAACCTCGAAGTGGTAAAGGTGGCTAATAAGTTCTCCTATGGCTAATGAAGTCGTGTGATTAATCAACTGGAAGTTGACGTTTTTTTTCGTTTAAATTATTGATAACATGATTGCACTTTATGATAGGATATTCCAGAACTGTGGACATTTGTGATGATTCCAGGACATTGGACATGAACTATTACGATACCATATTGTTCTACATTTTTTAATACCACAAATTGGAGGACATTGTTGATTTCCGGAAACAGCACTTTGTGCTTATTTGACCAAAGACATTACGGATCCCGATACGTGTAATGCCAAGTATATAAAGGAGGCCCATGATATAAAATAACTTTAACCAAGGCATTATGATATGGACTGGAAAATATAAATGTTTAAATCCTAGTATTCAATTTTCAGGATTAGGAAAATGTTTTTTAAGTATATTGTATGTGATTGTATGTGATGATGTATTCTGTGATGAGGTTTATTCTTTGGCGACCCCGATGTGATTATAGCCATTCATTTGATGTTCACTGTCTACAGGTGAGGCCTATGTTGTATTTAGAAGGCTACTGTCAGACGCAGAATAGCAATACTACATGAAATGATTATTAGCGAACTATACGTTCCCAGAAATTCTCCTGAGATGACAGGGCACATGGATAATGTCCCTGATCAAAGGGTGGAGCTGTCGAATACTGTGACAGAGGCAACCTGCTGAAGGCCTAACAGTTATATATATGTACTACGGGATAGTACGTATATTATGTATACACCCAATAATCACAGTAGCAAAGGGTTCTCATATTCACTAGTATAGCATAACAGAATCCATTTTGGTTCTAGCTAGATGTTTCTAGCAGATTCAGTTGTATTTCATATGAACTTTATACACAGACTAAGAAAGGAAAGTACAAAAACAATTTTGTTGGCTGAGTATTAATTCCACATATGCACATCCTAAAAGCTCATAGAGTCCAGATTTAATTCCTAATATGGACACAGTTGAAGATCACGAGTATCTTTTTAGTATTCTTGACAATTGTCCCAATATTGCCTAACACTGTATTCCTGAGGTATGAAATCATATGGGAGGGATATACAAAAGGGGCGTAACTATGTATTATATAAAACTCATTGTTGATACGTGTATCTGGTTGTTGTTAAAATGATTTGACACAGGACGAGAGGATGTCCCTCTCCCCTGTATACGGGCGTGGCCTTTTTAATAAATAATAATTGATTTTTATAAATCCATTTTCAATTCATTAATTTTACCTAACAACCCAAACAGCAACAAGATGGTTAATTTAGTTAACCTCACAAAGAGAATTCAACACTGTATATGGCAGTATCACTGGATTGGATTTATATGCCAGTACCACTTTAATTATACGTCAGAAACACTGAATTTATACGCCAGTACTACTGTAATTATATGGCAGGATCACTGGACTGTTACGGCAGTACCGCTGGACATATACGGCAGTATCAATGGACATATATGGCAGTATCATTGGACATATACGGCAGTATCACTGGACTGGATTTATAAGCCGGTACCACTGTAGTTATACGGCAGGATCACTGGACTTATAAACCAGTACCACTGGAATTATATGGCAGGATCACTGGACTTTTACGGCAGTACCGCTGGACATATACGGCAGTATCAATGGACATATATGGCAGTCTCATTGGACATATACGGCAGTATCACTGGACTGGATTTATAAGCCGGTACCACTGTAGTTATACGGCAGGATTACTGGACTTATACGCCAGTACCACTGGAATTATATGGCACGATCACTGTATTTACAAGATAGTAACGCCGGACATATACGACAGTATCAATGGACATATACGCCAGTACCAGTGGAATTATATGGCAGGAACACTGGATTTACATGGCAATACCACTGGAATTATACGGCAGGATCACTGGAATTATACATCAGGATCACTGGAATTATACGGCAGGATCACTGGATTTATACGGCAGTACCACCAGACATATATGGCAGTACCATTGGACATATACGGAGGTATCAATAAAATTATATGGCAGGATCACTGGAATTATACGGCAGGATCACTGGATTTATACGGCAGTACAACTAGACATATACGGCAGTACCACTGGACATATACGGAGGTATCAATGGACATGTACGGCAGAATCACTGGACATATACGGCTGTATCACTGGACTGGACTTATTCACCAGTACCACTGTAATTATACGGCAGGATCACTGGATTTATACGCCAGTATCACTGGACTTATACGGCACGATCACTGGATTTATATGGCAGTACCGCTGGACATATACGGCAGTACCGCTGGACATATACGGCAGTATCAATGGACATATACGGCAGTATCACTGTACTGGACTTATACGCCAGTACCACTGTAATTATACTGCAGGAACACTGGACTTATACGCCAGTACCACTGGATTTATACGGCAGTACCGCTGGACATATACGGCAGTACCGCTAGTTATAAACGGCAGTATCAATAGACATATATGGCAGTATCACTGGACATATACTGCAGTATCACTGGACTGGACTTATACGCCAGTACGACTGTAATTATAGGGCAGGATCACTGGATTTATACGCCAGTACAACTGGAATTATACGGCAGGATCACTGGATTTATACGACAGTACCGATGGACATATATGGCAGTTTCAATTTACATATACAGCAGAATCACTGGACATATACGGCAGTATCACTGGACTGGACTTATACGCCAGTACCACTGTAATTATACGTCAGGATCACTGGATTTATCTGGCAGTACCACTGGACATAAACGGCAGTACCCGCTGGACATATACGACAGTATCAATGGACATACTGTACATGGCAGTATCACTGGATTCGATTTATATGCCAGTACCACTTTAATTATACGTCAGGAACACTGAATTTATACGCCAGTACTACTGTAATTATACAGCAGGATCACTGGACTTTTACGGCAGTACCGCTGGACATATACGGCAGTATCAATGGACATATATGGCAGTATCATTGGACATATACGGCAGTATCACTGGACTGGATTTATAAGCCGGTACCACTGTAGTTATACGGCAGGATCACTGGACTTATAAACCAGTACCACTGGAATTATATGGCAGGATCACTGGACTTTTACGGCAGTACCGCTGGACATATACGGCAGTATCAATGGACATATATGGCAGTCTCATTGGACATATACGGCAGTATCACTGGACTGGATTTATAAGCCGGTACCACTGTAGTTATACGGCAGGATTACTGGATTTATAAACCAGTACCACTGGAATTATATGGCAGGATAACTGGACTTTTACGGCAGTACCGCTGGACATATACGGCAGTATCAATGGACATATATGGCAGTATTACTGGACATATACGGCAGTATCACTGGACTAGACTTATAAGCCGGTACCACTGTAGTTATTCGGCAGGATCACTGGACTTATACGCCAGTACCACTGGAATTATATGGCACGATCACTGTATTTACAAGATAGTAACGCCGGACATATACGACAGTATCAATGGACATATACGCCAGTACCAGTGGAATTATATGGCAGGAACACTGGATTTACATGGCAATACCACTGGAATTATACGGCAGGATCACTGGAATTATACATCAGGATCACTGGAATTATATGGCAGGATCACTGGAATTATACGGCAGGATCACTGGATTTATACGGCAGTACCACCAGACATATATGGCAGTACCATTGGACATATACGGAGGTATCAATAAAATTATATGGCAGGATCACTGGAATTATACGGCAGGAACACTGGATTTATACGGCAGTACAACTAGACATATACGGCAGTACCACTGGACATATACGGAGGTATCAATGGACATGTACGGCAGAATCACTGGACATATACGGCTGTATCACTGGACTGGACTTATTCACCAGTACCACTGTAATTATACGGCAGGATCACTGGATTTATACGCCAGTATCACTGGACTTATACGGCACGATCACTGGATTTATATGGCAGTACCGCTGGACATATACGGCAGAACCGCTGGACATATACGGCAGTATCAATGTACATATACGGCAGTATCACTGGACTGGACTTATATGCCAGTACCACTGTAATTATACGGCAGAATCACTTGATTTATACGGTAGTACCGCTGGACATGTACGGCAGTACCGCTGGACATATACGACAGTATCAATGGACATATACGGCAGTATCACTGGATTGGATTTATATGCCAGTACCACCGTAATTATACGGCAGGAACACTGAATTTATACGCCAGTACCACTGTAATTATATGGCAGGATCACTGGACTTATACGGCAGTACCGCTGGACATATACGTCAGTATCACTGGACTGGATTTATAAGCCGGTACCACTGTAGTTATACAGCAGGATCACTGGACTTATACGCCAGAACCACTGGAATTATATGGCAGGATCAGTGGACTTATACGCCAGTACCACTGAAATTATATGGCAGGATCACCTGATTTACAAGACAGTAACGCTGGACATATACGACAGTATCAATGGACATATACGGCAGTATCACTGGACTTATATGGCAGGATCGCTGGACTGGATTTATACGCCAGTATTACTGTAATTCTATGGCATAATCACTGGATTTATACGCCAGTACCACTGGAATTATACAACAGGATCACTGGATTTATACGGCAGTACCACTGGACATATACAGCAGTACCGCTGGAATAATATGGCAGGATCACTGGACATATACGGCAGTATCACTGGATTGGATTTATATGCCAGTACCACCGTAATTATACTGCAGGAACACTGAATTTATACGCAAGTACCACTGTAGTGATATGGCAGGATCCCTGAATTTATACGGCAGTACCGCTGGACATATACGGCAGTATCACTGGACTGGATTTATAAGCCGGAACCACTGGAATTATATGGCAGGATCACTGGACGTATACGCCAGTACCACTGGAATTATATGGTAGGATCACTGGAATTACAACACAGTAACGCTGGACATATACGACAGTATCAATGGACTTATATGGCAGAATCACTGGACT